>NC_139942.1:51080094-51285094 GCF_963454915.1 Gymnoscopelus microlampas | reverse complement strand
GTCTGTATTATTCTATATTAGGTATTATGTAGCTGTTATTAACATTGGTTTATTTGTTGGTTTGGTTGAAGACAACAAACTCCAGCTTTTTTAATAATGTGTGTATATATATTTATGAACTACAGCTGACCGTTGAAGGTTGTAATAATTCAATGTGATCCTGCTGCTTATATTAGCGCAGCTAGCTCGGTGTGTGTGTGTGTGTGTGTGTGTGTGTGTGTGTGTTTGTGTGCGTGTGTGTGTGAGATGGGGGAGGAGTGGGTAGGGTACCAGTCCAGACCCCCCCCCCCCCATATCATCCATGTCCCACAGACATCAGTGGATGCTGTGAGTCACCAGCACACAGAGTGAAGATGAGGTGTCATCTAGCAGCCTGGATGTAAACATCACTCACTCATCATCGGCATTTCTGATCTCAGTTCCCTTTGTCTTCTGTGCACACACACACACACACACACACACACACACACACACACACACACACACACACACACACACACACACACACACACACACACAGAGTCAGTCGGCCATTGCCTCTGGGCTTGTTACTGAGGTCTTCAGTAGTATCACACTTCAAAGGGAAGGGAAATATTGACTGAATTGATTGATTGACTGAGGGGCAGTGGTCTTCTACGTTTTTCGGCCCAAGGACCCCTTAGCTGAGAGAGATTAAGCAGGGACCCCCCCACTAATACATATTGTATAAAACTGTGTCTTTTTGTGTGACTTTGACAGCACTGTCATCAGTGTATGTATGTTGGATTAATGTGTATTTTCAGACATTTAACCACTCGAACCGTCAATACTTCTTCCCTCTAGAGGTCTTATTTTTTTCCCCTCTACACCAAACCTCTTTGCCCAAAATAGCAGATCTACAAGCTCACACCGCCTCTCAGCGCGAGGCGTTGTGAGCTTGTAGATCTACTATTTTTGGCTAATGTTCCACTGAGAATAGGGATGCTAGGGTTCAAGTGGTAAAAAACATGATCCTATCATACAAAGATTTGGCGCCCCCCCTGTAGTAACTCTGAGGACCCCCTGTTGAAGACCCCTGCCCCCTAGGCTGATTGTGTTGTTTGTTTTCCACTTCAGGTGAAAAAACTAAAGCAGATTAAAACCATGGCAGACTAGTAGTAAACAACAACACAGCTGCACCAAACAACAAATTAACAATGAGTGTGTTAGATTTTCATAGGCGTGTGTCCAGAGCCAAGGGCCAATGTGCAAGCATGATACTGATGACAGGCAATATTGACACACCTAAAAAAATCTAACACACCCATTATTAAATTGATTAGCTGCAACTGTGTTGTTATATCACTGTGTATGTACCATAAGGTCAGTGTTTGTTTTAACATCAGCCTAGGATGTTGTGCCCCTTTTAATGTGCAAGCATAGCCAGTGGTTCTCAAACATTTTCATATCAAGGACCCCCAAATTAATATGTATTTGGCCGCGAACCCCCCCATCTGAAAAGATTTTACGTACAAGAATGTTGGATATTGACCGATGCTTTAGACAAGACCACTGGTTCTCACAGTGGGGGGTGCCCAGCTAAATGTTTCCAAAAAATATTCCACATTTTGTTTTGAAAATAGCAGATCTACAAGCTGTGAGCTTGCCCGTGTATAAGGGTGGTATTTAGCCGAGGAGGACCCCCTTGGAACCCCCTCAAGGACCCCTGGTTACCCCTCCACTTTGAGAACCACTGAGCAGAGCAACATAACGGTGGACTGTAGGTCAATAAAAGGCTGTGTGTTCTACATAGACTGTAAAATCCTTATTTAGTTATTTGAGGATTTTTGGTGTTTTGGTCTTGTGTGTGATGTGATGTAGTCCAGCGGTTCTCAAACATTTTCATGCCAAAGTCTGAGTCAAATGCCCCCAAATTGATGCTGGTTACTGCAATAGGCAGCGGACTCCCATTTGAAAAGATTTAGTGCCAGGGACTCCTATCATTTAGTTCATACTGGGGCCACATGCCCAGGGGCCACATGCGGCCCCCACATATCAACCGCAGGTTGATATCGGAATACTGATATATTATTGATTTCAGCTGTTACAATTCCAAACATGCAAACATGACCCGCTTTAATTACTTCAGTCTATATTAGTAGCTTAATGACTAGTATTAAAATTCCATTGTCTTTTTTACGTCCAATATATTTGTATTTAAGTTTAAGTTAACGTATAACTAAATGCATTTGAAATTAAATTAAAATGTTACTTTTCATGATTCCATTTCAAAAATAGCAAACAAAAGTTCTGGATTCCAATTAAAAAATAGCAAAAATAGCCAATCTACAAGCTCTAAACGTGTCGCAGTGCGACGTGTTTTGAGCTTGGAGTGAGTGTGGAAATATAGTGGCCCTCTCCATCATCAAAGTTGCCCACCCCTGATTTAGTTGCTAGATTTAGTGCGTAATTTTAAAACTGCCTAAATGTCTACATTGTACTGTAATGTCAGCCTTATGCACCTTTTAATATCCCTGAATAGCCCTATGACCTGAATAGTCATACTTTAGTCATACAGTGTATTACAGTGACATGATAGTGAAATTAAACTGTTGCTGATGTGGTCAGGTTAAGTGACAGCACTGGAGAATATTGACTCAGCTGTGTGCCTCAGTTGTGTCAACATTAGAGTTGTTTACGATACACCGATACCAGTATCGCAAAAAAGCTGCCGATACTGCCTAAAATGCAGGTATCGGTATCGCTGCTAAGGCACAGCTCTTAAGACATAGCTTCCACCAAGACTACATCTGCGAGACTGGATCTTAAAGACTTTAAACCAGTTCTAAACTTCTACCAGGAGAGAGATCACTGTCCTCTGTACCAACCCGGGTGTTTGGCCTTACAACCCAGACATGCACGTGTTTACCCTCTGATACTATGCCACCTTGAACGCCACTGCAGCGTGTCTGAGCTTAGACTCTTATAACCAGCAGAAGCTTGGTATTTTTCAGGCTACACGTCTCTCTCTCCCAAATAATCCAGGTGGAGATTGACCAATGCTTAGACAAGAGACCACAGGTTCTCACAGTGGGGGGTGCCCAGCGAAATGATTCCTAGTTGGGAAGGAACCAAGTGGACCCTAAATGGGTCTGTAACTCTCAGAGTTATAGGGCTCCACAGGGGTTGACACTAAGGTCTCAGAGGAACTTGCCTGTCGTGCAAGTACGGGTCGTTTTCTACTTGCCCACAGGTCTTGCCCACAAAAGTAAATCGTCCATTATAAAATGATAGGTACAATCTTTAATTACGGTTCAATTTAACGCTTATTTTTGTACTTTCTAGCTTTGACCGTTCACTAGCACTATATTATACGGTACTAGGATGGCACTGCTGTTTTCTGACATAAGGAAGGCTTTATATGCTGCTTGCGGCATTCTTGTATTTTCACACGTCAGTTAGGGACTAGGGAACCGCAGCACTGTACTGCAGTGGTTCTCAAACTTTTTCATGTCAAGGACCCCCAAATGGACACTTATTAGCCCGTGGACGCCCCATTTGAAAAGATATGCCAGGGACCCTCATAAGAGAAGATTTTTTATGGCTCTAGCAGTGATTCTCAACCATTTTGATTTCAAGGACCCCCAGTTTGACATGCATTAGGCTACCCCCATTTAATGACATTTCTATCTCTTGGACCCCAATTTATATTTTAAAATCAATGTTAATTTAACTAACCAATGTTAATTTAACTAATTTAACCAAATGGAACCAAATGGACCCTAACAGGTCCATTTGGTTCCATTTGTACACTCAAAGTTACAGACCCATAAGGGTCCATTTGGTTCCTAATCTATCATTTAGCTGGGGACCCCCTGGAACTCCCTCAAGGACCCCTGGGGGTCCCCGGACCCCACTTTGAGAACCAATGCTCTACTGCTTACATCCTCTTTATCTGTGTGTGTGTGCGTGTGTGTGTGTGTGTGTGTGTGTGTGTGTGTGTGTGTGTGTGTCTCCTCTAGTCGAAGATGAACGGTCTGTCCATCCGAGAGCTGTGCTGCCTCTTCTGCTGCCCCCCGTGCCCCAGCCGCATCGCGGCCAAGCTGGCCTTCCTCCCTCCGGAGCCCACCTACGCCCTGCTGCCCGACACGGACGCTGGCGCCGGAGGGACCGGGACCACCGGAGCAGGAGCCACCACCACCACCTCCTCCTCCACTACCACCAACACCAACACCACCACCGGGGGCAGCACCACCACCACCAGCTCCGGGGCCAGTGTGCCCGGTGCTCTGGGAGCACCGGGGCTGCGCTCCCGGCTGGGCGGTGGAGGAGGAGCAGCAGCAGGAGGAGCTGGTGGTGGTAGCGGAGCTGGAGCTGCAGGAGACAGGGGAGGTGGAGGAGGAGGAGGTGGTGGTACGGGTGTGCCAGAGGGGGGCCGGTGGAAGCTGCACCTGACGGAGAGGGCGGAGTTCCAGTACTCTCAGAGGGAGCTGGACGTGACCGACGTGTTCCTGACGCGGTCCAGCCGGGGGAACCGGGTGGGCTGCATGTACATCCGCTGTGCCCCCAACGCCAGGTGAGACGCACTGCCAACTAAGCAGTGTTGATTTTGACTGCAAATTTTGATTCATAGTCTCTTTTTAGTCATCTGAAATGTTTTAGTTTTAGTCTAGTTTTAGTCACCTAAATATCATAAGATTTTAGTCGACTAAATCTACAGTTGATTTAGTCGACTAAAATGTATGTTGGCGGTGCCTTGATGGCGTCGTAATGGCAGATTGCATGTTGAAAATAGCCGATCTACAAGCGCACAACGCGCCGCAGTGCGACGCGTTGTGAGCTTGTAGATATGCTATTTTCAGAGCACAACACCCGAGTGCAACCAAACATAAAATTACTTGTCTTTTAGTTCTACTGGATCTGAACTGGATCTCTTCTCCACTAGTCCCACATTTTGGTCTAGTTTTTATTTGTTGACGAAATTGTAAATGTATTTAGTTTTAGTCATCGTAGCTTAGTTTTTTATTTTTCGTCAGTGAAAAAAGGTAGCCGACGAACATTTTTGCGAACGCAGCGGAAGGAGGCGCGCCAAAGGCCTCTGAGAGAAATATAGCAGCCAGCTACAGTCAAAAATAACACATCTAAAAGCATCTACATGAGTTCATCTATTGGGATATCTAAGAATTCCATGTCATTCATTTGTGCATATTTCAGGCCGGATGGCAAGTTGAAAACGCCTTAGTTTGAGGACAGTTTGAGATTTCTTCTTGCTAGCTACCTATGCTGTAACATGGGATTCCAAATCCGCTGCGTTCGCTTCCCGCGTTCACGCGTCTTACTTGTTTGTCATAGTTTTAGTCGACGAAAGCAGAGGTTAGAGTGTCTGCCCTGAGATTAGGCGGTCGGGGTTCAATCCCTGGCCGAGTCATTCTAAAGAATATAAAAATGGGACCCAATGCCTCCCTCATTGGCACTCAGCATCAAGGGTTGGATTCGGGGTAAGTCTCTGTGACATACTAGTGTCACGTACAGGGGGTGTATTTGTACATCAAGCTGCCTCACACGACAGAAACTGAAGATAGGCTCCTGTCCTATGGGCTACTTTACTTAGCCCCCACCAGCACCATAACACATTAACTATTAGTGCTCACTTCCACTGTTTGTTTGTTTGACCTGGCTTGGCCTTGATGATCTTAATGCTCCACTCCTGCTTGGAAGAGGTTTTACACAGGCCAAACATTTATAGCATCCATCATGTATTTCCCAGAATATATTTGATCGATACCGCTCCATCCATAGTCCTATAAATAAATGCTGTTACTTAACACCATTGTGTACTGACGGACGTCAATGTCGACATAAACAATTATGTCATGATGATGACTTCCAATCTGAAGTCCAATCTCCCAACAGCTGACTTAAAGGTGTAGTGGGCAGTTTTGGAGGTTTTAGCATCAGGTAGAATTTGAAAGTGAAATTGGCTGCTGTCGCTATGTTTATTGATACTGTCCGGATTAAACCATGTTACCACCCAGGCTCCAGTATTACTATAAAACTAGAGGTATAATGTTACAAGATAATTCATCTGGATGCTGCAGATATTTACACCACTTGTAGCGATGAGACATTGGAGGGAATGACATTTGATCTTTTATCGCAAAAAAAAACTAAACACTTGATGTTGTGAATTTACATTATCTGGATAATTGTGATATTAAGAGTCCCCTCTGAGCTGTGGGCTCATTCTCACACCTCTACCAGCCTGTCTAAAAGACAGAATAAAGTTAACATTCTGACATTGTTGCACTTTGGTTTAGCTCATCTCAATCAATAAGTAATAATAATAATACACTTTATTTGTATAGCACCTTTCATGACATGACATGTAGCTCAAAGTGCTTTACAGAGCAAGAATACAATTACAACTAATTTAACAATAAAGCAAAAAAGAAAAGCAAAAGCATAAAACAACATTAAAATAATAGCAAAGGGCAGTGAATCAGGCAATACAGTGAGGACATGTACAACAACACAGAGATTTAAAAATCAACCAAAAAATCAGCTAAAAACAAGAGTGAAGAAATAGGTCTTGAGCTGTGCTTTAAAGATATACACAGAGGCTGCCTGTCTTAGGTGTAATGGGAGTTTATTCCACGCTGTCGGTCCGTAGAAGCAGAATGCTGCTTCACCGTGTTTTTTATATGTCATTGTAGGCACCTCTAGCAGGTCAGCACTTGAAGACATGAGGGGCCGGTTTGGAACATATCTCTCTAGGCAGTCATAGAGTGCATCTAGTTAACCATCAACCTACGTACAATAAACTTGAAATAAGAGTTGGGCAGTTTTTCCTGCCTGAGCTCCTCTTTGACCCTATAGTCTTGTGAGCCAGACAGGATAGTTGTCTGGCTAAGTGAGACTAGTTTGACCTCCTCCTGACCTCCCTCTCTTCTTCCAGGTTCACGGTGCTGTTCTCCCACGGCAACGCGGTGGACCTGGGTCAGATGAGCAGCTTCTACATCGGCCTGGGAACACGCATCAACTGTAACATCTTCTCCTACGACTACTCGGGCTACGGCGTGAGCACCGGAAAGCCCTCCGAGAAGAACCTCTATGCAGACATAGACGCTGCGTGGCACGCCCTGCGCTCTAGGTGAGCAGGACCCCCCAAACCCCCATTACTTGATGAAAGGTGCATACCTGCCAACCTGCACGCACTTTTGCGTACAAACTACGCAATTCTAGGTCTCGGTACGCAGGTACAAAATGCCCAATGACAACTATGCAAGTTCGGGGGATGGGCGAGTTATGTACAGTATCGCCATGGCAACACTACTTTTCCCCCAGACCAAATGGCATTTTTATTACATTTTTAACACAAGTTATTATAACATCTTGCCTCCATTAGTGTAAGACGTGAAATGTACTACATTTCTGGTGTGAAATTTCTATAACATAACTGTAAAGGGTCTCCCCTAAAAAGTGTGCGGCGATGGTACTCAATATTAAATCCCAAGGTTGGCAGGTCTGAAGGTGGCCTGTCTGTCTGTTTGTCTCTCTCTTTCTCTTTCTCTCTCTCTCTCTCTCTGAGAGAGACTGTAGCTGTTGTGTAAGGTTTAGCGCACAATGCATTTTAAGTGCCTTTTACTCTTTGTTTGGAATTGTTGACAATAACGTTGAACCATGAACCTCTGTATTTTCTCTATTTCTGTCTGCTTCTCTGTTTCTCTCTGTGTCTCTATATATGTCTATCTGTGTCTCTGTTTCTCTCTGTGTCTCTATATATGTCTGTCTATCTGTTTCTGTCTCTCTGTCACTCTCCCTCTGACTCTCTCTCTCTTCTCTGTTTCATGCGTTTTCTGTGGTTTCAAAGCTCACAGTTACTAAGTGTGTGCGTGTGTGCGCGCGCCTGTGTGTGTGTGTGTGTGTGTGTGTGTGTGTGTGTGTGTGTGTGTGTGTTCCAGATACGGCATCAGCCCAGAGAACATCATCCTGTACGGGCAGAGCATCGGCACGGTGCCCACGGTGGACCTGGCGTCGCGGTTCGAGTGTGCTGCTGTGGTCCTCCACTCACCTCTGACCTCTGGGATGAGAGTGGCCTTCCCTGACACTAAGAAGACATACTGCTTTGACGCCTTCCCCAAGTAAGACACACACACACACACTAGTGTTGATTTTGACAGCAAATTTTGATTTAGTTTTAGTCATAGTCTTTTGAATCAAATTCCATTTAGTTTTAGTCATATTTTAGTGATCTGAAATGTTTTACTGTTAGTCTAGTTTTAATCGACAAAATATCATAAGATTTTAGTCGACTAAATCTACAGTTGATTTAGTCGACTAAAATCAATTTTGGCGGTGCCTTGATGGCGTCGTAATGAATTATTTTACACTTGGTTGCATGCTGAAAATAGCCGATCTACAAGCTCACAACGCGCCGCAGCGCGACGCGTTGTGAGCTTGTAGATTGGCTATTTTCAGCATGCAACACCTGAGCGCAACCAAGCATAAAATGACTTGTATTTTAGTTCTACTGGATCTCTTCTCCACTAGTCACTCACTAATATTTTAGTCTAGTTTTTATTTGTTGACAAAATCGTCAATAAATGTAGTCTTAGTTTTAGTCACCATAGCTTAGTTTTTAATTAGTTTTTGTCAGTGAAAAAAGGTAGACACACACAGACAGACCCTCTTATAGACAGCTAGACTTCTTCAGAGCCACGCTGTGGCTAAAACATTGCATTGGGGCTGGGAGGAAGGAAGCCATTTTGCAATACATGAATGCAAATACAGTTGTTCCCACTCTATTCTGTATGGAGTCTTTCATTCCTTTCACAAAACGTTGTGCTATAGCACTAAATTAGCATAGGTCTGTTACACAGATAATCCCACCTTAAATACGCTGGCTAAATTGTAGAATTGTGACAACTGGCCATCTCCCCGTTTCCGTCTGTGAGTCACAAACAACATCCAGTTCTTTTTCTCCCTTTTTAGTCCATGAGCCAGACAAGATTTCATTATTGAAATAGTGGGCAAAACCATCCCTATATTAAGTTGTTTATAAGTAAATAAATATATGATAACCTTTCCACAGGAGCAGCTTTTTCATATTTATCACACATTTTGTTATTTTTCCCATGTGTACATGACGGGTGAAAAAATGACTATCTTTTTTTTTGACAAATCTCTTTTATTGATTTTGAGCAACAACGTGTGAGTGATAATAATAACAGAAGAGGTCTGCATTTTTTTTGTACACAACATAGATGGCAAACATGATAAAAAAAAAAAAAAAACATAAAGATAAATATATACCGACAACAAACCAAGTGATAATATACAGTTATTAGGCATTAGGAAAATATGCCCGAATTTGAAACTTTCCAAAATCAACATTGGAACATTGGACAAAGCCAGAGTGAAAATTCTTATTTCATTTTGTTAAGTTGTTGGAGTCAAAGGTTTTTAACGAGGGAATATTCAATATCTCGCTCAATTTTGGGGCTCTGGCTCATGGACTAAATAACAAATTTGCAAATTTAAATATACAATTTCAGAAAACTTGTAATACGATAAATCATTGTCCTTTATGTAAGTAATCAACTGGGGAAGTTTCATTATGATAACAATTTTTTAAATATTGTCATGTTTTCACCTGTCATGTACGTATGGGGAAAATAACAAAATGTGATAAATATGAAAAAGCTGCTCCTGTGGAAAGGTTATCATATATTTATTTACTTACATTGACCCTATAAACAATTTAATATAGGTATGGTTTTGCCCACTCTTTCGATAATCATTGCTCATTTTTGGGGCTCTGGCTCATGGACTATTTGTCCAGGTCAGCAACTCTGGTCCAAATAGCAACTTATTTTTTCCAAGCTTTTTTTGTGTGGTCTTGTTTCATCAGGACGCATGCACAATCATTTCACATATGAAATTGTCTTACATTCCATCCTACGTTTAACTTGCTATATAACCCACTAATTGAACGGCTTCCTTCCTCCTTTCCTTCCTGTGTTTCTCCTCCAGCATAGAGAAGGTGTCGAAGATCCCCTCCCCGGTGCTGATCATCCACGGTACGGAGGACGAGGTCATTGACTTCTCCCACGGCCTGGCGCTGTTCGAGCGCTGCCCCAAGGCCGTGGAGCCCCTCTGGGTGGAGGGGGCGGGCCACAACGACATCGAGCTCTACAGCCAGTACCTGGAGAGGCTACGGCGCTTCATCAACCAGGACCTGGCGGCCCAACACACCTGAAAAAAAAAAAAACAACCCCACCCTGTATGGGTGGAAATGATGGCTCTTTCCGACTACCAAGAAGTTTTAAGCGAAACCACCGTCGTGCCATGAAAACATATTTCATAAGAGGCTATACGGCTCCTTTTCAGATTACGGTTCTCCAGAACCTTAATTATTTGGGGACCTTTTTGCTCAGGAGGTGGTGGTGGTACTAACTATATAACCCTGTGTTCTTCTGGGTAAACCCAGAACTCACAACTTATTCTTTTCAAGATGTTTCCCGAGAAAAAAATCAAGAAATTGCGAAAATATCCGATCTACAAGCTCGCAACGTTGTTGCAGCGAGACGCGTTGTTGAGCTTGTATTTTGTTTTTGCTTTTTTTTATGAGGTTTTTTTTTTTTTTGCAGGGGGTGGTTCTTGTGATAATATAAACGTAAACGATAAAAATCTTCATAGGACATCACACAGGTTCTGGGTTAACCCTTCGTAGTCGAAAAGAGCCGCGCGTGTGTGTGTATGTGTATGTGCGCGTGCGTCCGTGTGTGCGGATGAGCGTTTGTGTGCGTTTATGTACATGTTTTGAGTGTTTTATCCATATCTCCATGGAACAAACAGGTGTGTGTGTGTGTGTGTGTGTGTGTGTGTGTGTGTGTATGTTTACGCACGTATGAGTTGTGAATATTTAGAAATGAAGGACTTTCCCTGATAAAGACATTTTTTATCAGACCTCTGAACAAACTGCATGTGGAGGAGGGACTCTCATGGAGACTTATCGAAACTAAAAAAAAGAAAAATCTGTTTTTCGTTTATTTTTTCTTTCTTTGTGCGTACGTGCATGAGTGCGTGTGTGTGTGTTTGGAGAATACCTCCACGGCTTGACCAGTCCCCCCACCCTCCCTCCCCCCTCCCCCCCCAGAGGAAATTCCACTGGTCAAGCATGTGACCCCCCCACCACCACCCCCCCCCCCCCCCCCCAACCCACCAAACTCCTGGTCTAAGGCTGGTAGTGATGTCTCTCTTGACTGCCGGGGTCATTTCCAAGCTACAGCCCCATTTACTACTTAGTTTTTTTTTTTTTTACGATGGCGTCGTGATCGCCTGCTGTGCGCTGATGCGTAAATAAAGCATAACACTAACCACACCCTGTATCTGTGAGAGAGGGTCTGCGGGCCGTCTGTGGTCTCCTTCACTGTGAGTTAAAGGTGCAGTAAGTGATATTTGTTTTGGTTAAATTAAGTGTTAAAATAGCTCTATATTTTCATAGTAAACAGAAAATACATGGTCCAAGTCAGGATACCATTTTAATCGAGCGAGCTTTGTGAACAACAACAAAAATCGAAATGATCGTCCCACCTGATGATGTATTTTCTGTTTTTATTGAAAGAGCTGGAGAGACAGGGAGATCCCTGTTACTGAACACTATGGCAATGTTTTTGTATTCAGGATATACTTTTTGTTTTAACCAAAAAATATCACTTACACCACCTTTTTTTTTAAGTGAAAGTACAAGGACTAGTCGGTGATGCTAAGCCGGCCTGGTGCTGCCGTCGGGGCCGTCATCATGTCCTCTTGTTCCCATAGCGACCGTGGACCGGTTTCGGTCCACGTGCGCCGTTAGCTTGGACCTGCGCTGTAGCAAAATGCCCTTTTTATTGTCCGCTGAGCTGAAGAAGTGAGCCACGGGGAGACATTTCACTTAACTTGCTCCATCTAGCTCTCGGCGTTAAGGCCGATAATCCAGTCCTGTTTCCCCAAAAAAAGAAAGAATATCTGGCGGAAACATCACCTTTTGCTGGAATGGAACCAGGCCTCTGAGAGCCGTTTGGAACATTATTATCCGCCAGGGGTTTTCGTGGCAAGTTAATTGAATCGGTTCATGAGTAGACCTTTTTTCATGGCCGCCATATTGACAAAAATAGTTAGTGTAACGTTACTTCCTTCACAGGTGTTAGCAATGATACTGATAAAAGGCCAAATCTTCCCCTTTCCGAACTATGGTTGGGGAGAGCCAGGACATCTGGAGGTGCACGGGTTCCGGGGAAAAGGTTCTGAGACCGCCTTTTTCCGAAGCTCGGAATGACGTCAGTTTGTAGTTCTATATCACCTACCCCCTTTCTGAAGAAAGGTTTGGACGTCGGAAGTATGTATTGCACTTGAGGCTCTGCTCCATTCTGGACAAACAAGAGTTTAGGGTGCTGCTATCGTGCATGTTGTCGGCTCACTGTAAAGACTCTTCTACACTAAAATGGAACAGAGTCTTCATGAATACGATTAGTAACGTTGCACTGCTAGTTTATGTCGATACGGTTGCCATGAAAATGGCCCGTTGCAGCTTCTTCCGTTTGTTTTCTTTTTGCCTAATAACGGTGGTCGGCACGATAATATCACTACGCTACTTTTACGAGTCACATCTTTTGTTCTTAATGGAAGGCTACAGCCTAGCCTGTCATTGTTTACCGATTAATGAAGTAAAAAAAGAAAAAGAAAGGGTGGAACGGGTGGCACCAGCTTGATAGTAGCAGATGTAGTTTAGAACCGAAATGCGTCGTCTTTTTTTGTTAAATGTGAATGAAGGCCACGTACAACAGCAGAGCGGATGATTAGGTTTGAATGTTGCGCTCTGGTCTCTGCTGGTTGAATGGGCCTGTTGTAGAGTGTGGAGGCTTGTAGAACCGGCTGTAGTGAAGGTGGTACTCTGTTATATATGTTCAGCAGACCAAACTGATGAAGTTTTGTACGCGACACTTTTTTACACCCCTCCCCCCCTCCCCCAACAGTTTGATCAGGAAGTATGTCTTCATGGCGTAATCATCTCTCACTGCGTCCGAGGCTCTCCCACGTCGTGTAACCATTTGCAGCCATCTGCCCTTTTTTTAACGGAGGTTTATGCTTGATTAGTCATGCGCCGGTGTTGCACACGCGGGAAATAACAGATCCGCAAGCTCACAACGGTTGTAGATCTGCTATTTTCCGCTTGTGACAAAGTACAAGGCTTTTTAGTACAGGCTTTTACAGGCTTTTTAGTATTGCAGCATAATTTGTTTTGGCGTTGAGTTTTTTTTGCAAGTCTGCTCTTCAATCATATTCACTACTTGTTCTTCGTAAGAGGCGTTTACGCACAAACAGATATGGCCAGAACAGACTGCATGATTATAACCGACTGATGCCGGATTTTTGGGTCTGATCCAGATTACATTTTTTGAGTCGTTGCTCAAAAATTGCAAAATCTTGAAATCAATTTAAAAACCATTTGAGAACATTTCACTTATAAGCAAACTATAAATAACAATAAACAACTTTTTGATATATACAAATTTAAATTAAGTATATATAAAACTTGAATATATGAAAATAACATTTGACTTTAATTATATAATGAACAAGCAAACAAGTAAATATAAAATACAATACTTTTTATTATTTGTGCTATTTTATTTAACCACTTAAGCCCTATTCAGAAACTTTGCTGGTCAACGAGCTCACAACGCATTGCAGCGCGATGTATTGTGAGCTACAAGCTCACAAGGCACTGTGCTATTTAATTATTTCTTTAATTCAAAATGACTCGACTGCATCAAAAAAGTCGAATAATAGTTACCATATATCAGACGGGCTCCAGTCGAGATTATGATGTATGATTCAGTAATTCTTTAACCTTCTGATGGAAGCCTCAAACTAGTTGGAAGCTCAGAGCGTTCACGATTTGATCAAATATGTGTAATTTATGCGACTAGAATTTGGACAAATCAGATTGTAGTTAAGCTGATTAACGACAAAAATCTGAATGCTGTATGTCTGTGGCCGGTGACCGGCCGGTAGAAATGGAAAAGTCAGTGTTTCCCAAACTCTTTCAGCTCGAGACCCAAACGATACATTTGATTTCTCCCCGGGGCGCAAAAATCATGAATTAAGCCCTGCTTGAAAGTGAAAATCGGCTAATTATTTTTCACAGTTTCTTAAAAAGTTAATTTTTGATATCTTTGGGATTTCTTTTTTATTAGAATCATTTCCAAATCACTTTTTTTCTTTTTTTAAAAATCTTGAAATGAAATGATAATTTAACAATTGTTGGAAAAAAAATATCAGCTTCAGTCTGGATAATCAGCCTAATCTCGAACCCCATAGTTTGGGAAACACTGAAACAAAGTCTTCTGGAGAGTTTGAGGTTCAATTAAATATGACCATAGATACGTCTTTTAGCCATCCATACCGGTACCATCATCATCATACTGTCAGAAGAACAGGACATCGTGCTAGCTAAGCTTAGCGTTTTTTTGTAAACTTTTTAATTAATGTCTTTTTTTGGCCCTAAACGTACAAGGAGCTCTTCTATGGGTGGCAGAACGCTTTCAACGTGTGACCCCAAGCCATACTTTGAGCCTCTCACTGTTGGTGTGGTGCAGGTTCCACCACACAGTCACACACCTTCACACCTCATGTAACACAGTGGTTCTCAAGCCTTTGGGGTCGGGGTCCCCACATGTTGTTGTTTTTTTTTGGGGGGGGGGTCCCTAGATGACTGTTTTAATACCTCAAAAGAAAGGAAAGCAAAAGACCATCACTGCATCAAAAGTACTCGACAAACTATACTATAAAAACTGGTCAAACATTGGCCAAATTGTCAAATAATATAAGAAAGAGGCAAACATTGTGAAAAATAGCCGATCTACATGCTCACAACGCCTCGCGGTGCGAGGCGTTGTGAGCTTTTAGTTCGGCTATTTTTCACAGTGTTTATCTGCGGGAACCGAGTCGACCTTAAATGTTAATGCCTACGTGTCATGTCCTCCTTGGAGTTTTCCTTCTGGCTCCTCGCAGTGTCCAGCCTCCACGTTCTTCTTCTCCGTCTGCTTCTGCAGCTTCACATGCTCCTGCTTCTCTGACGACGAAAAAAGGTCGCGCCAAGAGCACATCAGAGACTCCAAAAAGCAGCCAAACAGGATGTTTGGCTGCTTTTTGGAGTCTCTGATGTGCTCTTGGGCAGCTTGGAGGTGGCCGAATCAGGAGTGGGCAGCTTGGCGTTAGGAGCAGCATCAGGGGTTTCTGGTGTCGAGGCACCTGGAGTCCTCGACCAGCTGAATTTGGCTCTGCCGGACAAATATTCCGTGGTTTTCCTGGCAGGTGAAGTATCGCTTGCCCTGCACCGTGCCGTCGTTCTTGCCCTTAGCCTCATCCAGAATGACAAGTGTTTGTCAGGGTGGGGGTTGGGGGGGGGGGGTCCCCAGTTCAAATATGATTTATTTTTGGGGGGGGGGGTCACGGCCTGAAAAGGTTGAGAACCACTGATCTATCGCACACACACACACACGTTTGTATTACTATACCTGTGAGGACGTCGACATTTCAGGACGTCATTGAAAATAGCTGGAAAAAAAACAATTAAGTATAAAAGACTAAAGTTTAAATCAGGCATAACTCTCTTAACCCCAAAATCCTCCTAATCACCTCCAGGCATGTAACGATTCACCCAAACTCATACGATACGATTTGAATCGCGATAATAGGTTCACGATAGGATTCTTCACGATCTTTTTAACACATTGATTGCCAAGATATTAAACATAGTTTTCTATCCCCTTGCCAGCATAATTACCCCAATCAGATCATATTTGAAACGCGTGGAACTGACATTTGTGTCACAAAAAAAAAATTCCCTGTGGGTTGGCGGAGGGATCTGTGTCCATAGGAACGACAACGTTCCAACCGCGATCCGCCGTTTTGGGGCTTTCTTTTTGGAAAGAACGCATCAATGCAATCTTGGCCATCAATATGTTAATACAAATTATTTTCCAGACAAATGACTGAAAAAAAAATATATTTTTTATTTCTCTTACACAAATCCAGTATTTGTTTTATTTTTTTATTTATTTACAATACTGTGTTTTCTCTTATCCTCTTTTCAATACAGTAGCAAATGACTGAAAACAGTTTTTTTTAAATCAATTTTCTTACAAAGATCCTGTATTTGCTTTTTTTTACGCCCTCTGCTGTTTGCATCGTGATAAATCTTTTATGAAATCAATTTAAAATCGTCACCAGTTTGAAATCGATTTTAATCGATTTACGATAAATCGGTACATGCCTACTAACCTCTAAATGTCTAATCTTAACGCTCTCGCCCCAACCTGGATCTTTTTCCTAATTGTAAACCTGTCTGTTCTAATCTTTTTGTAGACTATTTCTATTTCTCCTGTGAGCACCAGGAACATGTCCTTCACATTGTCTTATTTCTCAGATTCTACTATATTTGTGGGAACCCTCACGAGCATAGTAATACAAGCACACACACACACACACACACACACACACACACACACACACACACACACACAGACCATATGCACACACATGCATACGTATACTACACGCGTGGTAGTATATGATTTACACATTTATATATATATATTCAGAACAAGCATGACAAAAAGCAGGTCTTAAGTTCAGCACTATTGTATAAAGCATCCAAAGTTGTAGTTAGGATATTAACTATGTAAGTTTTGTGCGTCTTATTTTTTAGAAATATCGACTAACAGACCCTCTCTTCGACAGGTCAGAGCGCCCTAGTGTGTCCATTAATTTGTCCACTTTTTTTTAACCCCTCCCCTGTGAGCTGATTGGCCCCCCACTGTGCAGAGCCGAGGTAGAGGAACCAATTAGTGGCCATTTTCCACAGAAAGCAGAAAAAAAAGTAGCCGATCTACAAGCTCTAAATGCATCGCATTGCGAAGTTGTAGATTTTTTTGGGGGGCGAATGCTCAACCCCATGAATAGGCATGCTGGGGTTCATGTGGTTAAGAAATAAATGGCTGAAACATGGTAAACATGGGCTTTATCATGTTTCTCAAGACAGATTCAGAGCTCTGCAGCTGAATCTGTCGGCAACTCCCATTACAACGTGTAGAGTTGTTATTAGGAATGAAAACAAAGCAGCACCAACGGAAGAGAAGGGCTGAAGGAGAGTAAAAGGGCCGACATCCGGTCTCTACACAGGGATTATTTGTTTCTTCTTTTTGTCCGAAGGGTTCCCACTAGATTGCAGCTGTGGTAACGACCGGGATTGTCAGACCCCACAGCCTGCAGGATCAAACTTGACATCGATGACAGAAAGTTTTTCTCTCCAGAAATGTTGCAAAACTATTTTCTGCTTCAAGTGCCTGGAGCACTCCGCCCAAAATAATGCTGGATGCTGAAGCGTGATGCTCGGCGCAGGGAAGAGGAGTGCTCCAGTCTGTACTTAAACCGCTTTCTGTGGTCTCGGGGCGGCCCGTAGGCTGTAGCATCACCTCGCCATCTGATTGGTTAATTCTGAGCCAATACGGCAGCGTTTTTTTTTCTTCTTCAGATCTGCACAAAGTGTCTGGTGCAAGTGTTGGCTACATCGCCTCCAGTCGTAGCAGCAGCGTTCGGTAAACCACTTAAGCCCCTAAATACTTCTCCTTACGGACGAATAGTTAATAGGTCTACAAAATCGGTCTAAAGCTAACGTGTCGTATTGTTAGCTTGTAGATCGGCTGTTTTTTGCCGCTGCGGAGGTGATGACGCCAGGGCTGTGCCACTATCCAGACCGGTGAAGAGACAGAGCGATGGTGAAAGAGAGAGAGAGAGAGTGTATGTTCTTTTCTCTAATGTAGCATAGAAGTATAAAATACGGAGCGTTAATTTCGCTGAGAATTATCACCCAGGTTTAAAAGCTGCATTCCGTAACCTTTTTTTTTCCAACCAGAGGATGTAAAATGTGCTTTTTTGAGCTTCACACACAATACCACCTGTCAACCACTAGAGGTCCTTCCCCACCAAAGGAGACCAAACACAACCGCCACAGTTTTATGTTAAACATAGTAACATACTGTACTGTGCAGATTTAATTAAAATAACATATTACTCACTAAAGGAAGTTACGGGTTGCAGGTTTTTAATTAACGATCCACATTTTAATACGCTAGGCCTCTGTTTTTTTTCCTTCCTCTTTAGCTCACATTTTGTCAGGGAAACCAAACCATTCGAGCCACCTGTTTAACGGGGGGGGGGGGGGTCTGTTTTCCGGAACCTTGGGGGGTGTGGGGGGAGAGGTTATATGGACACTGATGATGGGTGCTATGTGGAGGAGAGGGTTTGGACACTGAGAAAACCGTATGCATGTCCATTGTATGTGTTTGCTGGGGGGGTGGGTTGTTAGATCTAACGCACTGTTTCTCAACAGGCTCTGGGGGACCCTTACAGGGTCTGTAAATTGTACAAATGGAACCAAATGGGCCTGTTTTTTTGTACATTCTCTGAGTTGAAATGAACACTGAAGGTTGTACAGGGTTGATTGACGTCTGAGAAATTAACCCATTAAGACCTGAGGCGATTCTTGAAAAACATCTAAATCCTAACAGTTTTTTTGAAAAAAATCTAAAACTTTTTTTTTTCAAGATTTTTCAAAAATAGCAGATCTACAAGCTCATAGCGCGGCACTCGGTGCCGCGCTATGAGCTTGTATATCTGTTATTTTTGAATAGCCAATAACTCTTAAGTGACACAGATGCGTTCCAGGTCTTCAAAACAAAAAGGTATGAAATGGGGGTCCGTTGTCTAATGTTTATCAAACTGGGGGTCCTTGAAATAAATGTAAAAAAAATAATAGTACATGGCAGCCGCTTCCATTGAGTGATTGCAGAATTGGTGCATTGTTATATTCGGTTCCTTAAGAACCCCAATCTACAATGTAACTCATAAGAGTTACAGACCCTGTAAGGAAGGGTCCATTATTTGGACCCCTGGGTCGGTCCCCCGAACCCACCGTTGAGAACCAGTGCTCTATAATAGTCTGTACACACCGTCTGGGGGTCAAAGGTTGCCCTCACGACGTAGGTTAAAAGTTTATGCGCTTTTAAAAAAACGGGACGTCTATTGGATTTCGTTTTTTTTTTTTTTTTTTGTATTACTGATACTAACTGATGTATTGTCATGACTTTTGTGCTAGAGTTGGGGGTCCGGGCAGTGATTGGGGGGGGGGGGGGGGGGTGGGATACCTGACGATAAAACAGTCGGGTTTGTTTATATGGTGTATACTTAACCTATTCGTTTGTATTATGATTTGTAATTTTATGTTTTTTTGAAACTGAAAAAAATATGATGTAATGATATTAATTCATGGGACTGAATCTTGACCTTTTTATTGACCATGGAAAATAATAAAATGACAATTATGTACAAAAATATCACAAGTATGCACGTTGACTTTGTTACGGCATAACCATGTTTGTATATACAGTCATATCAAGAGGTTTTTACACACGGGTCTGGAATATTTAGTAGATATTGAATTATTAGAGTTGCTGTATCATCGCCTTCACATTAAAAAAAAAAGTAATTTGTCATTATATTCTACATTTCTATTTGCACTTTTGGATATCTTTGTGTGTGTAATATATCTCTGCTGTCTGGCAGAAACCAGCTAACTCCAAAATGTACATTTTTCAGGAAATGAAAAAATCAACAAAAAGCTCACATTGAGGTTGGAGGTCAAATGGGGTGGAGCCTGGAGTCAGCAAAACCAGCTAACTCCACCCCCCTTTGGTGGAGTTAGCTGGTTTAGCAGAAAGTTTGAGGATCCAATGGAGTGGTGAGATTTGTTCCGGGGATGAAAAAATGTCATACATATAAAATCTAATTAATTTCATGTTGATGACAATAACTTGTATCACCTAGTGGGTTAGAATGGTCTACATACGGACAATTCATTTTACAGGGAAAGACTGCCCTCTGCTGGCTGATCAACTTAACAGTTGTTTTTGGTTGTTCCAGAAACGCATTTAAAACAAAAACACACAAAAACACAACAGACATTTTAAAACAAGGATGATAAAAGGGCTTTTAACTGAACTTACTTTTAACAGCAGAATCCTGTTAACAACAGTACCATACTCGGCACCCTACTCAGCAGAACCTTAGTCAGTACTTTAGTCAGCACCATAGCCTGCAAAAAAAGGAGGAAAGAAAGCAGCTTATGATGATGGTTGCTGGTTTAAGCTGGTCTTCCAGGCTGGACAAACTGGTCAGGCTGGTCTTGCTCGTTTGTCATTTGAATTGATCAGTTGGTCATCCAGTCAGGCTAAACTGAGTACTGTTGGTCAAGCTGGTCGACCGGGTTCCTGTGCTGGGATTCGGTTCCATGACCTTGTGGTCTGTAGTCAAGAGCTCTTCCGACTGAGCTAAAGTTGGGGAACATTCAGTCGTGGGGGGGGAGAGAAGGGGGGAAGGATAAAAAAGGAAGAAAGAATGGAAAAGGAGAGTAATTTTGAGAAAAAGCAAAGGAATGTATGCAATTCTAACTCAGCTTCATGTAAAATCCTGCTGCAAGCAATTATGTATCCGAATATTTTCAAAAGGGGGAGTATGGATCCCAAGGTCTCCAGTTCGAACCCCGCTTTGACCAAAAGTAACCTGACACTAACAAGTGCTCATGCTGTGTTTTATATCATTTTACACAATGACAAATGTGATGTGAAATGTAAATAAGTGTAGAGGGCTGTCCCTCCACACCAAGAACGACCACGGACCCCTAGGGACCCCCTGGCCCAGGGACCCCCATCTGAAAAATATTTAGTGCTAGGGACCCCCAGAAGAGAAAAGTTATGTTAAGAAATTCAACATCATTCAAAATGTTCCAAACATTTTCAAGATGTTTCAAAACATTTTTAAAAATATCAGATGTACAAGCTCGCTGCGCCGCCTCGAAGTGACGCGCTGTGAGCTCGTAGATCTGATATTTTTGAATAGCCAAAGTATAAAATATGGATAAAGTGGTTAAAATGATTGTGATGCTGTATTTTAAATTGAATCGATTTTTTAAAAAACATACTGGTTTTAAATAGACAATTTATTCAAATATGTAAATGTTCTCATTAAATATACACGATTCACATATGCAAAGTACAAAAGTATTCACATTGAAATATACTTAAGTGCTGAAAGTAAAAATAAAAGGATTCCCTCTGCTTGCAATGAGGGAACAGGGCGCATGCGCACGCAGTGACAGTGAGAGATATGTTTAATGTATGTAATATGTTTTGCTAACTCTTGCTGTAAACCTATTTGCCCTTTTGGGACATTAATAAAGTTAAACCTTGAAAGTAAAAGTACTCATTTTTCAGAATATCCCATTTCACACGTTTCCAAAATTTGGAAACGTGTGAAATGGGATATTCTGAAAAATGAGTACTTTTACATTTGGAATCCAAATGTGTAAAAATGCTTTGAAAAGAAAAAAAAACAGCAGATCTACAAGCTCACAACCTTTGTGAGCTTGTAGATTTCAAATAGCCTAAGTATACATAGGACTGTAGTGGTTAATGTATGTTTTGTAATAATATTAAAAATCTATAAAGTAACTAAAGTTTTCAAGTAATTGTAGTGAAGTTAAAGTACAATATTTGCCTCTGAGGTGTAGTGGAGTAGAAGTAAAAGTATTGGAAATACTCAAGTAAAGTACAAATAACTCAAAATTGTACTTAAGTACAGTACTTGAGTACATAGTTACTTTACACCGCTGCTCTGCACAGGTGAAGATGATTTAGTGTTGATGAGTAAAAAGCAGTCTGTGGGGATCTATTCACTCTGCAGGATGAAGATCCGGTCAGAAAACGGAAATGGTTTGTCCATGTGACGTTCGGTTGAACGTGTTCAACGCACCGGATCCAGTAGGCGGGGCTTTAAACCGGATGTGAATACAGATTTAAAAATGGACGCAGGCGCACTAAGTCTGCTTTCAAACATTTTAGATTGCACCACGTCGCGCCGCTCTGCTGAAGGTAATGTTTGATTTATATCTAAAGTTTAAACACTCACTGTGTGGGGGTTTGTAGATCTAACCCTGCCATATGTTCATGTGTGTTTATAAATCTACTTTAGCCTTGGATCAAGACGGCCCGTCAGGGATTGTATTATTTATGGTGATCGAGTCTGATGTTTGTTGGTAGTTTTAAACGGATCATAAATCCCCATAAATGAACCCAATCCAACATATAAAGTGTTTAAACACAAAGACACGGATGTTACCCATCCATACGGGTCTGTTGTGTTCCGTAATATTACGTAGAGTTTAATAAAGACGCGTTTTAGTCCCGTGTGTGTCTGAACGCCGTTCTAGTTCCACATTTACATGGACATTTAATACCTGCTGCAACAGCGCCACTTTACCAAATAGTTTGTGGTTCTGTGTTTAAGGCTCGTGCGTCTATACTTATGTATGCATTGTAAATATAAAGTGATTATCTTAAAGCCACAGATGTTATCCGTACATACGGGGTGTTAGAGTTCAGTTAATGTTCAGTATAGATTAATAAAGAAGTGTTTTAATCCCCTCTGTGGACGAACGTCATTGTATTTCCTGGATTACATGGGGTGTAATACCGGTGTTCACCTGCAACAGCGCCACTTACACCCATTGAATGATATATAATATACAGTGATGTTCAGACAGACCAGATTGAAACATTTATTTATTGAATAATGCGGAATATTACTGAACATAAAGGGTCTGTATGGTGGGATAACATCTGTGGCTTTGGGATAAACACGTTATATTTAGAGTAACATACATTTATCAAGATGTTTGAGACTTTAACATGGAACTAACTCCAAACACCATTTTTGGAGAGTGTTAAGAATGTCAAAGATAGGATAATGATAATAATAATGTCATTTTATTTGTACAGCACTTTTCACATTTCATACTTTTCATGAAATATCTAGAACAAAACAAATGTAAAAGCCTAAGGATAGAGATTAAACTGAGCTAAATTGTAACATAAAATAAATAACACTCAGGCACAGTGGCGTGCACAGACATTTTGAGGGGCAGGTGCTCAAGTAAATTATATTTTTTTGTTTACTTGGTCTGCTCTTTTTTCCCTCTACACCTATACCTCTTTGCCAAAAATAGCCGATCTACAAGCCCACAACGCCTCGCGCGAGGCGTTGTGGGCTTGTAGATCTGCTATTTTTGGCTAAAGTTCTCCTCAGAAAAGGGATGCTAGGTTTCGAGTGGTTATGGTAAAAAGAAAAATCATATCACATAAAGATTTGGCGGACCCCCTGTAGTAACTCTGAGGACCCCCTAGGGGTCCCGGACCCCCTGTTGAAGACCCCTGCTGTAAACTGAAGTGCCCTTTTTTTCAAAAGGGCACTTCTGGTCAAGAGGGCAAAGGGCAGGTGCTCTAGCACCACCCAGAGTCTATCTGTGCACGTCCCTGCTCAGGCAGGATAATAAGTAATCTAAACTAAATATCGATATCAAAATCGATAAGAAATCTGAGTCTTGATCTAAGGCTAAGATGAAATATCGTCTCTATCGGGAGGAAACCCCAAATAGACATTTATTAGCCCGCCGACCCCCATTTGAAAAGATAAGCCAGGGACCCCCATAATAGTAGATTTTTACGGCTCTAGCAGTGATTTTCAACCATTTTAATTTCAAAGACCCCCAGTTTGACATGCATTAGGGCTACAGACCCCCATTTAATGGCATGTATGTCTCTGGGACCCCAATTCATATTGTAAAATCAATGTGAATTGATTTAACTCTGAGAGTGTACAAATGGAACCAAATGGACCCTAACGGGTCCATTTGGTTCCATTTGTACACTCTCAGAGTCACAGACCCATAAGGGTCCATTTGGTCCCTGTCCATCATTTAGCTGGGGACCCCCTGGAACCCCCTCAAGTACCCCTGGGGGTCCCCGGACCCCACTTTGAGAACCAATGTTCTAAATCATACGTTTTTTGAAAAAAAACTTATGTTGCTATAATCAAACTTTTTCATGTCAAGGACAAGGACCACCCAAAATGATATGTATATTTGTTCCAGGGACCCCCCCAGAAGCAAAAATTTGAGTAAAAGAAATTCAGAAATTTTTGAATAGCCAAAGTATAAGATAATGGTTAAAGTGTTTACACTGACGCGTTGCCGGTCTTAAAGGGTTAACACTATAGCATACATGGGCAACTGGCGGCCCGGGGGCCACACGCGGCCCTCACCTTAACTTAATGCGGCCCGCAGGTTAATGGTGATATATTATTGATTTCAGCTGTTCCAATTCCAAACATGCAATCATGACCCGCTTTAATTACTTTAGTCTATATTATTAGTTCAATGACTTTATATCCAATGTATTTGTATTTAACCCATTAATACCTGGAACTGTGTAATTTTTTGATTTTAGCTAAAAAGCATTATTTTACACTTTGGGCTATTCAAAAATAGCAGATATACAAGCTCATAGCGCGGCACCGAGTGCCGCGCTACGAGCTTGTAGATCAGAAGCGAACATTTTTAACTCAAATCTTTGCTTCTGGGGGTCTGATAGATTGCTTTATCATTTTACAAACACCTTAGGCTCAGATCACACATTGGAATAAGATAGACACAGACACAACGGAGATCTCCTTCACGTTTTACTTGCCGCAAGGAAAAATGTACAGCTTGACCTGAATCATTTCTGAAGTACAAATACTTTACATTGGTTTATATACAGCAACATGAGACAGGAGATACAGTTAAGCAGGAGGCAGGGCTTAGGAAGTACTCTATGAGTACTCAGTACTTGAAGTTAGCAGGCAGAGCAGAGGATACAGAGACAGCAAGCTTCTGCTGGACTTAGAGATAAGGAAACTATGTAAACATCTGTAGCTGTAACGATAACAAACCACCTAATATGCAGTCTCTGGCTCCTGCACACATAAGGAGAAGAATATACATCATCTATTCAATTGAATGATTAATTAGTTGAACACATTAACAATATGAATAGAACTTATAAACCCACATTACATAGAACTGAGAATCGGCTCTGTCATTTCCCTCCTGTTGATCAAATTTATTAATCTTCACATTCTTCTTGTTTTCCGCTTTTTCAAAATGGACATCATAACAGGAATCACTTGCCTCTTTTGCTTTCAGTGGCCTTGGTACTTAAGCTATCCGCTTTTCGCACTTTGTCATACAGAGCATAGCACAAAGCTGTTATCAGGGCACATGATGAGACTATTAGAATGTCAATTGATCCTGATCAATAATGATATAAACGATTGTAGATAATGCTGAAAAAACCCACGGATAGGAAAAAGGACATTATCACTCTCAGAATGTGTGGCTTTCTTGTGAGCAGTGGTTGTAACACTTAATAACCTTCAACCGTTTGTATCATTAATTTGACCATTATGAACTGACAATTCATTTTCAAATATTAACAGAGCTTAAATGTCTGTGTCATTTTCATCTTCGAAGGGAGAACACATTCCCGTCATCTTTTAAGTCTTGCCCAGTCTGGGATACCGCAGTATACGTTTGAACGAACGTGTCAGCAACCATGCGTTTCACTAAGGTCCTGATGCACGGGATCACACAGACCGATAACACGCGAAACAGCACCAAAGCACAGAGTACCATTGTTTCAAATTTGCACAGAGCTTGAATCCAACCCCCTCCCATTAACCAAGAAAAACCACCCCTTATCGTGATGTTACCATTCATAGCTTTCTGAAGGGCACGTAGATTGGACATCGCGTTATTGGCCTCCTTAGCATTAATGTCATCTGAAATGTAAACACAACAGGTACTTGTTCGAAAAGTACTTCTCACCAGGACCACTGGATCCCCAGTGGTGTCACGGTGTTTTGATGGCATCATTAGTATGTGGCTTCGGAGAGGGTTTGATGGCATGTTAGGGTGTGGCTTAGCCCAGATGATGACCGTTTGGTCGGTTATCCCGCCCCTCCCTTCGGAGGTTGTCTTAAATGCGCCCTCATTCCACACTAACACATTTACACTCCATGATATGCATTTAACCTCCTCACACTTCATACTTAGTCCGCTTCAGAGTGACATAAAAGCTCTTATTTATGTGCTTAAAACTGATCATACGTTTTGCACGGCAAATAGCATTGACCCCCAAGGCGCACTCACTATTTTGGATTCGAGGCACTTACTTACTACCAGTTAACTGCAACAGGAAATGTAGGATGTAGACATATATATATGCAACATAACAATCATAATTATCTTAGCTTTAGCCTTCCCCTGCTTAACTTTTAATAATAGAGACAAAAGATACATAGAAAAATATACAATAACATAGATAGGAAAATATAAAAATAAAAACAAGTGTGGTGCATCGTCCTTTTAAGTGTAATCAGGTGAGGGGGGGGCACTATTCTAAGTGGATTCTTCACCGGTTAGGGCCTAATATCACTCTATATGTGAGACTCCACCCCACAAGCCGGCCTTCTTCACCTTCTTACGTAATGTTCGATGATGTTTGCACCAACTTGCGAATGTTTTTGTGTGGATTGGACAAACCACACGTCTCACATCAGGTGACATGTTGACCAGGGACTGCATCTCACAGCAGTTGGCATGTTGACGTGACCCGGGCATGGACCCTCCTAGCACGGAGAGTTCAGTTCACACTTGATGACCTGGTCAGCATCACCATAAGCAGTCCCATCGTTCCTGTGGAAGAGATAAAATCTTGGCAGCTTACTAGTTCTTTTGACCTTTGTAACGTCTTCAAATTCATTTTTACAGTGTATGGCTTTTACCAGAATTTTTAAAATATAAGTGTGAATATAGTGTGAATATGCTTCATAATCTTCAACTATCCCTCCTGTTGAACCATTACTCAGATGATTGGTTCAATATATTTCAATTACTGCATTAAGACACTATAATTATAAAAAAATAAAAAAATAAAACAATCGCCTTATAACACTGCTTGGGTACTTCAAATATAGGAATTTGACACACTAGTATCAAGACACAACAAATGAAAGATAAGTTCCATGAGAACTGAACTCGCTTCCTTTGCTTTTTTTTTTTTATATAAGCGTTCCCATGGGCTTGGGACGAGGTAGTCACTGCTCTACCCATAACATCTTGCAGGCTGAGATTAGAATGTCTTCACATGATATACTCCACAATTTGAGTAGAAATACTCTAGTTTCTTACATGTGGAGAGGGAAAGGGCCAAAACTATGAATACTACTGATTCTCAAACATGTACGAAGTGTCAGTTTTGACATAGGGTAACTTTACATAAGTCTTCTAATACTTATGATACTTTTCATTATTGAGTATTTCTTAAAATCAACAACTGCTCTACAGCTTGTAGATCTGCCATCTTTTGGAAAAAGATTTCCATTGCTAGTTAAGACACAAATGTCACTTACAAAAGTAGAGCTATCTTCGCTTAAGTCTTTTAACTATTTTTAAATCAAAACAAAAATATTGAATATAGTTTTAATACAAAAAAAAATGCTCCCTATCTCCCCAAAGTCTGTGAGCCACTTTTCATTATAATGGAGCTTTAGATGGCCCTGCAGTGCCATCGTTCACACCATGATCCTGAAAGCCACACACAAACCCTGGGCTAACTTGCTGGACAAAAATGACCCTTGACCTGTGAGTGCACATGCCTAGCTTGGGGTACTTGCACCTAATACATCGTTCTGCTGGGACTGCTGGGTGTGTGACAACTACTACAATGCTCAATACTTAAGCGCTTTGCTTAGATAATTTACTAAAAACTTCATATTTTACTGTAACAGAAATCATAAAACATCATGTCCAGGGGGGTGTACTTGTACATCAAAACTGGCTCACACTAAGGAAACAGGAGATAGGCTCCTCCCCTATGGGCCTCACACTGTTGCTGGGCAAGGCTTACTTAACAACTTATTATGTAGACAATAAAATAATGTATTGGAAATGCTCCCCACACCGTCACTAGTTTTACTCTTCCTGTGCAAACACTTTGTCGGTCTTGTGTGTCACTAGTTGACTACTGGGAAAGTTTTGGGTATCTACAAGGGGCATTTAACTGTAGCTTTAGACAAAAGGCTTACTGTAAACAGGAAAGGAGCCAAGACATCGTAGCTAATTAATACCAAATGTGTGCCCTCACCATATAAATATACATATAGATAAGGGTTTCTGTCCCAATTAAACCAATGTCCTGCCATGTATCATCTTTCTCCATTCTGCTCTTAGGTTTACGTGTCTTTCTGTTATTATGTCTTTCCTCTTCCCATCCGTCAACCGTAGTGCTCGATTTACAATCTGCTATGAAATGGCCGCTATGGCCACACCGATAACATACTCGCTCTCGCGGGTGCCTAGCGGGGCCTCTCCTCCCTTTTGACTTATCACCCCACTCTCTTTCGTTCTCTCTCACATCCATCTTGCACACCCGCGCGCACTCCCACACAGTCCCACACACAGCACGTTTGAGTACAGTATCTGAGTAAATGTACTCAGTTACTTTTCACACACACGGCTTTCTCTCAAGCAGTCGCTATCTCTCTCTCTCTGCCCACACATGCCCACACACACATTCACTTGTATTCCTATACTCGTGAGGACATACACAGACACTGAAAATCTCATTCATTCAAAGTCACAACACTTTGTCTGCTCATTCAAGCCTTAATGCATCACGTGTCCTGGTACACCACGACATGTAGAGTAATACAAACACACACAAAGTCTTACAAATGACACAGATCTTGACTAAATCACTGTATCTATGTACTTCAATTTCATTCACATACTCATGTCATTCACCAGGCACGCACATTCGCTGGGATCCCATCCATCACACTGTATTTTCATTCATAGATTCATACAGAAATCACCAGTCCACGCGACTGTCCCAAACAGACCTCGTCTCTCAACCACCGTGATTATCATTCATACTTATTTCGAGCGTTATTTACACTGCTGTATACTGGTTGAATCGCACTTCACACATTCCTTAATAACACATCTTAATATACACTATCACCACGTTCCAACGGATTTCTCCGGAAAGGTGCTCACGGTAGTGAGGATCTTTTAGTAATATTAAGCACAAACATACAATATAAACACATTCAGTTTCACCACGTTCCAACGGATTTCTCATCGAACACCCAAGAGTACTCTCATCCAATCTAGACCGAACACCCCTTAGAATGAAATGGGGGTTATTCTAGATTTAGACTGAATACAGATACCTCGTGGGTTATTCTAGAAGATGATCCGGAAAAGTGCTCACGGCTCACTCCTAGTGATGACCGCGGAGAGAAAATCGTTAGACCCGGATAACTCACTCAGATCGCGTTTTGGATACACATATTGATGACGCACGTCTGTCAATATCTGTGATTTCATACACACTACAGTATACAATTTGCAGGAAATAAATCACTCTGTTGCTTCTAAAACGTAGCAAAATATCCTAAGATTTCACTGCTTATTCAGTGCTTAGGCCTATGTCTATATTCACATAGACAACTTTTGTGTCTCACTTACGTGCTATCTTAGTTGTGTGATCAGCGTTCAAATGCCGTCGGCCGTTCCTTGAAGAGCAGATGATAAGACGAGATGACCACCGGCCTGGAGGCGAATTCAACGCTCCAGGATTTTTTCAGGATCCGGGTCCTGGCTGCAGACTTTTCCAGCGGCGTCTTCCTTCTTACTCTTCTTGGAACAGCTCTGACATCCAGGCTCGAGGGACCATTGTAATGATAGATTGCTTTATCATTTTACAAACACCTTAGGCTCAGATCACACATTGGAATAAGATAGACACAGACACAACGGAGATCTCCTTCACGTTTTACTTGCCGCAAGGAAAAATGTACAGCTTGACCTGAATCATTTCTGAAGTACAAATACTTTACATTGGTTTATATACAGCAACAGGAGATACAGTTAAGCAGGAGGCAGGGCTTAGGAAGTACTCTATGAGTACTCAGTACTTGAAGTTAGCAGGCAGAGCAGAGGATACAGAGACAGCAAGCTTCTGCTGGACTTAGAGATAAGGAAACTATGTAAACATCTGTAGCTGTAACGATAACAAACCACCTAATATGCAGTCTCTGGCTCCTGCACACATAAGGAGAAGAATATACATCATCTATTCAATTGAATGATTAATTAGTTGAACACATTAACAATATGAATAGAACTTATAAACCCACATTACATAGAACTGAGAATCGGCTCTGTCAGGGTCCCTGGAACAAAATATTTTGATGGGGGTCCGCGGCCAAAAACATATAATTTTGGGGGTCCTTGACATGAAAAAGATTGAGCACCACTGATATAGAAACATACGTTTTTCAGAAAACTGTTGAGATTTAGGAGACATGTAGAGTCGGCTTCAGGTCTCAATGGGTTAAGTTCATGAAGTTAACTTAATTATAAGCAAATCCATTTGAAATTAAATTAAAAAAAAACTTCAGGATTCCAATTCCAAAATAGCTGATCTACAAGCTCAAAGCGCGTCGCGATGCGACACGCTTTGAGCTTGTAGATCAGCTATTTTTGCTACTTTTGTGTGACATACTAGAATGACGAATTTAATTTACAAAAAAAGTAAAAATAAATATGGAGATAAGAGGTGTCTGCCCGACAACAACAATAATATGCAATGTGTCCCTCTGGAGTGAGTGTGGAAATATAGTGGCCCTCTACACCATCAAAGTTGCATCACCCCTGCACTATAGCCCATTGGTTCTCAAAGTGGGGTCCGGGGACCCCCAGGCGTCCTTGAGGGAGTTCCAGGGGGTCCCCAGCTAAATGATAGATTAGGCACCAAATGGACCCTTATGGGTCTGTAACTCTGAGAGTGTACAAATGGAACCAAATGGACCCTAACGGGTCCATTTGGTTCCATTTGGACACTCTCAGAGTTAAATTAACATTGATTTTACAATATGAATTGGGGTCCCAGAGACATGCATGCCATTAAATGGGGGTCACTCTGTAGCCCTTATGCATGTCACACTGGGGGTCCTTGAAATTAAAATGGTTGAAAATCACTGCTAGAGAGCCGTAAAAATCTTCTATTATGGGGGTCCCTGGCTTATCTTTTCAAATGGGGGTCCGCGGGCTAATAAGTGTCTATTTGGGGGTCCTTGGCACGGAAAAGTTTGAGAACCACTGCTATAGCCTACTTAAAAACTGTATTTTCTATTATTATTGTTATTATTATACAATGTATTAAATTTAATGTTGGTATATATCTGTGTCTTGCAGGTTAATCATGTGACCTTCTGCAGAGTGGACTAAATCTACTTCATACAGTGAGTTAAAAACGCTGAGTCATGGCTCCTAGCTATGACTCAGCGTTTGACTCGCTGTATGAGTTCTTCAGGGAAGGTTCAAAGGATGGATGGAGTCATCAGGAGATAGCTGGTAATAGAGTGTCTGTAACTCAGGACAAGGGGCTTGAAGATGGAACCTCGATGGAGTCGACGCAGCAACGAGGCCCTGAGAGCTGAAACGTATAACGGTGCCAACGAACGTTCTCCGTTTGAGATGCAAGGCGTACGGTGCTCGGGACGTGGTGCCATACAACCTACGCGGCTCTATTAATACCAGCTATCTTCAACCACGCGGCGGGAGACCCCGCACGGTACGTACCTGGATCACACCTGGCCAGCAGTGGTGGAAAGTAACTAGGTGCATTTACTTGAGTACTGTATTAAGTGCAACTTCAAGGGATTTGTACTTTCCTTGAGTATTTCCAAATTTCAATACTTTTACTCCACTACATCTCGGATCCAAATATTGTACTTTTTACTTCACTACATTTATTTGAAAACTTTATTTTAGTTACTTTGTAGATTTTGACTATAATTAAGAAAAAAATGTATTAACCACTTCAGCCCTATATACATTTTGGCCATTTGAAATTAGCCGATCTACAAGCTCACAATGCGATGCGACGCATTGTGAGCTTGTAGATCGGCTATTTTTAAAAGATTTTAATATATTTTGAAAACTTGTGAAACGGGATATTCTACATAATGAGTACTTTTTATTTTTGGTACTTCCAAGTACATTTTGATACCTGTACCTTTGTACTTTTACTCAAGTGAATTTTGAATTCTGGACTTTAACTTGTAACAGAGTATTTCTATATTGCAGTAGTGATACTTTTACTTAAGTAAAAACAAATCAGTATTTTCTTCCACCACTGCTGGCCATTATAAACTAGGGCTGTGTCACCATTACAAAATGGAAGTTGACGATTCATTGTCACATGATTGATTGCGATCAAAGATTTAATTGTGTTTGACGTTGAGCATTGGAACATTATGAATACAAATGTAATTTATTTTTGGCTTTTAGGGCTTCGTAAACAAAAGTTGCACAAGGTAGATATGACACATAATATACATCATTTAATTACAACAAATACATTCATAGTGGGATTAGCAGAGTGGAAATAGCCAATCTACAAGCTCAAAACGTGTCGCATCGCAACACGTTTTGAGCTTGTAGATCTGCTATTTCCACAAAATGTTTGAAAATATATGAACATTATTAACATGGTAATGATTATGACGATTATGCAAAACATATTTGCAAATTCAAATAATTGCAATTAGGCTATTGCGTAATAATTGTGACCGGTCTAGTATAAACCCTAGGGTTTATACTCATGGTAACTGATGGCTGATATCAGACATCACTTTGAGAGCCACTGGTCTAGCGGCTGAGAGCTGAACCAAGACGTCTGTGGTTTTATTTTCAAGCCGAATCCCAACCCTCAACATTCTGCCTCCTCCAGTGTTATGGAGAAATTGGTGACCTGACAAAAGATGTGTCCATCGTGTCCATCACATGTCAAACATCCAAAGTAAATCACTGCTGTTAGTTCATGAACAGAGTTTCTCTGTTCATAAACAAACGGTTGTTATTTACATTTGGACATGGTGATGTTTTTGTGAAGTCCACGAGATGGTCGCATGTTTTCTAAAGGTCACCAATTTCACTGTAACACAACACCACCACGCTGGAGGTAGGAGGCACAAACTGGAGTTTTGGAATCAGCGGCCATATAAATAAATCGGGCCTCTTCCTCACTTCCCTTCACAGGTGTTACGATGATGCTAATGAAGGCTCTGTTCCAAATGGACCCTTACGGGTGTGTAACTCTTGAGTGTACAGATGGAAACAAATTACAGTCCATTTGTTTCCATTTGTACACTCTCAGAGTTATGGGTGTCCTTTGAGAACCACTGTGCTACACTAAATAGAACAGAGCCTTCATTTGTATCATTGGTAACGTGGTAATGTGAAGGAAGTAAGGAAGAGGCCCAATCCTTGGCCAAATGAATATTCATGTGGGGGTCCTTGACATGAAAACATTTGAGAGCCAATGTCTTTAGTTGTTTCTGAAACTTGATGAAATGATAAGCATTGTAGACTTTACTTGAACATGGTGTTTGATACAGGAATAGACGGCACCTCTTTGCTAAATTGGCAATGTTTCTCCCAAAATGTAAAGCAAATGAAGAATTTGCAAAAAAGCAGGGGTCTTCAACAGGGGGTCCGGGACCCAGAGTTACTACAGGGGGTCCGCCAAATCTTTTTTACATTAACCACTTGAACCCTAGCATCCCTTTGTGGAGGAGAACTTAAGCCAAAAATAGCAGATCTACAAGCTCACAACGCCTCGCGCTGCGAGGCGTAGTGAGCTTGTAGATCGGCTATTTTTTAGCAAAGATTTATAGGTGTAGAGGGGAAAAAAAGAGCAGCAAAAGTTTATCTCAAACATAATTTCATACAATATAGAGGGGGTCCCTGCTTCATCTCTCTCTCAGCTAGGGGGTCCTTGGCCTGAAAACGTTGAAGGCCCCTGTCTTAAAGGGATAGTTTAAAACACTTTGTCCTATGGACCCCATGGAGACTTGAATTCATGGATATGTTTTTGTTTTTGTCTCATTCCTAAACCAATAATTTGATGACCGGCAGCGGTTCCGGTAGGAGACACAAAGAGTCTCCTTTGTGCCTACCGGTCCATAATTCAAGGCTCCGTGGGGTGACTAATCGATAGGAAAAAAAGTATGTTTTTGGGTGAACTATCCCTTTTAAGTAATGTAAAGTATACATGATGTGAACATGTACGGGTGGGTACATCATTATCAGACCTAAAACATATGGTTTTATGCCCACAGTGGCTGTAGGCCAGTCAAGCATCTTCAAATCATGTACTTAAAGGAGTAGCTCACCCAAAAAAATCACTTATTTTCTATAAATTGCACACCCCATGAAGCCTTGAATTCATGATTTAGTTTTTGTCTCATTACTAAGCCAATAATTTGATGACCGGGTGTATTTCCGGTAGGAGACACAAATAATTTACTTTGTGTGTCCTACCGGATACATTAGCCGGTAGGATTCGGGAATATAATTATTGGCATAGGAATGCGACAAAAACAAATCCATGAATTCAAGGCTTCATGGCGTGTGCAATTGATCGAAAATAAGTCATTTTGTGGGTGAACTACTCCTTTTAAGTTACTTAATTACTTACTTTGAGGAATAGGAATGGCCAATTACACATTGAAGTGCCCACTTTTCCCGGGTGCCCACTCTTCTAGTTACAAAAGTGTTGATTTATTTTCAGACATGTTCAATGTTCATGTACAATACAATTTAAATCCTTAATCGCAATTATTTGTGACAATTACTCAAGTAAAATGCCATAATGGTGACACAGCCCTGTCAGTGACCAGCTTATGGCTCTACAGACCATCTTGGCTTCCAAAATGTCACCCTGTAAGGCCTGCTCAACTCAACGTTTTTGTTTTCTTTTTGTGTCTTTACAGAACACGAAGATGACAAGAAGAAGACGTCCGTAAGTGAAGATGGCAGGAAGGTAGGAACCTTTTGATTGCAGCTGCTGCTTGTTAAGGGGGCTACATGCTACATGCTACCATACCATGTATGTGGTCATTTGCGTCGTCTATCGTTTCACGTCATTTGCATCGCGTCATTTGTGGGTAAAGCTTCATCACGTCGGTCCACATCACATAGGACCATGTGCCTTTCTGTGATGTGGATTTATGTGATTTTATTTATTGTTTCACGTCATTTGCGCCCAACTTTTTGATCACATCGGTCCACATCACATACGACCATATGTGGTCGTAACTTCTCCTCTTTTTCTCTTTTCTTTGCTTTAATAAAGCAATAACAAAATTATTTGTTATTATTTACTTTTGTGTCTGAGTTATTTGATCGATTTTTTATTTTTGTCTATCTTTCTTTTCACAAACACATTTCTTTCTTCTTGCCTGTCTATTGCACTAGTTCTTCACTAGTGGTTTGTGTGTACAAATGTATGTGATGTGGAGCTATGTGATTTATGTCTGGTATCATTATGGTAGCATGTAGCCCCATTAACACTGTGTTAACAGTCATCTATGCTGTAGGTCTGTGCAAACTAAAAGAGAAGGCAAATGATGTCCGTAGTGTCATTTGCTTCTTTCTTAGTGTTTTTTTAATTTAATTTGCTGTTGTCCGAGTCGTGGCTGCTGTTCAAGGTAAGTGATAGTAGTGACACGGTCTATCATTGGTTGTCGGGCAGAAACCTTGTATCGCCATATATATATATATATATATATATATATATATATATATATATATATATATATATATATATATATATATATATATATATATATATATATATATATATATATATATATATATATATATATATATATATTTATTTATTTATTTATTTATTTATTTATTTATTTATTTATTTATTTATTTATTTATTTATTTATTTATTTATTTATTTATTTATTTATTTATTTATTTATTTATTTATTTATTTATTTATTTATTTATTTATTTATTTATTTATTTATTTATTTATTGTCGTAAAGACATTTCTTTACTTGGTCATACCGTGTGACAGTGTCACACACTAAAGCAGTACAAACAGCTGATCTACAAGCTCACAACGCAAAGATCATGATAATTACATTGGATCCATTGGCACACAGGGTATTTTGTGTCTATTTTAAAAAGTAACAATTTTGGACATACAAGGTTTCTGCCTGACCTCCATACTTTAACTTCCCCTCTTTTCTCTTCATTATTTGCTTGAATAAAGTTATAACTTTTTTTCCTTCTAGTGTGTCTTTGAGTTTTTTACAAATGGAACCAAATGGACCCATCACTGGTCCATTTGGTTCTATTTGTAGTACTGACAGTATACGTATCCAGGCTGTTTATGTAATGACAGGGTACAGTATATGTAGGCCTACGCTAAGCTGTATAATATAGTGACAGGGTACAGTATATGTATACTAGGTTGTATAATAGTGACAGGGTATAGTATATGTGGCTCTTGGTCACATAGCAAACTCACATAGTTAAACATATTTGTGCTTTATCTATTTTTGATAGTTAAAAATATATAGCTTTTTTTTGCCCTGTCATAGTATCAACTAAACATTTTTTTTAGCTTTAACTGTAAAATTTGCACTATCAGTGCCGCTTGCGTTGCGTCATTTAACGGGTGGCGGGCCAGCGGTTTGCGTCGTTTGCGTTCAATGCCCATCATTCGTGAATAATATGTAAGGGACTGGACCAGTTTTTTTTAATTATTGGGTCACGGCCAGCGTTTGTGTGATTTATGTCTCGTAGCATTTCGCGTCATTTGCGTTTTGATTTGATTTGCGTCTCAGGATTTCACGTCATATCCGTGCAGGTAAGTCTTCATCACGTCAGCCCACATCACATAAGTCCATGGTCTAGTGTAGTGTAGTATGTGATGTGGATTGATGTGATGTATGTGTTGTCATTTCACAACACATGCGGGTAAAAATTACATTTGATTTCACGTCGCTTCCGTCATATGCAGGTAAGTCTTCATCACGTCAGCCCACATCACATATGACCGTACACGGGGGCCGTATGTGATGTGCATTGATGTGATGTATGTCTTGTGTTGTGTCATTTCACAACATATGCGGGTAAAACATCATCACGTTACGTCCACGTCACATATGAACATATGTGGAGGTATGTGATGCATGTCGTCCTTTACGTCGTGTGTCGTTTCGCGTAATTTTATTGCCGTTGTACCGTTTCAGGCTATTTGCGAGTAAAGCTTCATCACGTCAATCCACATCACATAATAATAATAATAATAATAATAATAATAATAATAATAATAACATCACATTACTGGTCGTAGGGTTAGGGTTATATGTGATGTGGATTTATGTGATTTTGTGATTATTTCACGACATTTGCGGATAGCTCGTCATTCACATCGGTCGGCAATTTTTTCTTTTAGGCGAGGTACACGCCGTTGTTTACAGTAGGTCAGAACAGGGAGAGATGTAGGGCCATCATTCATATCATATGCATTTAACCCATTAAGACCTGGAACTGTGTCATTTTTAGATTTGAGCTAAAAAGCTTTATTTTACACTTTGGCTATTCAAAAATAGCAGATATGCAAGCTCATAGCGCAGCACCGAGTGCCGCGCTATGAGCTTGTAGATCTGTTGTTTTTTAAAATTCGTGAAAATATGTGCAAATCTTTGAATATATATATATTTAAAGCTAATATTTTTCACTCAAATCTTTGCTTCTGGGGGGGGGGGGGGGTCCCTGGAACAAAATATTTTGATGGGTGTCCGCGGCCAAATACATATCATTTTGGGGGTCCTTGACATGAAAAAGTTTGAGAACCACTGATATAGAAACTTATGTTTTTCAGAAAACTGTTGGGATTTAGGAGACATGTAGAAATGGCTTCAGGTCTTAAAGGGTTAATGACTTTGGTTATTCCTGTTGCTTGTGTTGTATGTTGTGTATTAATGTCATTCATAGTGTTGTATGTTGTGTACTAATGTCATTCATAGTGTTGTGTACTAATGTCATTCATGCTGTTGCTGTATTGCTGACAAATATTGGCACAATTGATTTTGCGTTGCGTCATTTGCGGTAAAGCTTAATCACGCCAATCCACATCACATATGACCAGTATGTGATGTGAAGGTGTGTGACGGATGTCGGCATGTGCATCACGTATAGTTGCTCGTTATTTGTGCCGTCATTTGCGAGTAAAGCTTCATCACGTCAATCCACATCACATAATAATAATAATATAATAATATAATATTATAATATAAACGATACATACAACCATATGACCAGTATGTGATGTGGACTTCGTTTCACGTTGTTTGCGTACAATGCTCGTCATTTGGCAGGAGAATAATGAAGAAAATGGACTGATGCTGGACTGAGACTGATGCAGAGAACATGAAACAAAGAATGCTGCTGCCATAGCGTCATATGCGCCTCGTATGATTTATGTCAATCGTTCACAAATGATGTAAATTATACGAGTCTCTCTATCTATCCTTCTCTCTGTCTCTTTATCCCTCATCTCTCTATCTCTATCCCTCATCTCTCTATCTCTCCCCCTGCTAAGTATGTTGGTGAATGTAATGCACATTACAAAGTGCTTTGGTTAAAGGTACTATAGATAAATTCACCATTTAAATTGTAAACTTTGAATTGAACTCATAGGCATCAGCTAGCACCCACTGTGACACTGTGTAAGAGGCAGTTCAGTCACTGTAGACTGTATTACTCCTGGAAAATAAAATAAACCTTAGTCATAACTGTGTGATTGCATTCTAAACATTACAGTCATAACTGATGTCATTCAAAATTTGTAAGCTCTATAGTTAACAGCTACCAGGCATTATGCCACTGCAGAGGTTCCCAAACCTTTTAGCTCAGGACCCAAACTAGTGAAGATAATAGATTTGCAAGCTCACAACGAGCATGTAAATCTATTTTCACAACCTCTTTTTTTTGTTTTGTTTCTAATTTATTGCTTAGATTTGTTGTTTTCACGAAATGGCACATGTTCTTCTTGCTTCTTATATGTGCTTTTAATTCATTTTAATTGTACTATTTCACCCCAGAAAAAATAGTCACTGTTTGAATCTGGATCTGAAATTATCAATAAACAAGCAATGGCAAAAACACACTGGAATGTAAACATTTCAGTGTAAAGATTTTCATAACGTTTTAGCTCGAGACCCAAAAGAGAAATGTGATGTCTCCCTGGGACCTAGTGAGAATAGCAGATCTGCTGCAAGCTCGGCTTGTAGATCTGCTATTTTCATTACTCTTATTTTAATATTTTAAATGGAATTTCTTTGATTTTTGTTTTTAAATGTATCGGGTTCTTTTGAAACATAAGAACGTTTTACTACTCTAAATATGTTATTTTATTCATGTAAAACAAATGTAGGATACTAAAAGGAAAGAGGAATATTTACTGACTGATCTCAAAAACAAATGAAAACTGGCAGAAATAAAGACTCACTCCATAAAAACCTTAAGGAAAACTCCTTAGACAGAGACTAAGAACATATATTTTTATTTTATTTTTTCTATGTTCATCAAGTGCTCCAAGTGCTCAAAGTGAAAAGTGCAGCAACACACATTTAGGTCGTAGGACCATCGTCAGTGCAATTAAAGCTTCATCACGTCAGTCCACATCACATAATGACCGTAATGTAGTGTAGTGTAGTGTAGTGTAGTATGTGATGTGGATTTCTGTGTTGTCATTTGTGGGTAAAGCTTCATTATTCATGCCGGTCAATAGGCGAGGCACTGACGATGGTCCTTTGACCCAAACGTTTGCTGCTGCACTTTTCACTTTTAGCACTTGGAGCTCTTTATGAGCATGAACAAATAAAACACTAATATATTTTTTTAGTCTCGGTCTAAGGTGTTTTTCTTAAGGTTTTTGTGGAGTGAGTCTTTTCTTCAACCGGTTTTCCTTTTGTATAAAGATGTTAACATGGCTTCACATTTATGGTCTGTAATGAGTAAATTATTACAAATTTCTAAATGTTTTTGTTTGGAAGAGTCAAGATTGTATTTCTCACTTGTAAGTTCTGTGGATATTTTTGCTTTGTTTTTTTGATAAAAATATGATGTATTGTTTACCTGATGATTAAATGCATTATCAGGTTGTCATTTAAAAAAAAAAGTAAAACAAAAAATCCACAGAGCTTTAAAAAGTGTTGAATAAAATAGTTTTTCCTTTAAAAACAATCTTAATTGTGAACTACATTTTGCTCATGTACAGAGCGTTAATCGATAGGGTTATGTTTTGATGTTGTAGATCTTTGATTTGATTTAATACTTTATTAACAGGTTCGGGGGGGGGGGTTATTTACTCATGACCCAAGAAAATGTGTCCACGACCCATTATTGAGTCCCGACCCATAACTTGGGAAACAGTGGACCAGGGTCCATTTGTTGCCTTAAATGTATGAGGTTCTTTTGAAATATGAGAACTTTTTATTTCTGTAAATATTTTATTTAAAACAAATGTAGGAAACTAAAAGGAAAAAGAGGAAGATTTATAGACTGAGATTAAGAAAATCTATTTTTGTTTTATTTGTTTCATGATCATAAAGTGATCCAAGTGCTCAAAGTGAAAAGTGCAGCAACACACATTTAGGTCATAGGACCATCGTCAGTGCTGCTGCACTTTTCACTTTTAGCACTTGGAGCTCTTTATGAGTATAAACAATTAAAACACTAATATATTTACTTAGTCTTTGTCTAAGGAGTTTTCCATAAGGTTTTTGTGGAGTGAGTCTTTTCTTCAACCGTTTTTTATTTTTTATAAAGATGTTAACATAGCTACCCATTTATGGTCTGTAAATGATTACATTATTACAATTTTCAAAAATATAAAATTGGTTGGAGGAGTCAAGATTTTATTTCACACTTGTAAGTTTTGTGGACATTTTTGTTTTTTTGATAACAAATATGATCTATATGTCGTTTACCCGATTAAAAGCATTATCAGGTTTTTATTAAAACAATGTCCACAGAGCTTTAAAAAAGTGTTAAATAAAATGAAGTTCCTCTAAAAATGTCAATCTTAATTGTGAAACTTAATTACATGTTGCTCATGTACCTAATCCATAGGGTTAGGTTTTCATCTGCCGTAGTTGTAGATCTTTAATTAAATGTTCATTTCTGCTGTAGTTGTAGATCTTTGAAATGTGTAAATCAGTGGTTCTCGACCTTATTCTGGATCTGACCACTTAACATGGCAGCCGTGTTAAGTGGACAGATGGTTGGGCCTTTTCAGAGCATGCTTTAAAGACCAATCAATCCATTGGTACTAACTTAGTATAAATTATTTATTTAGTATAACTTTTTTATATTAAATCTTAATGTTTTTGCCAAATATTTAGGAGGAGAACCACTGGTTTAAATTTAAACTAAATGTAAGCTCTATGTTAAACAAATGATTCCCCTACTTTATGGAATTGCTTTTCTTTTTTTTATTTACTTTATGAAATTAGTTTGAGCTTGTAGATCTTCACTCTTGTAGATTTTCATTATTTTCTTTTCTTTATGGAATTTCTTATTTAGCATTTTCTTAAATGACATTATTTTGAATGTTTTTCTTTATTTTTGTGACATTGATCTTGTAGATTGGCTATTTTCACATTGTATAATGTTTTTTGGACATCAACAATATTCCAATATGTCATATCTAATCCATTCAGAACAAACCAATGTCATTTCAAATGTATTTAATACATTACAATGTTCATTGAACCGTAATCCACAGGCCAATAACCTGCTGGAAGCTTTGATTGAATACTTAATTAACAGGTTGGGGGGGGGGGGTTATTACTCATGACCCAAGAAAATGTGTCCACGACCCATTATTGAGTCCCGACCCATAACTTGGGAAACAGTGGACAAGGGTCCATTTTGTTCCATGTTTCCTTAAATATATGAGGTTCCTTTGAAAAATAACGTTTTATTTCTGTACATTTCTTTCTTTTTTTTTATTGTAGGAAACTAAAAGGAAAAAGAGGAATATTTACTGACTCTAGCTGGTCTCAAAAACAAAGCAAAACTGGCAGAAAAAAAGACTCCCTCCACAAACTCCTTAGATGGAGACAAAGAAAAGCTATTTTTATTTTATTCGTTTCATGATCATAAAGTGCTCCAAGGGATCAAAGTGAAAAGTGCAGCAGCAAACATTTAGGTCATAGGACCATCGTCAGTGCTATATCATCAGATCTAATCATTTGCGGTTAAAGTTTCATTACGTCAGTCCACATCACATATGACCATAGTGTATGTCTGGTGTAGTGTAGTGTAGTATGTGATGTGGATTTATGTCTTGTTTCATTTTGCGTAATTTGATTTGCGTCTCGTCTTATCATTTCACGTCACTCAGTCATGTGCAGGTAAGTCTTCATCACGTCAGTCCACATCACATATGACCATAGGCACTGTATGTGATGTGGATTTATGTGTTGTCATTTGCGGGTAAAGCTTCATTATTCACGGCGGTCAGTAGGCGAGGCACTGACGATGGTCCTTTGACCCAAAAGTTTGCTGCTGCACTTTTCACTTAGCTCTTGGAGCACTTTATGAGCATGAACAAATAAAATGCAAATATATTTTCTTAATCTCTGTCTAAAGAGTTTTCCTTAGACAGTTTGTGTGGAGTTTGTGTGGAGTGAAAACATGGCTACCTATTTATGGCCTGTTCATGAATGTTCCATGGCCAGACATTTGGGATCAATAAAAGTAGGAAAAAAGGCTGTTATTCTAGTCCGGACTTGTCCTTTAACATGGCAGCCTTGTTAAGTGGATAAACTAAATTGGTAAATGGATGAACTGTGACGGGATAGATGAGGGAGGTCGGCAAGAGTTTTTTTGTGCAAATATTAATTTGAATATCTGTTAGTTTATTGTATCTTATCTGTATTTTGTTTTAGTTTTTCTCCTTTTTTATTGTTGTAATGTTAATTATTGACATGTATTTTGGGTTATTGTTTTCCTGTTTTCTTCTTGGTCGTCATGACTTCATAGGCTTGTCAAAATTACATAATAGCATTAGTCTTGATGGATAATATCATTGGAAATTATGTAATATTTGCACAAAAAATATTTCAGTTGTAATGTATGTTTTGTTTTAACTTCCATTTACTGTATTTGAATGTGATGGTATTCTATGTATGTGTTTACCTTGTTTATTGTGAGTCACTCTGGACAAAGAGTATAGATGAATATCTACATTGAAAATTGTGAAGTGACTTTACTGTTGAAATGTAAATGAGTGAATGTTACCATGTAAATAACAACATAAAAACAAAGGCTCTGGTGTGGTTCTCCTGGTTTACCGGGATGGGGTTCAATTCCCTGCAGTGCCCTACTCATAGTGTTGTATTTACCATTTTATATGGTCTGTTTTATTTATGTTCATAGTGTTGTATTTACCCTTTATGGTTTTATTCTTTATGTTCATTGTGTTGTATTTACCCTTACATGGTTTGTTTTATTCTTTATGTTCATTGTGTAGGGTTGGGATCCTTCATTATCATTATAATTGTTGATGACCAAATGGACCATTACAGGTCTGTAACTCTTTTGTGTACAAATGGAACCAAATGGACCCGTTATGGTGGTCCTTGAAACGTAAAAGTTTGAAGACCACTGGTATTGTAATGGTTTATCAGACGTGAAGTCCACACACCAGCTCTTAGTGTGATGGATACGGTTCCAAATGCTAACGCAGCTACAAGCTCTTAGCCTGTCTCAAAGTGGGGTCCGGGGACCCCCAGGGGTCCTTGGGGGGATTTCAGGGGGTTCCCAGCTAGAGTAGTTAAGGTAGCATCATAAACATTTTAACCACTTTATCCATTTACTAGAGTCTCGGGGGACTACGCCCCCCGAGACCCCAGCCGTTGCGCGGGGCTTTGCGTTCGCTGGTGCCTACGTGTGTCTGTCTTTGTGTTTGTGTCGCTGTAGCACAGAGTGGGCATTAAGATGGGATGTATGCTCCTTTAAGGGAGGTGGATCGTGGGATTCTGTTGTTTGCAAAGAGGCGTTGTGAATATTGTCTCATTGCAGACTCACCTTATTGTCACCTGATCGTGTGAGTGAGTGTTGTGTGTACGTAGGGCGGAATAGCTTGCGGGGTTGTGTGCTTTTTTGTTTGCTACTGGGCCTTGCATAGGAATGGATATTTTGAAAAGATGTAACAGTGTAAGGAAGCGTCTTTTGTGTGAAGTGGTAGGCCTTGACAATTATGTAGTGCAAGCATAAATGACACATGGAAGAATGCACCTGTGTGACCTATGTGGTGCCAGAAGTTGTTGGAACAGTACGGGATAAAAGTGTATCCCTGTATCACAACGACTTTGGCAACCACCAATTGGTCAGCTCATCGTTACGTTGATAAGGGGGGAAAACTGTAGTAATAGTAGTGGATTGTTTGTTTGACGGGGGGCCACTGCAGGTGGTGGAGGACTGCTGTGAGATGGTCTGTGGAACGGGCACTGGTGTGCGGGCAGTCTGTGAAGTGGTAATTTGCGTCATTGTCAGCAGCACTTATGTAGATGAATGAGAAATGGCACATGTGACAATGCAGCAGACGTACCTCTTTGTGAAGGAGCACTTGACCATGAAGGGAAGTTGCAACGGGCTGAGGTTACACAGATAGTCATCCATGACAGAGGCTGCAGAATGGGAGAAATGGAGAAGGCGGGAAGGAAGCACACAATGTGAGACGTCCACCATGGATCATGTGACAGTGATTTGTGTTTGAAGCGGTAGGTATTGTCAATTATGTAGAGCAATTACAAATGGCACATGGAAGAATGCAAGACTTTTACCTCAATGTGGAAGAAGCACTTGTTTGAAAACCACATTTTCAGTGTGGTCTGTCTGGTGCGGTATGGCACACGTCAGGGCTGCTGGGTCACCCGTCCTTGAACTGGCAACATAAAGCTGTCCGTGGCTGAAGACAGGGGACTGTAGCCAGACTCCCACTCTTCTGAGGGTCTGCCCTTGGGACTTGTTGATGGTGGTGGCAAAAGCAGTGTGGATCGGAAACTGTCGTCTGGCCCAGTCAAAAGGGAACTGTCCAGCTTCAGGAAGGAACTTGATGCGAGGGATCAAGACTTCCTGTTGTGTGGCTGCGATTGTGCACAGCAGGAGCTTGTTGTTGAGGGACCTCTGGAAGAAGAGTTTGGTGCCATTGCACAGTCCGTCTTTAGGGCTGATGTTGCGGAGTAGCATCAAGGGCATTCCAGGCTTGAGGGTGATGATGTGGCGGGGAAATCCACTGGTGCAGAGGGTGTTGAGATATTTGATGGTGAAGCGCATAACATCTTGGTAGTCCACCAGGGTGTCAGCACTGGTGAGCTTGGTAGCCATACCTGGCATCCAGGTCTCCATGATGTCATTGATGGTGTCCACCTCTTTGTTGGTAGGGGCAAGCAGTGATCTGCCGTGCAGCCAGTCAGTGCGTGCGTAATTGGTAGGCAAGTCTGGAAACACTGTGTTGCAAAATTCTTTCATGGATGTGGCCTCTGCGACGTTGTTGCGATCTGTGTTAGGTTGAATGTGGAAACGCATGCTTTCAGGGATGGAGACGAAGTCGTTGGCATCATTTGCTGTGCCATCGCCAAGGCTGAGGGTCCACGTGTCGAAGTCCTCCAGACGTGGGTCTCCACTGGCCTTGACGCGCATGTTTTCTGTGAGGGAGAAGACGGAGAATTTTTCCCAGAGTGTGGAATTTTTCAGGCAGCTGTCTATAATCTGGCCCTCATTGGCCCCTCGAATCACTGGGAGACACTGTCGGAAGTCACCTGCCAAGACAATAATTTTGCCACCAAATGGAGTGTTTGGCTTCTGGAGTAGGTCTTGCAGTGAGCGGTCAAGTGCCTCTAGCAGGTGGCGGTGCATCATGGTGGCTTCATCAATCAGCAGGAGGCGTGAGCGGCGTGGTAGTTTGGCCAGGCTGCTCTGTGCTGTGATGTTCAAGGTAGTGTTCTTTTTGAGGTGGAGAGGAGCTTTCAGGCGCGAATGGAGCGTTCTGCCGAGGTGAAGGAGTTGGGCTGCAATGCCAGTGGTGGCCATGGCAAGGGCAATGCAGCCACCTGGTTCCAGACTCCGCACTGCATCTAGGAGGGCATTGAGCAGGAAGGTTTTACCGCAGGCTCCACGTGCAGATATGAAGACTTGTAGGCTTTGTTGTTGTGTGACAGCTGACTTGACTGTGTCGTAAATCTGTTGTTGTGCTGTAGTGAAATTTGGTATTGTTGCCTCCACAGTGGCGGAGAGCTCGCGCACATCGTAGTTCATTTCTTCACGGATGAGGGCGTCTTCCATGTTGACCAGCCCATGGACAGTGGCCTTTTCAGCATCAGTCATTGGTGCCAGGAAAACGTTGTGGAGGTCCTGGTGATGTGACTGGAGTGAGGCTTGTAGATCCAGTCGGACCATGGTTTTCAGCTGGTCCTCAGTGAAGGAGAGATTCCTACGCTGTGCTGTGCGCTTGAAATCATCAGTCCACTGTGACCAGTTGTCGTTGAACAGTGTTTTGGGGTCAGCTGGTTGGCAGAAGAGGAGGATGATTACGAATAAGAGACGAATCTGTGGGCACAGCTGTGTGATTGCAGCATCAGTGAGGACAGTGGCCCACTCGTTGTCATCATCCAATAGGCCGAGCTCCCTGCACACTTCCTTGTAGGTTTCCAGGGTCCTGCCATTGATGGAGTAGAGGTCGTCAAAACTTGTTTTCCCTCTGCAGTGGTCATGGTGGAGTAGCATTCTCAAGTAGAAGACGTCGCCTGCCACGGGGTTGACGGTGTGGACGCGACCAATGGTGACTGCCTTTTTTTTCCTGAGCTTCCATTTTTTGGTTTGTGGTAGGTAGGTGTATTTCTGAGGCATGTCAACATAGCGCGGCATGGTTGTAGGGTCAAAGTGTGGACCTGCGAGGGCTTTCTGTTTGTCATTGTTGTCGAAGAAAGCAGTCAACTCTGTGGCCCTCTCCTGCTGCACCACAGTCTCCTCATGACCATGGGCAAAATAGACTTGCTGCTGCTCTTTCAGATGCAGGCGGAGGGCTTTGACAGGAGGGTGGTTCTTTGATATGCTGAAGGAGAAGAGTTTCCAGCAGGCCTCACTGGATCCAACTGAACGCATGTCCATATACTCACGAATCTCATCACGTGCCGGTTGGACGCCATCCGCTTCTACAGATACCATTGCACGGTCAGGCCCTTTGGCAGGCAAATGTAGATAGGGGTGTGGGTGGAGAGAGTAGTACATGCAGGCGTTGCATGTTGGTGTGTATGTAGTGTGGTGTGCTGTTTGTGGAGGGGGAAGCAGTGTATTAGTTATAGGGCATGTGTGAAATGACTCTGCCGTCATGTGGAATGTGAAGTGCATGGAAGTGCAGAGGAGGGGCAACTAAGGAGCAGAGATAAGGGCAAAGAGGGCTGTGTGTTGCAGACAGAACATGCACACACACACACACACACACACACACACGCACACACGCAATGCACAGGGAGACACATACCCAGACTGTGTGCATGTATGTGGTGTGTGAGTATAGGGTGTATGACAGTGCAGTGGAGAGAATGTGTGCAAGAGTGGAGAAGAGCATAAGTCATTACCTTGTTTGGGAGACAGCTGCAAGGAAGGTTGTGCTGTGGCTGCAGCCTGACGCAAAAGTCTCAAGGAGCGTCTCGGTGTGTTGGGCTGCGGTTGGTGCTGCTGGCAGCGTGTGTTCTTTGCGAGGAGTTGAGCTGAGAAGTGAAGACAGTTGGCTATGAAGTAGTGTGAGGAGCAATTATGCAGTGTGGATGAGAGGTGCGTGAATTGGCAGTAAGGCAGTCTGTGTGATGTAAGTGATAGATATTGGGGGCTGGTGTAGTAGGTAGCTAGTGTTCAGTGTGAAGATGTACATAGGAATGTGGGGTGGAGACGGAAAGAATTGCACACACATGTATGTTGCGGTGTATATAGTGTGTGGTGCTGTTTGTGGAGGTGAAGCAATGTGAAGGTGAAAGGCAATGAGGGCAAAGAGTGTGATGTGAAGGCCAATGCAACAGCAGAGGACGTCCAACTGAGGACAACAGATGTGCGCAAGGACGTCTGTGTCGTGCAGACAATAGAGTGAAACACAGACACTCTGTGTGACAGAGAGACACAGACACACAGACACACACACACTGCCACACACACACACACACACACACACACACACACACACACACACACACACACACAGACACTGCCACACAGACAGACACACACACACACACACACACACACACACACACACACACAGACACACACACACACGCGCACACACAGACACACAGGCTGTAGTTGTGTGTGCATGGTGGTGATGTGAAAGAGTAGGTAGTACATGGATGACAGTGGACTGCATGAGTGGAAGTAATGAGAATTGCATTAGGCAGTACCTTGCTTGTGAGGCAGCTGCAAGGAAGGGCCTGCTGTGTGTGCAGCGTGCTCCGGTGTGTGGTGACTGTGTTGTTGTTCTGTGCCAGTAGGCAGGTGTGTGCTGAGGCGATTGGGTTGATGGTCTGCACCTAATAATGGAAGACAGTTGAGGTGGATATATTTGTTGCATTGGAAAGGCAAGTAAAGGCATCAATGAGCATTGTGTTTTTGACACGGTAGGTGTACTGTGGAAGAGAAGTAGGTGAGGGTGATGTGGTGAGGATGTGAAATAAAGAGGTCCCTGAAGTGAAGAGAATGTGTTGGAGGTCAATGTAATACCATGAGTCATCACCTGTGGCATGGGGCTGGGTGAATGTGCGTGTCCGTGAATTGTCTGGCGGCTGTTGCTGGTCGTGCGGGTGTGTGTCCTTTGCGAGGAGTTGAGCTGGGAAGTGAAGATAGTTAGAGATGAGGTAGTGGAATGAGCAGTAATGGCATGTGGATGTGATTATTGCAAGGACGGCTGCGTGTTGCAGACGATAAAGGGCCACGCACATAGACAGACACACAGACTGGCAGTGTTCCTCTGTGTGCATGTTGGTGATGTGAGGGAAAAGGTTGTACATATGCTTTTGCGAAGAGAATGGCTGGAAGTTTGGGAATGCAGTAAAGTCTACCTTGGCTGTCAGGCAGCTGCAATGAAGGGGTGTGAAGCTGGCGTTGTGGTGTGGCATCATGACCGGCATCTGAGAAGTGATGTGGCATGTACAGTATATGATTGGATGAAAAGGATTAAGTGCAGGTGGGAGACGTGGCGTGCTTTGGGTGGACATAGAATGTGCGAGAAGGTGAGTGTAGTCATGATGGGAAAGTGTGCGCCAGTAATGAGCAGTAATGCGATATATGTGAATCAGTGAGACAAAAGAAGTGGTGGTGTGTTGTTGTGCTGGGCAGAGCATATGTTGGTGATGAGAGATTATAGGTGGGAAATAGTGTAGAGTGGAAAGACTGCATGGAATGGATGAGGACAACAGAAGTCATTACCTTGGCTGTCAGGCTGCTGCGGTGAAGGTGTGGGAGGTAGGGCTGGTGATGTGGACTCACTGGTGATGTGTCAGCTGAGAAGTGAGGTATGCATGTTAATAGGTGTTGAATAGGATTGACTGCATGTGTGGTGACACACACACATATGTATGCATAGTGGCTGTGGCATGATGTGTAATGCTATGCGCAAGGGAAGAGCTAAGGACATGCAATGGAGGGGACTGCATAGTGAAAGAGACGTACAGAGAAGGTGGTGAAATGGAAGTACTGCATTACCTGATGTGTGTGGCAAGTGTGGCCGCTTGCGTCGTCTAGCCAATGCAGGCCTTTTCCTTTTCATGACTGCCAGACATTGTGACGGTCCCAAGCAGGAGTGGGGTGGTTGTAGGTAAACTGTGAAGTAGGGAACATTGTGAGGCAGTGTAAGTGTGGTGTGACACCTTGTGAGGGCAAATGAAAATGTAATAACGGTGTGTACAATACAGCTGCGTTCCTCATAGACATGCTGTGCAAAGTGCTGTGGCCAACGAGAAGCAGCAAAAGGCACAATAGGAATGACAACGTAAAAGAGGGCCGAAGAAAACAATGTCTTGAAAGTAATGGGTCCAAGACAACATAACAGGCAGTGAGGCAAAGAGTGAAGAGATGAATTAGAACATAGAGAGTGGGAAGAGAGGAATGGAACTGAGTGCTAGAGTGAAGGAAGAAGTGTCGGCGTGTGCTTAGAAACACACGTGCAGTAAGTGGGGCCACAGACGGGTGCAATACGTTAGTCCGACAGCGCATTCCTCCGACAGCGCAGTGCTCCGACATTAAACAGTAAACCCGAACCAAACCCGCACCCTAACCCTAACCGCACGCGGATGCCACATAGTCGGAGAAAAGGTCTGTCGGATTAACGCATGCCTCCCGCCACAGACAGCGTGTGAGGTGATGGGTGTGTATGGCGTTGTTGTGATTCAGTTAGATGGAGACATGGTGGCAGTTGTGGTGTGAATGATGTACTGCCTTGGCATGAGATGACATTACATTGTTGGTATGTGAAGGCGTGATAGCATGTGAAACATTTGTAGTGGCAGTGTGTTAAAGAGCAGTGTGCTGAGGTGGTTTGTAAACATGTTATGGCATTAATGTTAGCAGTCATGAAATACAGGGGAAAAAAGCAGCATCCGTTTAGAAAACAATCATACATGTGCATAGAAAGAGTGTGAATTAGCATGGAGAAAATGCGAGGTTGTGAAAAGCATGGAGATAAGATGGAAGATGAAAGAAAGAGGTGAAAACATGAGTGTTAAAAAGGCATTACACATTACATTGTTGGTTTGTGAAGGCGTGATAGCATGGGAAACATTTGTTGTGGCGTTGTGTGAAAGTGGTGTGTGCTGTGGTGCTTTGTAAACATGTTATGGCATGAATGTGAAGAGGCATGAAATAGAGGCAAAAGAACGTGCATCCGTTGTAAAGACAATCGTACATGTGCAATAGAAAGGGTGTGAATTAGCATGGGGAAAAGGCAGCGTTGTAAAAAGCATACACATAAAAGCGAAGATGAAAGAAAGAGGTGAAAACATGTGTTGAAAAAGCATTGCAAAGTGCATTGTGTATGTGAGTGTAAAGAAAGGCTCCATACTAGAGAGTGGGCTCAACTGGGGAGATCTTGAAAGAACCGCTAAGAACCGAGTGAAATGGAGGACACTTAAGTCAAGTAAGTCAAGACTATATTATGTTGTAAAAGAAAGTATATGCTGTCATACTACGTTGGATGTTTCCATAGTGTAAAAGCAACACCACATGAAGCCACAACCTCCCCAGTTTGATTACAGAAAGAGAACATCAATTGCAGTCAAAATATCATCGCCGCCGCTAGCATCACTCAACGCCATTGTCGGGAGTTTACATCTTGAATTATTTAGCGGAGTGACGAATCTGCCGATCCACACAAACCATCTTTTGACCTCTCCCTTCAACCTCAAATAGGGTGCATTTCGCCTTTCCGACATGTCGCCTTTCCGACGTTAACGTTACGAACCCTATACCTAACCCTAACCCTAACCCTAACCGCACGCGGACGCAACTAGTCGGAGTGGCGAGATGTCGGAATGGAAGGAACCCCCCCCTCAAATATGCCCTTAAACATCTCATCGATGTGAAAGGCCTGTCTGCACAAGAGAAGGTGGAGATGCTTCACAAATCTGATGATTGGGGGTTTGAATCTTAAAGGTCCGGTGCAATGACATTTTCTGATATTTTTATACAACTACATTCTGACAAGGAGCACGTTTTTAAGATTGAGTAATTAATATTGTTTTTTTAATGGACTTTTGATACAAAAATACACAAAAATTAGTTTAATTTGTTTTGGGCATCTATTGTTAGGTATGCCCATATAATAACGTGCAGCTATGAGTATCACACAGGTGAACAAAATCAAGATAAATTCATACTCATAAAAGTGTATATCCCTCCTCACACTTTCACTCACTCAATGACATATGTCAGTAACATGGTCAGTATCATGGTCAGTTAAAACTTAGTGTCAAAAGTAGCAGAAATAAGCGATCTACAAGACCCCAACATATCGTGTGTGTGTGTGTGTGTGTGTGTGTGTGTGTGTGTGTGTGTGTGTGTGTGTGTGTGTGTGTGTGTGTGTGTGTGTGTGTGTGTGTGTGTGTGTGTGTGATCTTTAATTTACAGAGAGGAGGAAACCAGACAAACTGCTGTCCTGTGCATTTAGGGGAATAAAAAATACCATTACATCACCCTAATAATAATAATTTGACCTATTTGATCCTGTGGCGTAGACTCAGTTTCCAGCTTTACCCAGCTGATGGTTTACCACAGTTAGGGGTCCAATGCCTTGCTCATAGACACGATGACACACTCCGATGAACTCTCCAATTTTTTTTTCGTTTTTCATGGAGATTTTTTTTGTTTTTGACACATTCCTGATCCTGAGCACAGACTCTCATATTGGTTGGATGCATGGTGCATATAATAGGCTATCGCATTGTAGATTAGTAGGCAATAATTCCAATATTCACTATACACGCCTCATGTTTAAACCTAACTGAATTATATATTTATGGACGTATATAAATTGTATATATTTTTGGACGACTTGTGCATTTAATTTGTAGGCAATACTTTGCCACGCTTTATCCTTGGATCCATTTATTGCAGCCGTGTTTCCTTTCTTGCTTATTATACATTTTACTTCCTCGTATGATTCCAGGGAGACATCAAATTTCTCTTTTGGATCTTGAGTCAAGACAGAGGATCCCGCGGACACATCAAATTTCTCTTTTGGGCCTTGAGTCTTGGGACTCAAGTCCAAAAAGAGAAATTTGATGTTTCCGCGGGATCCTCTGGTTCGACTCAAGACTCTTCTGGGTATTGAGTCTTGGGAAACGAGTACAGGCTACTAATCCTACATACTTACTGCTAGTAACCCCATTCATACTTTAAAATGTTCATCTTACTGTGGACATGTTTGCCTGAAAAGGAATCTTTGAAATGTTTAATAGTTTTAGAATTGTACTCCTTTAAAAGTTCAGAGATTTATAATGGAGGTCGATGGAAGAATTTGGGACCTAAAAAAAACACAAAAAAACACTTTCACCTAGAAACTCCATTCACATTTCAAAAATTCCACCTTACTGTGGACATGCATGATAGTGACAAAAAAATGTTTCGGTAGTGACACAAAAACGTTTTGGTAGTGACACAATGGTGAAAAAAAAAATACTCCACTACAAAGTACTACCAATCAACTCTAAATTGCCTGAAACGTACTCCTAACGGGTTTTTGGCGGGCCGATTTTGGCCTCCACACTTAGTGATTTTTTCATATTTAACTTTCGTTTCGGTAGTGACACAAAAACGTTTCGGTAGTGACACAATGGTGAAAAAAAAAATACTCCACTACAAAGTACTACCAATCAACTCTAAATTGCCTGAAACGTACTCCTGACAGGTTTTTGGGGGGACGATTTTGGCCTCCACACTTAGTGATTTTTTTTCGGATTTAACTTTCGTCTCGGTAGTGACACAAAAACGTTTCGGTAGTGACACAATGGTGAAAAAAAAAAACTCCACTACAAAGTACTACCAATCAACTCTAAATTGCCTGAAACGTACTCCTAACAGTTTTTTTGGGGGACGATTTTGGCCTCCACACTTAGTGATTTTTTCATATTTAACTTTCGTTTCGGTAGTGACACAAAAACGTTTCGGTAGTGACACAATGGTGAAAAAAAAATACTCCACTACAAAGTACTACCAATCAACTCTAAATTGCCTGAAACGTACTCCTAACAGGTTTTTGGCGGGCCGATTTTGGCCTCCACACTTCGTGATTTTTTCATATTTAACTTTCGTTTCGGTAGTGACACAAAAACGTTTCGGTAGTGACACAACGGTGAAAAAAAAAATACTCCACTACAAAGTACTACCAATCAACTCTAAATTGCCTGAAACGTACTCCTGACAGGTTTTTGGGGGGACGATTTTGGCCTCCACACTTAGTGATTTTTTTTCGGATTTAACTTTCGTCTCGGTAGTGACACAAAAACGTTTCGGTAGTGACACAATGGTGAAAAAAAAAAACTCCACTACAAAGTACTACCAATCAACTCTAAATTGCCTGAAACGTACTCCTAACAGTTTTTTTGGGGGACGATTTTGGCCTCCACACTTAGTGATTTTTTCATATTTAACTTTCGTTTCGGTAGTGACACAAAAACGTTTCGGTAGTGACACAATGGTGAAAAAAAAATACTCCACTACAAAGTACTACCAATCAACTCTAAATTGCCTGAAACGTACTCCTAACAGGTTTTTGGCGGGCCGATTTTGGCCTCCACACTTAGTGATTTTTTCATATTTAACTTTCGTTTGGGTAGTGACAAAAAAAAGTTTTGGTAGTGACACAAGGGTGAAAAAAAAATACTCCACTACAAAGTACTACCAATCAACTCTAAATTGCCTGAAACGTACTCCTAATAGGTTTTTCGGAGGTAGATTTTGGCCTCCACACTTAGTGATTTTTTCGGATTTAACTTTCGTTTCGGTAGTGAGACAATGGTGTCACTACCGAAACGAAAAAGAAAATTACTAAGTCCAGAGCTCGATGAATGTTAGGGACCAAAAACAAAAAGTCACTACCAATCAACTTTAAATTGCCTGAAACGTACTCCTAACAGGTTTTTGGGGGAACAATATTTTTTTCGTCACTACCAATTTTTTTTTCGTCACCAATTTTTTCGTCACCAATTTTTTTTTCGTCACTACCAAAACGGAAAAAAAAAATCACAAAAAAAGTCACTACCAATCCACTTGAAATTGCCTGAAACGTACTCCTAACAGGTTTTTGGGGGAACACATTTTTTTTCGTCACTACCAATTTTTTTTTCGTCACCAATTTTTTTTTCGTCACTACCGAAACGGAAAAAACATTTCACAAAAAAAGTCACTACCAATCCACTTGAAATTGCCTGAAACGTACTTCTAACAGGATTTTGGGGGAACATTTTTTTTTTCGTTTCGGTAGTGTCACTACCGAAACGGAAAAAAAAAAATCACAAAAAAAGTCACTACCAATCCACTTGAAATTTCCTGAAACGTACTCCTAACAGGTTTTTGGGGGAACAATTTTTTTTTCGTTTCGGTAGTGACACCATTGTGTCACTACCGAAACGGAAAAAAAATTACTAAGTCCAGAGCTCGATGAATGTTAGGGACCAAAAAAAAAGTCACTACCAATCAACTTTAAATTGCCTGAAACGTACTCCTAACAGGTTTTTGGGGGAACCATTTTTGGTAGCACTTTACAATAATGACCCGTTATAAAGCATTTATAAACGTTTATAAGTAGTTTGTAGACTATTAACAAATCATTAACAACCTGTTTGTTGACATTCGTAAATGATTACTAAAACCTTTATAACTACGGTTACAAATCATCTATAAAGGTATTAGTAACTATTCATGAATAAGCCATGTATAATACATCTGTAAATGATTATTAAATCATTTGTAACTGATGTTACATAATATATACAAGCTATTGGTAGCTTTCTCATGTTTAAAATATGCTTTGTTAAACATTCCTAAAGTATCTATAAATCCTTAGTACATGTTATTATGTGCCCTATAGTAAAGTGAAGACAGTTCATCATTTACAACTGTCTGTTAATGTGTTTGTTCATGTTTAACATGCTTTGTAAAACATTCCTAAAATATCTATAAATCCTTTGTACATGTTATTATGTGCCCTACAGTAAAGTGAAGACAGTTCATCATTTATGACTGTCTGTTAATGTGGACTTTCTCCTTACCTGTTGCAAACTACCTGGCTTTCATGAATGCAGACACCAAACAATTACTAGAATTATCATTCATGTTAAGCAAATGATGCGTAAGACATTCGTAAAGAGTATGTAAACCATTTGTGGTGTTAGGGACCAAAAAAGTCACTACAAAGTACTACCAATCAACTCTAAATTGCCTGAAACGTACTCCTAACAGGTTTTTGGGGGGACGATTTTGGCCTCGACACTTAGTGATTATTTCGGATTTAACTTTCGTTTCGGTGGTGACCAACTTTCGTTTCGGTAGTTTGATTACAAAATATAAGTTGTGTAAAAAATAATCTGACTATACGAAGTTGTTATTTGTTTGTTTAAGTCAGGCTATACTCTACTCAGAGTCATAAGTTTACAAAATGTACAGTGAACGTCTGTGCGGTTTGTCTTCATCACTGAAAATAACGTACATGTAAACTGATGTCATGTGCAGTTGGGGTGAAGAAACACAACCATTTCACTCCTAATAATACCTATTTGATTTGACATCCTGACTTGCTGCTGTAGCTGAGGCTTGAACCTGTTACCTGCGGCTCACTAGTCAGTGACTCTATCTATTCACCTACAGCTGTTTCCTTGGAATCTGCGGTTCTGAAACGTTTTGTTGTCAACCCCCCAAATTGACATGTATTTGGGCAGTGGACCCCAATGTGAAAAGATGTAGTGTCAGGGCCCCCCATGAAAAAGATTTATATTTATGCTGTAACACATTTTTTTTAAAGTTATTTGTCTTGTTTGTTGTTCAAGTCAAAGCACCAGGAAGGCTGCATTTGTCAGCCATCTGTTAGCTCAATGGGTTGAGACGCAGTATTCATGATCCAGAGGCCATGAGTTCAAATCCCATTGATGTCTGTCCTATGATTCTTTCCTTTGCAGACTGGCTTCCAGAAGATCAACTGAAAACTACCAGGAAGGCTATATTTGTCATCCAACTGTTAGCTCAATGGGTTGAGACGCAGTATACATGATCCAGAGGCCATGAGTTCAAATCCCATTGATGTCTTTCCTATGATTCTTTCCTTTGCAGACTGGCTTCCAGAAGATCAACTGAAAACTACAAGGAAGGCTGTACTTGTCAGCCATCTGTTAGCTCAATGGGTTGAGACGCAGTATTCATGATCCAGAGGCCATGAATTCAAATCCCATTGATGTCTTTCCTATGATTCTTTCCTTTGCAGACTGGCTTCCAGAAGATCAACTGAAAACTACCAGGAAGGCTGTACTTGTCAGCCATCTGTTAGCTCAATGGGTTGAGACGCAGTATTCATGATCCAGAGGCCATGAGTTCAAATCCCATTGATGTCTTTCCTATGATTCTTTCCTTTGCAGATTGGCTTCCAGAAGATCAACTGAAAACTACCAGGAAGGCTGTACTTGTCAGCCATCTGTTAACTCAATGGGTTGAGACGCAGTATACATGATCCAGAGGCCATGAGTTCAAATCCCACTGGTGTCTTTACTGTGATGCTTCCCTTTGCAGACTAACTTCTAGAAAAACAAGTTAAAACCACCAGAAAACCTGTAACTCTCAGCCAACAGCATAGCTCAACTGGTAGAGCGTCTGTCCAATAACATGACTTGACTTGACTTGAGTGGGTTCGATTCCCACTCGAGTCAAGTGTCCCGGTAAGTCAAGTCAATAACATGACTTGACTTGACTCGAGTAGGAATCGAACCCACTCAAGTCAAGTCATGTTATTGGACAGACGCTCTACCAGTTGAGCTATGCTGTTGGCTGAGAGTTACAGGTTTCCTGGTGGTTTTAACTTGTTTTTCTAGAAGTTAGTCTGCAAAGGGAAGCATCACTAAGGATATCAGTCAATTTATCCGTTGCCGCAAGTTACCGGGGACACTTGACTCGAGTGGGAATCTAACCCACTCAAGTCAAGTCATGTTATTGGACAGACGCTCTACCAGTTGAGCTAAGCTGTTGGCTGAAAGTTACAGGTTTCCTGGTGGTTTTAACTTGTTTGTCTAGAAGTTAGTCTGCAAAGGGAAGCATCACTAAGGATATCAGTCAATTTATCCGTTGCCCCAAGTTACCGGGGACACTTGACTCGAGTGGGAATCGAACCCACTCAAGTCAAGTAAAGTCATGTTATTGGACAGACGCTCTACCAGTTGAGCTATGCTGTTGGCTGAGAGTTACAGGTTTCCTTGTGGTTTGAACTTGTTTTTCTAGAAGTTAGTCTGCAAAGGGAAGCATCACTAAGGATATCAGTCAATTTATCCATTGCCCCAAGTTACCGGGGATAATTGACTCGAGTGGGAATCGAACCCACTCAAGTCATGTTATTGGACAGACGCTCTACCAGTTGAGCTAAGCTGTTGGCTGAGAGTTACAGGTTTCCTGGTAGTTTTAACTTGTTTTTCTAGAAGTTAGTCTGCAAAGGGAAGCATCACAGTAAAGACACCAGTGGGATTTGAACTCATGGCCTCTGGATCATGAATACTGCGTCTCAACCCATTGAGCTAACTGTTGGCCAAGAAATACAGCCTTCCTGGTGCTTTGACTTGAACAACAAACAACACAAATACATTTATTTTTTCACCATTGTGTCACTACCGAAACGAAAGTTTGTCACTACCGAAACGAAAGTTAAATCCGAAAAAATCACTAAGTGTGGAGGCCAAAATCGTCCCCCCAAAAACCTGTTAGGAGTACGTTTCAGGCAATTTAGATTTGATTGGTAATTTTCGTTTCGGTAACCGAAACGAAAATGCCTGAAAAAATGCCTGAAACGTAATGCCTGAAACGTACTCCTAACAGGTTTTTGGGGGGACGATTTTGGCCTCCACACTTGGTGATTTTTTCGCATTTAACTTTCGTTTCGGTAAAATAAATTTTACCGAAACGAAAATTACCAATCAACTCTAAATTGCCTGAAACGTACTCCTAACAGGTTTTTGGGGGGACGATTTTGGCTCCACAATTAGTGATTTTTTCGGATTTAACTTTCGTTTCGGTAAAATAAATTTTACCGAAACGAAAATTACCAATCAACTCTAAATTGCCTGAAACGTACTCCTAATAGGTTTTTGGGGGGACGATTTTGGCCTCCACACTTAGTGATTTTTTCGGATTTAACTTTCGTTTCGGTAAAATAAATGTACCTATCAACTCTAAATTGCCTGAAACGTACTCCTAACAGGTTTTTGGGGGGACGATTTTGGCCTCCACACTTAGTGATTTTTTCGGATTTAACTTTCGTTTCGGTAAAATAAATTTTACCGAAACGAAACATTTTCTTGATTTTTTTGGGTAGGCTAGAAAATTGGAAAAATGGCAAAGACATTTTTTGATTTTTATTCTGGGATGAAAGATTTGAAAAAAAAATCTATTTTGAGCTTTTCTCAGTGTCAGTCCCAAATCAAAAGAAGCCAAAATACTAAGCAGAATATCAGAAAAATGGAGCATTTTCCTGATTTTTTGGTGGGATAGAAAATTGAAAAAATGAAGCAATACGATACGATACGATACGATACGATACAACTTTATTGTCAGCTTTCACCGAAATTTGCTTTGTGTCCATGACGTCACCGTTCAAGATACAGGCAGGACATACACAATACATTACACAAAGTACATTACAGGACATACATCACAGAAGCAGACAGAAACAAGCAATGTTTTATTTAGGTTCTGAAACGAAAATCAGTAAGATAGACTTATCTTTCTTATGGGGGGCCCCCCATAAGAAAGATTTGTATTTAATTATATTTTTTTAAAGTGCACGGAACAAGACACTTAAAAGAATAGTTCACCCCAAAAAAACTCATTTTCTATCAATTACACACTCCATGAAGCCTTCATGGAGATTTTTTTGTTTTTGACACATTCCTGATCCTAAGCACAGACTCTCATATTGGTTGGATGCATGGTGCATATAATAGGCTATCGCATTGTAGATTAGTAGGCGATAATTCCAATATTCACTATACACTCCTCATGTTTAAACCTAACTGAATTATATAGTTATGGACTTGTATATAAATTGTATATATTTTTGGACGACTTGTGCATTTAATTTCTAGGCAATACTTTGCCACGTTTTCTCCTTGGATCCATTTAATGCAGCCGTGTTTCCTTTCTTGCTTATTATACATTTTACTTCCTCGTATGATTCCAGGGAGACATCAAATTTCTCTTTTGGATCTTGAGTCAAGACAGAGGATCCCGCGGACACATCAAATTTCTCTTTTGGGCCTTGAGTCTTGGGACTTAAGGCCCAAAAGAGAAATTTGATGTCTCCGCAGGATCTTCTGTCTCAACTCAAGACTCTTTTGGGTATTGAGTCTTGGGACTCATTTGTTTGGATGCATGGTGCATATAATAGGCTATGGCATAGTAGATTAGTAGGCGATAATTCCAATATTCACTATACACTCCTCATGTTTAAACCTAACTGAATTATATATTTATGGACTTGTAAATAAATTGTATATATTTTTGGACGACTTGTGCATTTCATTTTCATTTGGGGATGAAATGAGATTAAAGAGATTTAAACCGATTCCACCCTGTTGCAACTTATTCTGTTTAGACAGAACTTTACCGTCCAGACTAGTCAACAGTCAAAAATCTAAACTAAGAAACGTACAATTAAAAGGGAATAAAGAGATGTGTAAACAGAGCTCTCTCTCTCTCTCTCTCTCTCTCTCTCTCTCTCTCTCTCTCTCTCTCTCTCTCTCTCTCTCTCTCTCTCTCTCTCTCTCTCTCTCTCTCTCTCTCTCTCTCTCTCTCTCTCTCTCTCTCTCTCTCTCTCTCTCTCTCTCTCTCTCTCTCTCTCTCTCTCTCTCTCTCTCTCTCTCAAAAAAGTATAAATACCCAAAAATATCACTTACCCTACCTTTAAATAAGTTTCTATTTCAGAATGGAGAACGGAGAACAAAAGCAAAAATCAACTTTTTTGATAGATAAAAACAAACATTTAAATAAACTTCAATGTTTTAAAAACAACATTTCACTTTAATTGTACAAGAATTAAAAGCAGCCATACAGCACTGTGAATGTAACCCCCCATTGAACAATTCATGACGTGTCGTTATCTTATACAGCTGCTACTTTTGAAAAACATTACATTTCTTTGGAAAATGTTCACCTAATGAAAATAATAGAAGATAGAGAAACTGGTTAAAATTGCATAATTGCGATACCAAGGTCATCAAGTAAAATGATGGCTTACTCCATTGGTTCTCAAAGTGGGGTCCGGGGAGCCCCAGGGGTACTTGAGGGGGTTCCAGGGGGTAAAGAGAAAAAAAAAGGTAAGATAAACTTAGTCCAAAATTCTCCTTTAAGTGACAAAAGTAAAAGTTCTTGCAGAATATCGGCTATTATTCGAATAGACAAAGTATAAAATAGGGCTTAATTGATTAATGTTTTGTAGTAGCTTAGGCTAAAAATAATAATGACGGAAGTCTACAAAGTACCTTGCAACTAAAAGTTAACAAATAACTGTAGTGGAGTAAAAACTACAACATTTACCTCTGAGATGTAGTGGAGTAGAAGTATAAAGTATTGAAAAATGGACATTCAAGTAAAGGAAAGGGGGGGGGGGGGGTTCAAAATTGCTCTTAAGTACAGTATTTGAGTAAATGTACTTGGATACTTTCCACCACTGATTATAGTTAAACTATTGCTCATTTGGACCCCACTTTGAAAACCGCTAGCCTGGCTACATTGCTAAGGCACAGTAAACAGCGGCCTCTAGTGGCTCATTGCTTTAGTAAGGCACTGACAGCAAGGCTCAAGGTTGACTTGTGTTTTTAAAAAAAGGATATCAGGAAGAGGGGCACCTAAACATTATGGGCACCTCAATGTTAAATTGGCTATTTTGTTTAAAGTATAAAAAAATATATATATAAAGAATTTGGAAAAATGGTCGGAAGTAATGTCAATTATACATGATTCGAACATTTTCTTTTTTCTCTTTCTCTTTGGGATGAGCTGCCTCTGTGTGTCAGGCGGTCTCAATCTAAACGGTCCTATAAAAACAGTGTGAAAACACTGTTGTGGAAAAAGCTACAGGCTAGTGATGCACTTTCTAATTAGTGTTTTTATGGCTTGATATTTGCTAGGGATTCTAGGCTGTTTTGTATTTTGTGAGTTCATGTGATGCGTTGAGTGCTCTATTGGAGCTGTGTTTATTGGACTATTCATGAAACAAGTGTTTCATTACGCTTTCATGTATATTTAGCCCTGAAACATGACTGTCATACAAGCGTCATGTGAACCATGGCTAGTGTATATCCTGGATTTAAGTTACATTGTGATTACTTGTATGTCTTTTACCAAAATCTAATCAAATCAAATAAATCAAACATGCACGGTACATGATTAAACAAGCTCAGTGCTTAATGAGTCTTTCAGTTTAGTAGACCTTGTATTGTGAATTTGTACTTCCATGTACTGTTGTTCTCATGTCTTACTAAATAAAGTACATCAATCAATCAATCAATCAAAACAGACCTAAATATAGCCTTCAACTTCTTTATTTTTTTCTTTCTTTCATTTATGCCCAAACTGACTGGCTATACACAGGGGGGGGGGGGGGGGGGGGGGGGGTATTCTTTACATTACTTCAGACCAAATTTCCAAATTATTATTATTTTTTCTTCAAATGTTGTAATTAAATAGCCAATTTAGGTGCCCACTCTTCCGGTCACTGTAAAAAACGATAGTGTTCACGGTCAAAGTGCTAAGAGACAGAGGCTTTGTTCAGACTGCATGCAAATCCCATCTGTTTCTCTGGTCTGATCTTTAGGACTGACTGCAGTTGTAAAATCTACAGTAAACAGCGACCTCTAGTGGTTCATTGCTGTAGTTACAATAGCAGTGTGGACAGTGGACTGACTGTCCACACTGCTATTACGCAAGTGATCTGATTGGATTTTGTGTATTTATTTAGGTTTATAGCGACACATGGTGAGCTTGCAGATCGGCTATTTTGGGGCGAGGAACGTCGTACGATGATGTCAGAGTGTCTACCAGACTGAGACTCATCTTTATGATCTGATTCACACAAATATGTTTCCCTGTGGATTTTTCCACCGTTCAAAACAATCTGATTCCAATTTTGATAAGGCAAAAAAAAAAAAAAAAAAAAAAGGGTGCTGCCAGTTGTAACATATAGCCTTATTGGTAATCGTTTGGCAATCGTTCTTGTTGGCAAATAGTAGTGCTGATGGGACGATGTCAGGATCTCCGGTCCTGACTCTTCATGAACCGTGTTCAGTTCTCTGCTCTCTGGCTATGTTTCCTTGTACCTGCAAAATGAGGAACACATGAGAGGAAGTGTAAAACATTGGTTCTCAAAGTGGGGTCCGGGGACCCCCAGGGGTCCTTGGGGGTCCCCAGCTCAGCATCACACTAATTTTAACCACTTCAACCTTTTATACTTTGGCTATTTTTGAAAAATCGTTAAAATGTGTGCAAATCTTTGAATATACATATTTTTTAAAGCGAACATTTTAAAACAAATCTTTACTTCTGGGGGGTCCCTGGAACAAAATATGTTGAGATGGGGGTCCGCGGCCAAATACATATCATTTTGGGGGTCCTTGACATGAAAAGGTTTGAGAACCACTGGTGTAAAATATCTTGCAGTAACACCAACAACGTAAAATAGGTTACAGAAGTAGATAGTTTTGCACTCAGGAGGCAAAGCATTATCATCACTTTTTCATCAGGTGACATCAACGTTCAAGGCCAACACTCCCACATTTTGGGTAGTCAATTGTGGCAAGCTGAAACACAATGCATTCTTACAACTGTTGCAATATAAATGTAAACGTTTTCAGCCACATGACGTGAATGTAAAATCATAAAATGACCAATATGACCAGGCAATGCAGAGTTGATCTTTAAGCAACACGTGAAGCAAAGTTTCACGTGAAGTTCTGCATTCTCTTTCGCTTTGAGTACCCACCTACGCGCCCCCAAACCAAACCAAAGCAGAAGTTCCCATTGGATCAGCATGAATCACTTACTACAAGTTTTGCATCAATGTTACCATGCCCTCTTATTATAGGTTTTGATTGATTGATTGAATATTTCATCAGGCAAAAAAAATTAAACAACGCAATTACATTTATGATACTTTGTCTAAAAAGTCCTTGCGGTCATGTTTCCATTGTGGTCCGTGGTATATTCAATTACTAGACTAGGTCATGCTGGTTGCATTTTTTGGGGGCTTGTTGCTGTAAGTGTAGTTGGGCTTGTTTCCTAAATGTTTGTTATCAAACATTTTCATGTCAAGGACCATTAATGTGTATTTGTTCCAGTATGTGTGTGTTGGTGTGTGTGTGTGTGTGTGTGTGTGTGTGTGTGTGTGTGTGTGTGTGTGTGTGTGTGTGTGTGTGTGTGTGTGTGTGTGTGTGTGTGTGTGTGTGTGTGTGTGTGTGTGTACGTGTAGGTGTGTGTGTAGGTGTGTTTGCATGCCTGATAGTGTTGTGGTTTTGGAACAAAGCGTTCTAATCTCTTATCGGCCGTCTCTCATAATGAGCCATGCTGTGTGGGTGACCTGCTGCAGGTCGATGTTTTCAGGAAGTTGTCAGAACCGGTTTGAGCTCCCTGTCCTGTCCCTCTCCACAGCCTGGCTTTGTTTGTTTAACATCCTCTGATCATTTTCTCTGCTAAAGCTTCCTCTTTGAATTTCCTCCTGTGTTAAATGGGAACGTTGTATCTCTGCAGGTGCTTTCCACCAGGATGTCTATAACCGTCTCTGTCAGGTGGAAATCTCATATGTTTCTTTCAAATCTATGAGCTCAAAACTCGTCGCTTCACCCAGCGTTTCCAGCTTGTAGATCTGCTACTTTTAATGCTGTAGTGTGACGCTGTAGTATGATCACGATATACATATATATATATATTTTCCCCCTGTGTTTTCACGTATGGTGTGGTGTGTGTGTGTGTGTGTGTGTGTGTGTGTGTGTGTGTGTGTGTGTGTGTGTGTGTGTGTGTGTGTGTGTGTGTGTGTGTGTGTGTGTGTGTGTACTGACGTAAGTGAGAATTCGGCCAAGGCTCCCAAAGCCTTCAGCTGCTCCTCTAGAGCCACGATCCTCAACCCCATGTACCCTGATGTGAACACCAGCACCACCAACCTACAACACACACGCACACACACACACACACACACACACACACACACACACACACACACACACACACACACACACACACACACACACACACACACACACACACACACACACACACACACACACACACACACACACACACAGACAGACAGACAGACAGACACACACAAAATTATTAAAGACTATCAACCTTAGGAGAGTTTAGGACCTCAACTCCATAATATATTTTTGCATGATTCCAGAGGCCATTCACACCAACTTGAAGTCTGGATGCTAACTTAATCATCATTATAGCTATAGTTAGCGTTTTTCTAAGTACCAAAAGACGCCTTACATGGGGGGGGAGGAGAAGACAACAAAAAGAAAATCTACTTTAATAGAAGGAAAAAAAGAGCTAAGACTGTGAAATAAAATCAACAGTGGAACAGTAAAAAGGGGGGTGTGCGGTTACCTGGGCAAAGCCATATTGAACGGGCGGGTTTTGAGCGATTGGAGAGTGGGGGCTTCTCTAGTTATCATGCTCAGTGTGAATGGTGCTTTATACTTGGTTGTGCATCATATATCACACTGGAAATATGACTTTTGGTGCGAGACGCTGACACTCAACTAAGTACAAATCAGGCCTATAGGTGGGGTTGGTGAAAGGGCCTTTCTGTGTGGAGTTTGCATGTTCTCCCCGTGTCCCCTAGGGTAGGTACCCTCACAAAAAAACATGCAGTAATCATGGTCTCTATACTGCCTCCCCTGCCTGGTCAGCCGGGGCGCCTGATGGAGGGGAGAGGAACTGGTGGGAATAATGTGTTACTTCCACGCTACGTCCTACCGGGGAAACCCCCCCCCCCCTGTCAGGTGATAAGAAGCGGCCTGCTCACTCCTCATGCATTGAAGGAAGCATGAGCTCAGTTCGGGGCTCTCCCCAGGCTGGCAGAGGGAGAGTATAGCGACCAGGATTACAAGCTTAGGCAATTGGCACTGGGTGAAAAAATGGGTTACAAAATCGTGGGATAAAAATGCAGTTAAAAAGAAAAAAAATCAGGCGTTGCTCTTGTGAAACGTGCCCTCCTGTTCACCCAGGGTGGAGGGACAGAAGGACACACAGACTGTAATGATACTCACAACAGCAGATAGATGTAGAACACCATGCTCAGATGATTGGTTTCTTTCTGGAAAAGGAGCGAGGGAACCCTTTCAAAGACACCGTCAAGAGTCCACAAATCACCTGCTGAATGAATGATAAAAAACACACTGTCATCTCATCTGATCTCTCACACCTCCTTCCTCAACCTTTCCTTAACTTCGTCCTGACTGTCACCAGGCTGGTCTTGGACCTCTGCTCTTCCTCGTGGACCTACAGTACAGTAGCTGTGGATTTATACCAGTGAAAGTCAGCTTTTTGTGGTCTTGATTGATTAGAAATTGATAATTCAAAATATGCTCCTCATTGACGTACATTGTACGCTGAAACAGCTCTCAAAGTAACTATTTTAGCACGTAAACGAACACAATCAAAGCTAATTCAGACAATATAGAGCATCACCAAACCCAGTACTGTTTATTCTCTTAATAAAAATGTCAACTTCCTGATGATTTTACTATTTGAAGATCCGGATCCGGATCCGCGGATCCAGTCCGGGTTTTCTTCTTAATAAAAATATCAAAATCAACAGGAAGTTAACATTTTTATTAAGAAAACAAACAGTACTGGGTTTGGTGATGTTCTATATTGTCTGAATCAACTTTGTTTGTGTTTGTTTATGTGCTAAAAGAGTGACTTTGAGAGCTGTTACCGTACAATGTAAGTCAATGAGGAGCATATTTTGAATTATCAATTTCTAATCAATGGAGCAATTATTTTTTATTTCTTGTCCACCTTTGGAGTTACATCATGACAAGGTAACTAACTACACAACCCAAACCTCTACCAAAGTGGTCTTGCCCTTTAAGTAAAAAGCGTGAGTACTTCTTCCACCACTGGCTGATCTGCTTAATCTCACGTACGCCACACTGATACTCTTCTTGCACCTTTAATCTCTATATCATGTACAGTAGGCTATAATCTGCTGCTATGCTCATGCACCTTATGTGTAAACCTCATCTACGGATGGATATGCTATGTGTAAATATGTACATACAGTGTGTGTGTGTGTGTGTGTGTGTGTGTGTGTGTGTGTGTGTGTGTGTGTGTGTGTGTGTGTGTGTGTGTGCGCGCATATCTCACCTCTCTCCTCCAGCTTACTGGTCATTTTGGAGGCCATCTCCTCCACTGTACTGCTTCTAGGAGAGGAGCTTCTGCTTGCAGGAGCTGTGGAGGAAGCACAAACACAAACATGAGTTAGATGCTTGTATGCACTCACACTAGAGTCTAGTGTTTGAGTGCATGCGTGATGTGTGCATGCGTTCATCTCACCTCTCTCCTCCGGTGTACTGGGCATTCTGGAGGCCCGTGTCTGTACTGTACTGATTCCAGGAGTGGAGCTTCTCCTTGCAGGACCTGTTGGAAGAAAGAAGCACAGACAAACGCACACACTGAATCTCACATCAATTCAATAAAGTGACTGAACCGTTGCACCAGACTGCACCATGCAGCCAATATCACTCTGACAAATACCCAAACAACACTCGCAAAACACAGTCAGACGTACACTATGCAAGGGATAATGTACGGGTATCTGGTCAGTATTGAAAAATAAATCCCTTCAGGGTGATTATAATCACCCTGTCGGGATTTATTTTTCAATAATGACCAGCTACCCGTACATTATCCGACTTATTACACGGCTACTTAATAAACAAATAGACCCAAAAGTAACAACAAAACAAAGTATGTCCTTGCCGGCCATCAAAGTATTCCATAAGTGTTGGGCTGGGCGGACAAGTTCGCCTCGGAAAACAAGGAAGTGTAGTGGAATACATTTTTGGTTACTGCATTGTCCATTTCTCGCTTCAAATGTTTACAAAAATATTCTTGAGAGCAACGTTTAGTTGTAAATGACATGGTGTGTTTGTTTACACGGCTGTCATGTTGGATACAGAATAAAATCAAGCAGCTCAGGTTGATATGAGCAGGTGCTCTGAGTCTTTGATTAGGCAGCAGTCTGTTATTGAGCTCATCGGTCATTATTCAGAAATAACAACGCTGAATTCAGCAATTGCCAATCAGAATCAAGCATTCAAACAAGCTGTGAAATAAAAGAAAATAACAGTGAAGACAGGAAAAGGAATATGCAGTCAGGCACTGAATCGTTTCTAACAATATTCTTTCCATCTAATTTACTTTGGCTGCCCATCTCCTTCAGGACTGAATGCAAGATCTCCCGTCTTCACACATCAGTGCATCCACGGCAAATAACATGTATTATTATTATCATTAGCACAGCCAAACATCACTTTATTCCCTGCTGAAACACCCATTCCACATTTCTACTTGTGTTCTTGTGGGGCTGCAACTATCAGATATTTTTGTAGTCATTATTTTATGATGTTTTTGATTAATCGAATAATTACAAAAAGAAAGTCAATGAATAAAATTACCACTTCAAAATGATTTTATTTACACTGCATTGCACAATGGTGTCATGCAAAAATAGTGAAAGTAGTGCTATGTTTGACTATAATAGAAATATTTACAATAGGATTTAACTTTTCACCCATTATGCCATACCCAAATCATCATCAATCATCAATAGGGAATCGATTATTTAATAAATTATCGATTATTATTTTGTAATCAGAAATCACACCCGAATTGTGTGTGTGTGTGTGTGTGTGTGTGTGTGTGTGTGTGTGTGTGTGTGTGTGTGTGTGTGTGTGTGTGTGTGAGTGTGTGTGTGTGTGTGTGTGTGTGTGCGCGTGCGTGCGTGCGTGCGTGCGTGCGTGCGTGCGTGCGCTGTTGTCACTTGCCTGCGTTGGTCAGGTCAAGAAGGTCATTGTCCACACATAGACTGTTGTTACGACTGACGGGGACACTGCCATCCAGACTGGACGGGCTGGACATCTGTAGACAGACAGGGAGACACGTTCATAGCTGGACTGCGGACAGGAATCAGTATAGTATTGTATTGTATGTATTGTACCACAATGGAAATAAACCCCCTGGGAACGTTTGGTGTTTTAAAAGAGCTTATGACTGTACTACTGACTTTTGATTGATTGATTGATATCTTTATTGATCATGAAAAAAACATATGTCACATGTAACATACATCTGACCCGCCATAATCAAAGCAGCGGCGGACTGGCCATTTGGCGTACCGGGCAAATGCCCGGTGGGCCGCTGGGCCAGTGGGCCCAGAAAAAAAAAATGTTTTTTTTTTTTGAAAAATATTTTTGCTCCCGTTTTAGGATTATTACGGTCATTTACGGGTCGCGCGGCCCAATTATTAGTTACGTTAATGTTTGGGCTGGGATGCTTTCCAGCAGGGGCCTCAGTGCGGCTGCAGAGTTCATGTGCAGGGCTGGGCTGAAGCAGTGAACCCCCCCCCCGTTGACAAAACGACCCTGGGGGGTGGTGGGCCGGTCCGGACCAAAATGCCAGGGCTGAATTTTGGTCCCAGTCCGGCCCTGAATCAAAGGATAACGCACACAAGCCTAGAGCTTGTTTCCATTGCCCACAGGTTGAGAACCAGATTTTTTTCTGACAGTGATGCATGTACATAAATAAATAAGTTGTTAATAGTGTGATAGTGCATTAGAGGACATAGTATGCAGGCAGTGAACGCACAATGTCCTGATCCACTTCATTCTCTGCAGAGGACACTCTGGGACTGCTGTTGGCACTCTCTGCTCCCTGCTGAGGACACCACGCACGCACGTACGCACGCACGCACGCACGCACGCACGCACGCACGCACGCACGCACACACACACACACACACACACACACACACACACACACACACACACACACACACACACACACACACACACACACACACACACACACACACACACACACACACACACACACACACACACACACACACACACACACACACACACACACACACACACACACACACACAGTGTTACACCGCCCCTAATCTGTGGAACACATTACCTCAACAAATCAAGGAGGCAAGCATAGTCATCATCTTTAAGGGTCAACTGAAAACCCACCTTTTTAACTTTCTATTCTAACCAGCATCTTATCGTCACCTTGTTAAACTAATGGCCTAAGTCATTTTTTGAGGACAATTTTATTTCACTGGCCACCTCTGGTAAAATCACCTAATTGAAAAGGATCATGCTGTTCCCTCCCCTTTTAGTATAATGGCCTAACTCCCTAGTGTGACTTAGGCAAATATAGGCAATTTCTTTGGCCTAAGTCACATGGTTTTGTGACTTAGGCCGAATTATTTACTGATTTAGGCCGTTTTTTTTACATTTTCTTTTTTCTTTTTGGCCTAAATCAGATTTAATCCTATTCAAACCTATTTAAATCTCTTATGTTACATAACTGACAGACAGTGTTATTTCTATTTAAATAGTCATAATTTGTTATAAACATTTTGGGTGAAATGATTAAGAAATATCATATAGTTTTGTTTTGGATCAGTTTTTTTTATTTTTCCTGAAAAACTTTTAAAGAAATGACATAGGCCATTAGTTTAGCAAGGTGACGTTATGAGATGTATTACTCAGCACCTGTGTTGCTGCTGTTTTGTTGTTGTTTTTATCTGTTGTTGATTATTGTATTGTTTTTCATACGTTTAGATTTTTGCTGTATTGTACAGCACTTTGAGCTGCATTTCGACATATGAAAAGTGCTACATAAATAAATATACACAGATACCATAGGAAGACTGGGAAAATTGTCCTCACAAACATCTGTTTCTCAAATTCTACTATACTTGTGGGGACATTAAGGCTCTCAAGGTTTGTCCTTCACACGCATGTCCTTCACGTGACGCACACACACACGCACACACACGCGCACACACACACACACACACACACACACACACACACACACACACACACACACACACACGCACACACACACATACCTGTGTTTGTTGTGAACAGATGGACTGCAGCAACTTGTAACAGGACTCCCGGTTCCTCAGAGACCCAAAGGAGTACTACACGCGCGCACACGCACACGCACACACACACACACACACACACACACACACACACACACACACACACACACACAGTTAATGATCATGTCAGGGTTTATTTGTAACACACTTAACAATTTTTGCAAATGACGAAATGCTACAGGGTTTAGAGCGATTTTTAAAACGATAATATTTAGAGTTATCGTATCGTTATAGTTATCGTGCCCGGTGGGAACGGCGCTTTATACTGGTTTTCTTTTGAGTGAGTGAGAAAACAATGTTGCACATTAAGCTAATCATCCGGGGACCCCCCCCCCGAAATAATTCGGGGACCCCCAGTTTGGGAACCACTGGTCTAATGAATGGTTCAGTTTACAGGTTAAGTGTGAGAGTGTGGTGGGGGTCAGCTGACCTTGTCTCCAGTAGCCATGCGGACAGACACCATGGTCAGGTTCAACTTGTGCTTCTTCACCTCGGAGACGCTGGCTACAGGAATGACCACCTGCAACGTAATGGATGGACTGTTAGGCATTCACACACAGCTTAAGGCAGTGGTTCTCAAACTTTTTCATGTCAAGGACCCCCAAATTGACACTTATTAGCCCGCGGACCCCCATTTGAAAAGATAAGCCAGGGACCAGTGATTCTCAACCATTTTAATTTCAAGGACCCCCCAGTTTGACATGCATTAGGCTACGGACCCCATTTAATGGCATCTCTATCTCTGGGACCCCAATTTATATTGTAAAATCAATGTTAATTTAACTCTGAGAGTGTACAAAAGGTACCAAATGGACCCGTTAGGGTCCATTTGGTACCTTTTGTACGCTTTCAGAGTTACAGACCCATAAGGGTCCATTTGGTTCCTATCCATCATTTAGCTGGGGACCCCCTGGAACCCCCTCAAGTACCCCTGGGGGTCCCCGGACCCCACTTTGAGAACCAATGGCTTAAGGAGATACGTGTTTCTCCAGTAGTGCATTCTACTGTGTGAAAAGTACAGAATGCTAATTAAACCAATTAAACCAATTACATTATGACATATTAAACGTTATCTCCATATTCCTTTGAATGGCTACTTCATCATACAAGAGTCTCGCACAAAAGCAGTGAAACTCACCGACTTACAAGCTCTGAGCTTGTATTGTAGATCGTCTAATTTCACAGTTTCCCTTCTATGTCAGAAACGGTTTCTGACATACAAGGTTCCCACCCCGAGGGCAACGATATTCAACCTATCTCTGTCCCGAGCAGCTGTCTGTCCCCACTGGCCTCAGATCAGCAGCCATTGTTCCAGTGAATGGAGCATCATTGTGTCTCAGGCAGGCATCTTGCTCTGTAGCATCACGGGAGGAGAGCCTCACATTGTGACATCACTGTGATGAACGGTTCCCACCTCCATGACATCATAGAGTGTGAACTATAAGCATGCAGTCAGGTAAAACCAGAGGCACTGCAGTGGATTCAAGGGGTGAGGGGACAGGTACTTTAACCCTGTGCCACCCCGGCACCACGGGCCATCTGGAGGACTGGGGGGGCATGTACCATCATCACAATGCTGTTCATGGACTACTAACAGCTCTGCATTTTAGCCCATTCAATCCGGGAAAGCGTCTCTGTCATTTTAGATTTCTTTGGGCTAATCAAAAATAGCAGATATACAAGCTCGTAGGGCGGCAGCGAGTGCCGCCCTACGAGATTGTAGATCTGCTATTTTAAAAGAAAATTGAACATTTGTGCAAAAGTATGAACATATATTCTACAAATTTTCGCTTTAAACATATATTATATATATTCAAAGATTTAAAAAAAAAATCAAACATTTTCAAAAATAGCAGATCTACAAGCTCATAACCCTAACTCTAACCCTAACCCTATGAACTTGTATATCTGCTATTTTTGAATAGCCGAAGTATAAAATATGGATAAAGTGGTTAGACAGACGCGTTCCCCGGTTTGAATGGGTTAACAACCTGACCTCCAAACTCCACCACCTGGACCTTATGGCACGTCACTCTGCGTCTGAACCCTGGACCTCACCCCCACCTGACCCTTAAAAAAGACTGTCAGGCTGGACAGACACTCCCTCATCCTCCCACCCGTGACATTGAACACCGGCGCACCACAAGGATGTGTACTGAGCCTTCCTCCTGTTTGCACATCCCACTATATGGCAACATGTCAGATCTCATCTGAGAGAGAGAGGGTAACCAAAAAAAAGGCTTCATCATGGGGTAATTGATAGAAAATAGTATAACATCCACCAGATGCTTCAGGAGAATACATAACATGGCAACACATCCACACACTGACCAAACAGTCTGCTCCACAGGTCAACTCTAATAAAACAGCAATCAGCATTCTCTCTCTCTCTCTCTCTCTCTCTCTCTCTCTCTCTCTCTCTCTCTCTCTCTCTCCAAATTAAGGAACACATTTTCATAATTAGGCAGTAGCAGATGGCCTGAACATGGTGGTACAGTACGTGCCACTAATGAAAACGAGGTTTCATCAAATGCGTCCAGAGACATGTTTACTTGTGACACTGTCTCATTACACAGCCCCCCCCGCCCCCCCCCCCACACAAGTGACCATCTCAGTACACACAGTACGGAACAACAGGTGCAATGCAATACAAATATCGACCAATCACAAGAGGGGGCGGAGCTAAAGTAACACCAATGAAGGACAAGGACTTTACCCCTTAGCTGAGAGAGCGATGAAGCAGGGACCCCCACTACATATTGTATAAAATTGTGTTTTAGATTGAACTTTTTTTGTTTACTTGGTCTGCTCTTTTCTCCCCCACACCTATACCTCTTTGCCAAAAATAGCCGATCTACAAGCTCACAACGCCTCACAGCGCGAGGCGTTGTATAGATCGGCTTGTAGATCGGCTATCATCCCCTTTTTCTGAGTTCTCCTCAGGAAAAGGGATGCTGGGGTTCAAAATATATCTTATCACACAAAGAGTTGGCGGACCCCCTGTAGTAACTCTGAGGACCTCCTAGGGGTCCCGGACCCCCTGTTGAAGACCCCTGGTTTATACCATACGAGTTTTGGGTGACAGTAGACAGCAACGTTACGTTACCTTGGTGTCTTTGAGCAGCACTGATGAGTAGAAACACAGGAAGTTCACAGACAAGTACAGCTTCCCATGGTAGAGACCTTCCTTCTGCAACGCACATGTGAACGCTGACACACACACACACACACACACACGCGCGCGCGCACGCACACACACGCACGCACGCACACACACACACACACACACAGACACGCACTTTAAGCAGGGACACATGAATTATTCTTAAAATTTAAATACAGTATGACAAGCAGTGGTGGAAAAAGTACTGACATTTTTTACTTAAGTAAAAGTATCAATACCACAATGTAGAAGTACTCTGTTACAAGTAAAAGGCCTGTGTTCAAAATGTTACTTGAGTAAAAGTCCAAAAGTATTGGCGTCAAGATATACTTAAAGTACCAAAAGTAAAAGTACTAAAATGTTTCAAAATAGCAGATCTACAAGCTCCCAACGCGTCGCGATGCGACGCGTTGTGAGCTTGTAGATCGGCTATTTTCAAACAGCCTATGTATAAAATAGGGCTGAAGTGGTTAATGTATGTTTTATAATATAATATTTGCCTCTGAGATGTAGTGGAGTAGAAGTAAAAGTATTGGAAATTGGAAATGCTCAAGTAAAGTACAAATACCTTAAAATTGTACTTAAGTACAGTACTTAAGTAAGTGTACTTACTGTCCACCACTGATGACAAGCACAGACGACACAAAATACAAATGACATCAAACAGAATAACCCAGTGGAGCAGCTCTTTATTAAAGGTGCTGCTGAGTGTAATGAAAGACATAGACCTATACTGCATCTTCCTCAGAGCCATGACTCCATGCTACGTTCACACAGGCAGCTACAAAGCTACTTTAACTAGGCTACCATTCATTTTCAACGGAAGCCACACAGCGATGAGGATACAAAGATACATCTGACTGTTTGTAGCTGCTAATATACAAAACGGCTACAAAGCTACAGATATGCTGTGTATAGCGTTGTATCTTTTGTATCTGCCAGTGGGGACGCAGCATGAGGAAGATGCTGTAGCATCAAAATGTCAGTCTTTATAAAATATTAACGTTACATTTTGCCAACAAAATTGGCTTCGGAGTGCGAAAAAAAACAAAAAAATATCCATGAATAGGCTCTATGCACAGCAGCCACATTGGGAATGAATTGGGCCCCTTCCTTACTTCCTTCACAGGTGTTACCAATAATACTAATTAAGGCTCTGTTCCATTTAGTGTGGCATAGTGGTTGTCTTATTTACAAGGACCCCCATAACTCTGAGAGTGTACAAATGGAACCAAATGGACCCGTAAGGGTCCATTTGGTTCCATTTGTACACTCTCAGTACACTCTCAGAGTTACACACCCACCATAAGGGGCCATTTGGGAACCAAATTGGAGTGTTTCTAGTGAGCCAACATGCACGATATCAGCACCCTGACCAGAATGGAACAGAGCCTTCATTAGTATCATTGGTAACACCTGTGAAGGAAGTAAGAAGAGGCCCAATTTATTTCCAATATGGCTGCTGTGCATAGAGCCTATTCAAGTCTCCATGGGGTGACTAATCGATTGGAAAAAAAAAACATTTTGGGGGTGAACTATCCCTTTAACAAAGACACATGTGAACTCACTGTGTGTCAGGGCCTCTCCCTCTGACAGCTCCACAAACAGCTTGTGGAAGGTCTTGTTCTGTTTTACAAAGCTCTGTGAGGAAAACAACGCAGTCATGAATGTGCATAAATAGAATAGAAAAATAATCAACAAACAGCTTGTCAAAGGACTTGTTCTGTTTTACAAAGCGCTGTGAGGGGGAAAAAACAACAACGCTGAGGTAAAGTCATGATGAATGTTATCAGACAGTGCTGGGGTTAGGCATAGAGGTTTACCAACACACAGGGATTACTGTGGGAATTACATCAAATGGGATTGTAAGAATTGAGAGCAGCATCTGTCTTGTTGCACTGCTACCCATCTGCATCTGCTGCGGTTTATTTACGCCATACATGGGCAACTGGCGGCCCGGGGGCCACATGCGGCCCCCACCTTCACTTAATGCGGCCCACAGGTTAATATCAGAATACTGATACATTATATAATTCAATTCTAAACATTATTGATTTAATTACTTCAGTCTATATTAGTAGCTTAGACAATTCTATTGTCTTTTTTTTGGTCAAATGTTTTTGTATTAAGTTCATAAAGTTAACATAAGTATAACTAAATGCATTTGAAATTTAAATAAGAATGTTACTTTTCAGGATTCCAATTCAAAAATAGAAAAACAAAATCTGTATACCAATTCAAAAATAGCAAAAATAGCAGATCTACAAGCTCAAAACGCGTCGCAGCGCGACGCGTTTTGAGCTTGTAGATCGGCTATTTTTGCTACTTTTGTGTGACATAGAATGGCGAAAAAAGTTGATGTGGCCCTTTGTAGTTAGTGTGGAAATATAGTGGCCCTCTCCATCATCAAAGTTGCCCACCCCTGATTTACACCGTTTATTTACTGCTGCTTATAATCCTATAATTCTACAAAGCTCTGTGCGTCTGTCTGTGCCCAAAATCTCTTCTGCCCGGTTCTCCTCAGTGGCTGGAGCAATTGATCTGCATCATTTGCACACAGCCATTGACCATTACCATGTGCACGCAACACCCGTTTTTTTTTCTTCTCGCTTTCCCCAAATGTCAGCTGTTTATTAGCGTTTTTGTGTTTTCGCTGGCTCCCGGGTTGCCAAATCAGGTGCGTGAAACAAGCGCCGGCGTCGCCACATCCGTGAAACAAGCGGACCATGACGCGCGCACGCGTGTGTTTGGTTGTTTGGTTGTATGGGTTTGTGTCCCAATGGTACAATGGTACAATCGTAATTAACCCCGTACGGATTCACGCTCTAGTAAGGCCTGCCACTAATTCTACAACCGGGGACCCGCTCCCCGGAGTTTCTTTTATTTCCCACGTCGCAGGTCCATGGACTGTCACTACGGACCCCCAGCTGCGGCTCAAGACTGTGACTGCGGCCGGGCCTCTCCATGGAGCACGACCGTGGATTTCTACTACACTACACTATACCACTATACTATATACTGTATATTATCTTAACATTCTTATTATACCATTATATACTACATACACATTATTGCTGTACTATATTATACTATCATATATATCTTACACTATTATATGTGCTACTATTGTTACTGTTACTACCTGCACTGTATCTCTGTCTGTCTGTCTGTCTGTCTGTCTGTCTGTCTGTCTGTCTGTCTGTCTGTCTGTCTGTCTGTCTGTCTGTCTGTCTGTCTGTCTGTCTGTCTCTCTCTCTCTCTCTCTCTCTCTCTCTCTCTCTCTCTCTGTCTGTCTGTCTGTCTGTGTCTCTCTCTCTCTCTCTCTCTCTCTCTCTCTCTCTCTCTCTCTCTCTCTCTCTCTCTCTCTCTCTCTCTCTCTCTCTCTCTCTCTCTCTCTCTCTCTCTCTCTCTCTCTCTCTCTCTCTCTCTCTCTCTCTCTCTCTCTCTCTCTCTCTCTCTCTCTCTCTCTCTCTCTCTCTCTCTCTCCCCCGACACGGTCGAGGCAGAAGGCCGCCACCCTAGAACCTAGGGTCTGCCTGACGTTTCTTCCAGTTAAGAGGGAGTTTTTCGTTGCCACTGTCGCAAAAAATTGCTTGTTCAGGGTGGGATTGTCGGGTCTCTTCTCTACATGTAAAGTATCTTGAGACAACTTGTTGTGATTTCACACTTTAATAAAATTGAATTGAATTGAATTGAATTGTGTGTTGGAACTGTTGCAGCTACCAAGTACTAAGACACTTTTTATGCCTGATGTACTGTCTGTGCACAGCGCATAACCCAAACAGCACATACTTTGGGTGCTCATATCCCCCGACGGGTATGGTCTAGTAGTCTGTATAATACTGTATATTTTTTTCACCCTGCACTTCTTTCTAGCTCTATTCTTCTACTCTTTCCTGAGAACTGCAAATGATGGAGCTTGTATGAAAACCTGCAAACCGGTGATGTGACAATAAATCTGAATCTGATCGGGATCAAAGTGTAATTGACCAGTTAATGAGGACCTACAGTAGTGTTGATGAGGCCATCGGGCTGGTCCGGGCTCTCTTCTTCTATAGGCTGTGACCTATAGCAGGAGACAGACAGAGGAAAGGAGGAAGAGCGTGAAACAGGCACCAAAGGTTTCTCAGTTCATCTTAAAGCCAATGCAGAAGTAATGAAAATGCTGTGGTTCCTCATTAGTGGCCCCAGCAGGTGGTCCCCTCCTGTGGCTGCAGAAAAAAACTTTCATTCCATCCACGTCGATGGGAATTTGACCGGACTTTACGCTTGGGTCTTATTACCTTAGTATGTAAACCGTTTCATGAAGACTTTAATGTCTTCAAACGCTAGTTCTAAGTCTTCTTTCACACAGCATGATACCTGTATGCGCTTTTGTAAATGATGGACCCATTAAATTAAAGCATCCAGGCCATACTTTCGGCTCTTTTGATTGGGGGTTTTACTGAGTGAAGACCCGGTAAGACCCAAAAATATTTATATCAATTATTTTAAGCCTAGAATCAAGCCATCCAGGGTCCTGGTGAATCATGACCATAACACGTTTGATTCTGTGAAAAAGCTTTTTTGAAAACGGCAAAACAAAGGGTATTTATTAAATATAGTATATCATATAATTAAATACATTTACATTTTTTGGTCATGATTCACCAGGACCCTGGATGGCTTGATTCTAGGCTTAAAATAATTGATATAAATATTTTTGGAAATGTCAATGGTAAAAATGCATTGACTATTTTGAAGTGGAACCAGAAAATGGCCGCCACTGCTATGCCCTATAGCACACCGGTTGCAGTTGCACTTGCGGCGCTGAACTAGAGGCTTCTAAAAAGGGCTTTGTAGGAACAAACGGGTGAGGTTTACAGCCCCTTCGTCCACGTGTTTTCAGTCTATGGAATGAAAACATCAGGAGTGAGGAGATAAGGATACCGGTTTATTATCCCTCCATGACGTTCTCAGCAGTAATGTGAGGACCACGCCTTCTGTTGGACGTTCCCATGCCTCGTGTCGCCATGTTGTGGACATGTCAGCCGGCGTCTGCCTCTGATCTTTATCATTAGTAGAGCCCGACAATGACAAATGAATGATGGCAAATAATGGCCCATGTATTAATAAGATATAACTGACAACACCAAAGGCCAAGTGTCCTTCCAGGCCTGGTTGTACCTGAGAGAGAGGCTGGCGGTGTTGAGACTGTAATGGTTAGTACCCACGGTGGTGGAATGAACTTCCCACTGATGTCAGGACAGCTGCCCATCTTTCGCCGCAGTCTGAAAACCCACCTCTTCAGGAAACACTACCCTTCCTCTTTGCGGTTACATGGCGGCTTTCCGACATGTCGCCTTTCCGACGTTAACGAACCCTATACCTAACCCTCACCCTAACCCTAACCGCACGCGGAAGCCACTAGTCGGAGTGGCGAGATGTCGGCGTGGAAGACTGTTACCCCTCTTTGCCTGGCCTACTTTTTGTTAACTAGTTGTACGGACTCTTGTTTTATTGTTGTATTGTTTTATTGGATCTTGTTTAGTCGATACACTTATTTGTTTTAGCTCGTGCTCATTTGATTCTGCTATTTTGTCTCTTTTGTCTCTATTTTGTCTGTTTAAGAAAGTAGGTAGCTGATATATTGCACTTTTACCTTAGCACTAGGTATACTCTTGGTTGCTTGTTTTTGCAGAAAATGCACTTAAGACTTCTGGTGATTAGTAGTTTCGTTCCCTACCTATGTTGAATGCACATATTGTACGTCGCTTTGGATAAAAGCATCTGCTATGTAATGTAATGTAATGGTACCTGAGAGAGAGGCTGGCGGTGTTGAGACTGCGGCCCAGCTCCTGGATCTGCTGCTGGGCCTCTGCCAGGCTCTGACTGCCTCTGGAGGGCTTGATGATCAGCAGGCTGCCTTTACGACTACCATGGGATCTTCCAGGAGTCCCAACCTCCAGAAAATTGCTTAAACTAAAACAAAATAAAAAAAATAAGTACAAAAAATAAAATACAATGAAAGTGCAGAAGAGAAAGAAAAATAAAAACTCAATCAATGGCAGCAGCAAACAGATAGTTTAGATTACATTACATTTTAGAGTGGCAGCAGACCTGCAGTTTTCTAGGAGTTTGTTCCAGATATGTGGAGCATAAAAACGAAATGCTGCTTCCCCACGTTTATTTTTGGTTTTATATATAATCATATCATACTATACTTTACTGTTGTTCTCATTCGGTGCAATTATGCACCCAGTGTCACCAAGACAAATAACAAAGGAAATTAAAATAATTGTGATTGTGTAGAGCTACTAGCGCTCACTGCTCCTAATAATTAGGATGGGTAATTGAGAGGACAGATTTCACGTACTGTATTATGTGCAAATATTGAATTTATGTATTTGTTTGGTATATTTTATTTTCTTGTACAAAGCAACTTTGTACAAGAAAGTTAAAAAGAACAATAAAAATCTGAGCTATTATTATATTAATATAGAATATTATATTATTTTGCTGTATCAGTTCAGTAGATCACAATGTGCAATTATGTTGACTCCATCAGTGATTCTCAACCTGTGGACCGGGGACCATTAGTGGGCCGCAAGGGTATGGCAAGTGGGGCCCCCAAATAATTGGCGAAACACTTACTGTAAGATTATATTTTTTTCTTTAAAATCTTGAAAAGAAACGTGTTTTCCCAAGCACATAAATTATAGTGCGATTTCAGATGATTTGGCAAAATATGCAACCATGGATAATCATAATCATACAAATGACTGAGTTATTGTGATATAAGGAAGCTCAAACAGATGTCTTTGTGTCTAACAGGAAAACCCTGGAGGCATAAATAAGCTGAAACAATGAAACAATGCACTGTAAACTAAAACATCTTTGATTCTTATCAGTAGCTCTGGTACATCTTGATTGTCTACTCTAGAAGGACAAATGGAATTTAACTGCTGAACTTCACTGCAACTGAAACTGAATCTTAATCCTTGAACACAATTCATCACGTCAGGCAAGGGGTTCTCAAACGTCTTCATGTCCGTGGACCCCCGTCTGAAAATATGTTGTGCCAGGGGGGACCCCCACACAAGATTTGTGTTGTTAAAATGTTTTTGAAAATATCCAACATTTTGTACATTTTTGTACACGTTGTTTTGAAAATAGCAGATCTACAAGCTGAAGTTGCGAGCTTGCAGTTGGTTCCTAGCCGCAAGCATTGAAACCGAAAAGTCCTATCTGATTGTATTAAACAACGTTAAACTCACCAACATTGCAGCTGTACGGAAAGCTTAAGTAGCCCTATGAGCTACTTACTCGTTTTCAATAACGCAACGTCCTGCTGCCTCCTACATTATTATGTGCAATTTCAAAACAGGTGGTGCGGAGGAGTGATTTCCAATGAGTGCATTGGAGCGCTTCCAAGCGCGAACACTAATCACCTGCAAAGAATGTATTGACAGAAAGTAGCTCATAACATGTCTCTACGGTGGATTTGAATTAAATTAAAACTTGACGGATACATAGAGGATAACGCAAGCTTTCCGTGCAGCTGCCATGTTGGTGAGTTTAAAGTTTAACAGACTTGTACTCACACAGCACTGTCCAATGAGCGCCTCCGGATGTTCGTCATGTTGACGAATACCTGCTTACAAACGACACAAAACACAACACATGGGCACGTGTACAGCAGTGTTAATTTTGTTCACAACGATCTACAAGCTCAAAACGTTATGAGCTTGTAGATCGGCTATTTTCAGCATGCAACCAAATGTAAGATCTGCCATTACGACGCCATCAAGGCCCAACAAAATATATGTTTTTGTCTTCGAAATCAATCGTAGATTTAGTCGCCAAAAATGATATTCAGTCGACTAAATCTGGACTAAAACGAAAACATTTCAGATGACTAAAATATGACTTAAACTAAATGAAATGCTATTCAAAAGACTATGACTAAACTAAATCAAGATTTGCTGTCAAAATTAACACATTCACACACACACACACACACACACACACACACACACACACACACACACACACACACACACACACACACACACACACACACACACACACACACACACACACACACACACACACACACACACACAGTACCTCACTAAACCTACTGTGTAGTCTTGTTCACTCCAACAGTCAGTGTGTGTGTGTGTGTCTGTGTTTGTTGTAACCCTGGAAGAACTGCAGGCAGTCAGGGACCAGCCCACAATGTCTTTACAAAACACAGCAACTTTCTACGATTGGTCCATTGCTTGTGGGTTTAACCAAAGAGCTTTCAGGGGCGGGAAACTAAACCACAGCTGAACCAATCGGGTAGGAGCACAAGGAGGAAGTAACATGATGGTTACTAAATTGATGTTGATGTGGTGACATGGTTGCCATGGTGAGAGACACACCTCCCAGCCTGAAGCTTTCATTTAGCTAGGTACACAGTAAAGGAGGCCATTCATTATTTAATTTAGCTACGTACACAAAGTATGGACTAAAATGCATACAAATGTACACAAATGGAAATGTTTGTTTAGATTTCAGCCATTTAGACCTGAGGCCGATTTAAAAAAGTGCCTTCTAAATCCTAACCTAAGTTTCCTGAAAAACTGACACAGATACTTTCCCGGATTGATAACAATGTGTAGGTTTTCCAGGTCTAAATGGGTTAAATGGAAGTTTTTTGCGTGTACACACGTGTACGCACGCACGTTACAAATTATACCATTTCTAGGGAAGTAGCCAATCTATAAACTTACAAAATGTCACTGCACGGCACAATGTAGGCTTTTAGATCTATTTTCTGTGCACGACGCCGACATGCAACCAAGTATGAATCAGGCATAATCCTGACCCTGAAAAACATTTTAAGTCTGCACTCTGGATCATGCTTCAAAGCTTTCAAATGTATTTTTCTTCCACAGTATGTGACGTTTTCAAAGAGACATATTGCCCTCAGTGCCCTAACACCCTCACATCACCCAAATGTAGAACAAACATGGGGAAATTCTCATTCTACTGCTCTGCCACCAAAATGTGGAATGCCCTGATATCATCCATTAAAAGGATGTGAATCGCTGATTTCTTTCAAAGTTGGCCTGAAAAACATCTATCAGGAGACAGCAAGGCGAGGTAAACGTGTTCTCTTTTGTACATAGCCTATAGTGTTAATGACATGTATGTATGCTATGTCGATGAGTTGAATACATAGTCCCCAGGACTTCTTTTTGTGTTATCCTTGTAGCCTTAATGTCTGACTGCACCTGCTGTTTACATTTCTGACTAATAAAGTATTCAATCAATAAATCAAAGTGGCTCTTCCTCAGATGATCCAGTGTGCAGGACTCTATTATAGTGACTACTACAGTGACTTCTGTCCTGCTGCACGTACTTCTTCCACCACTGACACGCACGCACGCACGCACGCACGCACGCACACACACACACACACACACACACACACACACACACACACACACACACACACACACACACACACACACACACACACACACACACACACACACACACACACACACACACACACACACACACACACACACACACACACACACACACACACACAGATAGACATCAGAGAGTGTCTGCTATGAGGAACAGCTTCTTGGTACATATTTGCATCGCTGCCAAAACAAATAACTTACGCAATAATGTGCAATAAAGTGCTTACTGCTTCCCCTAATTAATCTGGTTTTGTCCATTGATTGAATCCTTTTAAAACTACACAGAGTCACAGGCTGTTTGTTTTCTGCAAACTGGTGCTCAGCAGTTACACTTTTATCACCGTTGTGTTTAGTTTTATACCACTGTTCAAAATCAAATAGCGCTGTAGATCACTGGTTTTCAACCAGTGGTCCGGGGACCACCAGTGGTCCTTGAGGGGGTTCCAGGGGGTCCCCAGCCAAATTAATTATTAGGAATAAAATTGACCCTTATATGTCTGTAACTCTGAGAGTGTACAAATGGAACACTCTCAGAGTTAAATGAACACTGATGATGATACTACTGTGTACATTGGGACCCCCAACAATCTCGTACGTTTCTCCATTAATTCGAAACTGTTTTTTGCGTCCGAATGTAAAGACTGGGCGATCTCCTCCCAGCTGTTCTGGATTATGTTTTTGTTCTTTTGATCGGGGCTTGTACAGTCATAGAGCCATTGATATCCACGGACTAGTTTGCAAAGTTGTTCTCGATGTGGTCATGTTGGCGTTAAGTGTTGCTATGTGAGCGTCGATGCACGACGTCACTTCCACCCACTCTTTCTTGGAGACATCATTTTCTCACTACTGCCCCTACAGTTGACAAGAGGTCGCCAAGGGTACTTTTTGCTAAGGTACGGTGAACGCACGTCGGGTTGAGTTCAGTCCGCAGGCGGACGGATGGAATATTTGACGGACAAAGCGTGACAAATTTGTCTCCCCCTCCTCTCCTGTTGTCTGCCCATGCACGGGCTTTATGGACACTATGTATGGGCCTTAAGACCCTATTATGTACCTAGGGAAATATCACACGTCATTGCCGTCTGTGTTTACATACACCCGAGGGCTGACGCAGGGGCAGCGTGTGAGAATCTTACTCAAAAGGCCTAGATGGTGCAGAGCGAGTGAAATGTTTGTGGCTGCAAGATTCAACACTTTTCAAGCTGTTCTTTGGAACTTAATGTATAGATTCATGTGTGGCTTGGATGAGTCTGTGAATAGCATCATTGTCAGTATAAGTAACCCTGTGAAAAGCTGCACTAGATACTCCTCTAGGATAGTGGTTCTCAACCAGTGGTCCGGGGACCACCAGTGGTCCTTGGGGGGGTACCAGGGGGTCACCAGCAAAATGAGTTAACATAGCGTCAAAATCATTTTAATCACTTAGCTTTGGCTATTCAAAAATAGCAGAGCTTGTATATCTGCTATTTTTGAAAAATCTTGAAAATGTGTGCATAGCTTTGAATATATATCTTTTAAAGCGAACATTTTTAACTCAAATCTTTGCTTCTGGGGGTCCCTGGCACAAAACATTTTTAGATGGGGGTCCGCGGCCAAATGTAAATCAATTTAGGGGTTCCTGGCATGAAAAGGGTTGAAAACCACTGCTCTAGGAGACATTGGCTTAAAAGCCTGTATTTATAACTGTCACAAATGGCCTGTCTAACATGTTCATTGTTTTTTTATTTATGTTTATTGTTTGTATGTAATTGTGTTTTTCTATGGACCTTGAGTCTGCAATAAAGACATTAATTCAATCATTTATTCATTATGGTATTAATACCTTTACTTAAGTAATAAATGTGAGTACTTATTCCACCACTGCAGACAGAGAGACAGTGTAATCAGCAAGATCAGCGCTTGGTTTTTAGCTGATCTAAGCCGACATGTCCAAGAATGAAGAAGTGCTGAGTCAGTGTGAGAGGAGGATGAGGATGACTGATGTCTTTTCATTCACAAATGCCAGGCTGTCAGTCACTTACCAAAAGGGTGATTTATACTTAGTTACGCGTGTCTGTGTCCTGCGCCGAAAATAGCAGATCTACAAGATCGGCTACACGTGCAGACGGGCTATTTTCGGTGTGCGACACAGCCAGTGGTGGAAAGTAACTATATTTACTCAAGTACTGTACTTTAGTACAATTTTGAGGTATTTTTACTACTTTACTGGAGTATTGCCAATTTTCAATACTTTTACTCCTCTACATCTCCAAGGCAAATATTGTACTTTTTACTCCACTATGATTATTTGAAAACATACATATATATATATATATACATACTGTATATACTTTGGCAATTTGAAAATAGCAGATCTACAAGCTCACAACGCGTCGCAAACAATGCAACGCGCTGTGAGCTTGTAGATCTGTTACATTCTGCATAATTGAGTACTTTTACCGTTGGCACTTTAAGTCTATTTTGATGCCAATACTTTTGTGCTTTTACTCAAAAATGTTTTGAGTTTGTACTTGTACTTGTAATGGAGCATTTCTACAATAGGGTATCATATACTTTTACTTAGGTAAAACATGTGAGTACTTCTTCCATCACTGGACACAGCACAACAACCATAAGCCAGGCATAAGACTGACATAAGACTGAGTCTATATAGGTGCCAAAATTATTTATACATGAATCTTTAGAAGTGTCTGACGGCTCTCTGTGTGCACCGGGCCAGCTGTCATAATAACCTGTCACACGTTAACACCTATAACAAACTCATTAAAAATGAATAACCGATGTGCTTATAGCAGCAAACGCTAGAATATGGACGTAAACAACGATATGTAGTGCAGGGTTTTTTTTTTGTTTATGTGGTCCGCTCTTTTTTCCCCTCTACACCGATAGCTCTTTGCCAAAAATAGCAGATCTACAAGCTCACAACGCCTCGCAGCGCGAGGCGTTGTGAGCTTGTAGATCTGCTATTTTTGGCTAAAGTTCTCCTCGGAAAAGGGACGTTAGTGTTCAAGTGGTTAAGGTAAAAAGAAAATAAACATATCACACAAAGATTTGGCGGACCCACTGTAGTACCTCTGAGGACCCCCTAGGGGTCCTGGACCCCCTGTTGAAGACCCCTGATGTAGTGCATCATGCGTGAGGCTTTTCGCGGTGACATTCCACCTGCTGACTGTACCGTGTCTTCTATGTGGAATATGATGGTTCACTGTGACTGTGCATTAGGCTGACATAATGGTGGCTTATTGTGTCAGACAGTATAGGGTTAAATACGATGGTTCCTCATTATGTCATAAGGATAAGGATACTTCCTTTAACAGGTCCGTTCATGAAAGTCCTTGCGGTCTTGTTTCCAATGAGGGCCTGTGAGCAATTAGGGGTTAAGAGTCTTGCTCAGGGACAAATTTCATGTCATCGACACATTTGCTGGCCTGGCCTGGAAGCGTACCTGGGGCAACCAGGGCCTCTGGCTCCCTAGGCGGGCTCACTAACCACTCAGCTATGGCCGCCCCTAAATACAGGGTTATAGGGTTAACTCCTGTTACCATATTGACAGAACAAACACAAATGCATCATGAACTAACAGGGCTTCCTATAGGTGAGAGATAGATACTGAATGGCAAACAAAAAGGTTTCATGTTACAGGGCCTGTTCCAACACATATCTACTGTACCGTCTGTCATCTATACACAATACAATGTCACATGATGGACACAACAATGAGCTTCATTAAGCAATGTATATTAACATGGTTTTGGTGGAAGAAGAATTCTAACTTTTCACATTGCGATGGGACGTGTTGTGAGCTTTGTAGATCTGCTATTTTCAGAAGTTTAAAATAGGGCTTAATTGGTTCGTGTATGGAGTGTGTTTTATGATAATGATCTAAATTCACAAAGCAACTACAGTAACTAAAGCTGTCAAATAATCGTAGTGAAGTAAAAAGGACAAGACGTTTAAGGATTACCTTTAACGAGATGGGTGTCAGCTGGAAGGGTCGCCATGCAGGGACCGGAGCAGATGAAGGGGGCTTGTTGCCCAAAGTCCCAACAAGAATGGAAGCCAAGGAACTATGTCTAGGTTAGTAAGTAAAAAGAACAATATTTGCCTCTGAGCTGTAGAAGTATACAATTATTGACAATTTTACATACTTACATAAGTAAAGTCAAAGTACTTCCAAATCATACTTGAGTAAACACCACTGGTTCCTTCCTGGTTTGAATGTATTCCCCAGACAGTATATCTAAAGACCATGCAGTCTTATGCAAAGGTAAAAATGTTTTGTTAGGTTCATTTGTTGACCTGGCATCCTATAGTTTCAATGTACAGATTATTATACTGTCTAGACTGATTCTAGGTTCTTGGTTTACCTATGAGCCTAGATTACTGAGGCACTTCACTGTCTCTCTGCATTTGATGCATCTGTTTATCTTGCTTACTGAGTCACTCTGGATAAAGAGTGTCTGATAAACGCCGCTGTCTGAGACAGACACACAATGACACATTTCAAGGTGATACTCACTCTGTAAAATCCCCAGTGTACATTTAACCCAGAGACAGAGAGCGTAACAAAATGGACACTTCAAAACAAGGAACACTCAGGAGTTTGTCAGAGTAGAAGTGAGAGGAAAACACTCCCTCCTCCTGGAGTGCTGGCTGTCTGCAGGTGTAAGCAGCTGTCTCTAACAGCAGGGGGCATCATCATCACCACAGCTTGCAGGAAGGACACTCATCCTACCTGATGATGCACCTTGTTGTGTGTCTGTCTGCTACATAAGTGCTTCTCAAACTTTTCTGTGTCAAGGACCCCCAAAATGATATGTATTTGGCCGCGGATCCCCAGGAGTGAAGAAGGTGTAATTCAAAGTTATTCAATAATTTAAAAATAAATAGCAGATACAAGCTTGAGCTTGTAGATCTGCTATTTTTGATAGCCAACACAACATGGATAAAGTGCTTAAAATATTTTGATGCTACACTTTGCTGGGGACCCCACTTTTAGAACCGATGTGCTACACCAGGGGTTTTCAACAGGGGGTCCGGGACCCCTAGGGGGTCCGCCAAATCTTTGTGTGATATGATTTGTTTTTTTTACATTAACCACTTGAACCCTAGCATCTCTATTCTGATGAACATTAGCCGAAAATAGCAGCTCTACAAGCTCACAACGCCTCGCGCTGCGAGGCGTTGTGAGCTTGTAGATCTGCTATTTTGGGCAAAGAGGTTTGGTGTCGAGGGCAAAAGAAGAAAATCAAGCACCAAGTATTGAATGTTTAAGTGATTAAATGTCTGAAATGAACAAAACATTAATATACACAGCACTGATGATAGTCAATGAAGCTATCTATTAAATCTATGAAAAAGTGTAATCTGTATGCAATGTATGGGGGTCCCTGCTTCGTCTCTTTCTCAGCTTGGGGGTCCTTGAGCTGAAAACGTTGAAGACCCCTGTACTACACTACTCGAGAGACAGGGAGGGAGACAGAGTAGAATTGGTGACGCATTTACAATACAGAAGAAAAAGACGTCAAGGCCTATCAAATAATAGAGTGTTGGTGACGCATTTACATTACAGTGGAAGAAATAGACGTCAAGGCCTATCAAATAATCTATCTATTTTAATTGGTCCTCACCAACGCTCATTATAAAATGTCACCATTCCTGGACAGTGGACAGTTCAGAAACCTGCCTACCAGGTCACAAACCCAGAGGGCTGGAAAAAAAGATTTACAGCAGACTAGACTATCTTATTCTTAATTAGGTGAACAATGGGGAGGAACAATTAAGTGCTTCTGGTCTCTCCTATGACAACCACATGAGCTGCTATAATAGCTCAGAACAACACTATGAGTTTTTAAGAATAATAAATATTTAAAAAGCGTATTCCTGTTAGAAAACCCGTTCTTTAAAGCTCTCTTTGGGAGCGTGGTATTTTTAAGAATGTAAACTGGTTTCTTGCTATCTGTCTAAAAAGCCCTTCCTTGTCCAAGACATGTTAATGATCTATTTATTGAGCTGTAACCTAGATACTACAGTATGAGCCATTGTCTCTGCTTGTGCAGCTGCCCTGCTTAAAGAGCCCAGCTGCAGCTACTATACATCATGGTAAATGTGACACTTCTCCTCCATGCCCTTATAAAACCCATTATCAGACCATTAACTGTGTCTTCTAACTGATGACAAGACACCAACATGTCATTATTTCCCCCAACACAGTGTACAGTAGTAGCAGTGCTGCTGCATTAAGGTCTATAATATGCAATCACTTCTAACCTCTACAAAGGTTACAGCCACTGACTAGTTAGTGTGCCTTGCAAACAGTGCAAATGTGCAGAACTGTGAAGGTTGGCTCCACCATGTGGACGTAGAGAGAATAGCCTCTTTCAGGCCTCAGTACAGGCCAACCACCAGGGGTCATCGATGAGTCAATTACATGCCAGGTAGGTATGGTACATGGACAAACCTGTCAGCCACAATTGTCCTTGACTTCTTGTCCAAATTAGCAAATCTTTGGTGAAAAACGTTTAACAATGTGTGATGGAAGCATCAACTGTACTGATACAACACAATTATTGAAATCCCAAGCACAGAATAGACACTGCTGCCTGCATACACCCAATATACAGAACATGTGTCTACACACACACACACACACACACACACACACACACACACACACACACACACACACACACACACACACACACACACACACACACACACACCAGATCTACAAGCTCATGACACGGTGTGAGCTTGCAGATCGTCTATTTTCAAATAGCTGATGTATAGAGGGGTTTAAGTGATTAAACAGATTTTTGTGCTGGGTACCCCCTGGAACCCCCTCAAGGACCCCTGCACTTTGAGAACCATGGCCTAGCCCTAGACAGTATAGTCCACCAGACTAGTATACATTTAGGGCTCGGTCTGTGTGTTTGAACAGGTAAATACACACAAAAATAATCCAAGTATGTGTAATGTGTAAAAAATAGACAATTAAAATCAAAACATGTGGAATGAATCACGGTAGGACCCACTGTGCCGTCTATCCAATCATCCTGTTTTTAATACAAAGAGAAGATACAATATCTACATCCATTGGTTGAAAGGAAAGTACAGGTACATTGGTGCGAGGGCCCTCACAGGCAGAACAATAGTCGTCCTCTTTGTGCCTTTTTATATTTCTCTTGACACAATATCCATCAGAAAAGTTTAAAGTCATACTGCATAACTTTTTTTCAAGAAAACAAAAGTAGCTTTTTTTATATAATCTGTCACTGGTATATTTTCCACAATAGCCATTCCACGTACAAATGTGCTTTTTGACAACTTCTCTAAGCAATATTACACACATTTTAAACGTGAGTGTCGGGGGGGGCGAAATGTATTTATATCCTTTTCATTTGTTTACGGTTAATAAATACTGTTTCCGACAATGTGTTGTTACGGTTCCATAATATCCTCAGGGCACTAGGACCCTGCAGCACTCCTTATTGAGAGGTGCGGTTCCGCATCTCTAGATAAACGCTGTAATGACGGGACGTCGCCAGAGGGGGGCGTCGCAAAAAAAAACCAATCGCTACACAGTATGACTTTAAGGAATAACATATTTTCTTTTTATATATGTCACAAATCGTCAAGACTATCGAACCACACATAGATTTATTTCATATTGTCAGGATATTTTTCAGGTTTTCTTTTTCTTTTTAAAACAAGTAACTTTTTTGAGGGTCGATCAGTTCAACGTGTAGCTCTTTGTCGTCGAAGTTAAAAATAAAAATACACTTGGCTACCGTGTGCTTTCCTTCCTCGTCGTCGCAGCAAACTAATTGGTAACTGTGCACAGCTTGCCGTAGACTTACAACTACTCGGCTTCTATTACGTCTAGATCGCCTCCAAAATGTCCTAAGGCCCATTTTACTGTAGGGTGGATCACTCCACTGTCGCTATAAGGAGGGGGGGGGGGGGGTTGGGGTGATGGGATGGGATGGGATGGGTAACGCCAGATTTATAGTCTGTCATACGCCGTTGTCGCTAGGGATGATGGGTATCGTCAGGACCCTGCCTAATCCGGTTCCTGTTCTATAAGCTCATAGCGAGCTTGTAGATCTGCTATTTTTCAAATATCGTGAAAGTTTGTGCAAATCTTTGAATATATTATATATATTTTTTACAGTGTGAAACTCTGTAAACTAATGTTTCATCAATTATTGTCACCTGTAATGAATAGTAACCTCCAGTTGATTCCACGAGAACACAATAGCAGCTACAGCTTGTTCTACGCTTTTTTTATAGGAGCAAATACTGGACCCTTAAATGGTTAGGATTTTATCAATTCTGATTAAAGTCCTTCATTTTTGTATGGGTACCCGGTACCCGGCAATTTGGATTCGGTTCGTATACTTGGATCCTAGTTTCGATACCCAACCCTAGCTGACTTCTTACGACTTACGACAAAGCATAAACCGAGCTTATAAAAGGGGAATCAGTGTAAACTTAAAACTAGTCGTGGGTCTAAGACGTTCATGTCTAACTGAACTAGTCGGACATCAGTATCAAATAGCACCCCACACATACCAGATATACTAAAAGCAAATTAAAAAAAGCACCAAAAAACTGACCATTTAAAAAAAGAAGAAAATAAATTAATAAAAACATACGACAATATCATACAGTAACATTGGCTTGCCGAGTAAACAACATCTCATTGGTTATTATATTAGCTAGATATCTCAAATAAATAAATAAATAAAACCAAAAACAAAAGTTACAAAATAGAATCATAATTGTTTGTTTTTTCTTCTTCTTCTAAAAAAAAAGAACAAAACAAAACCAGGACCATTATATCAAATAAATATTTGACAAAGTGAACAGTTAATGATAAGGCTTTCTTTTTCTTCTTGGTAAGAAAAGAAAAAAAGAGAAGGAACTACCGTACGTCCATGACCCCACGTTTATAGAAGCTTGTGCTCTGGCCTACTGTACTTGTACTGTACTGTATGTTATGTAACCATACTGTAGAGAACTCCACTGAAACGACTTCTTATGTACAAACAGCAGGAACTCAGGGAGCTCTGGTACAATGGAACGTTTTTCTTTTTTTCTACTGTGCTCTTCGCTCAAAACATGGCTACGGACTGACTGTGGTTATAATTATGTCAAATCTAAAGTTAAGACACCTCAGTATTTCACCAAATGACTTGTTGTGCCATGTACTGTATTGGAGTAGGCTGGAGGGACACTGTAAGCTTGGTACAGCTTGATCTACATAGAGGCTTTTTTGGGGGGGGCGAAGGTATACGTGTCCGCAGAAAACGTTTTATGAGGAGCAGCGCTTTGAATTATCATGTCCAGAGCGCTCACATTGGAGTGTTTATTGATGCCCGCAACATTCGAAACGACCAACTGTTGCTGTGCTCATAAATGTCCTGTCATCTTCGTTATAATTAGCACAAATAGCTTAGCCGCAACAACGTAAACACGGACTTCTCGCAGTTGTGGTTATAACGATTCAACGTCGAGCCGTAAACGAGCGGGTTGTCACAGACAGACATGAGGATCAAAAGAGACGGCGACTAGCAGAGCTTCTCTCCAAAACGTAAACTCACATTTTTTTCAGCTTGAAGCACCCCAGGGCGCCAAGAAAACGCTGGACGTAGAAGCGCATTGAAGCGCGATGCTCAGGCGCTGTGAAGAGCAAGCACTGCAGCGCGTCTTAATATCATGCAAACAAATGCATGACAGACAGTCTTTATCATACAAACAAATGAATGACAGACAGACAGACAGACAGACAGGCGCTGGCTTTCTGCGGACACACGGCCCCCTTAAGACGGTCAAAACAAAGCAGTCCAACTCTCACACTGAAATGTGATTCTTTTGCACCCAAAAAGCCACAGTTGGAACCCATACTGCCCATTGTCCATGGTCCCGATCCGCTGAAACAACAGAAGCTTAATACAGACAGTCATAAAATGCAAAAATGGTTGAATTCAAGTAGGTACAGTAAGAGCGAGAGGAGGGAGTTGACCCCCTCCACCCCAAAAAAAAAGAAAAGAAAGAAAATAAGGAATGAAACCGATCTCAAAGTCAGTTTTACATTTCATCGATTGTGGTCGACTTTTACAATTTGCTGAGGTCTCAGCAGAGCTTTATGCTTCCGTCTTCAAAGGGTTTGTAAGAGACAGCGATGACAGTAAACGCTTAGCGCACAGCAACACAGGGGGAGAGAACTGCATGAGCATGAAGCTGTGTGGTTTGTCAAATCACAATAGAATCACACGCCGATGCGCGCAAAAATGGGGCTGGCTACCATGAGAAATGAGGAGAGCGTGCATGCGTGTGCGCGTGTGTGTACGCGCAGCGATCCAATTGTCACATCAAGCTCAGCCCAATTGACTGAACTAACAGGATGGGACGGACGCTGGCGCCTGATTTTACACTTAGCTACGTGCCGAAAATAGCACGATCTGCAAGCTCACAGCGCGTCCCGGCGGGACGCGCTGTGAGCTTGTAGATCGTGCTATTTTCCCGGTGCCGAGAAACAACGCTGAAACTGAAAGTATTAAATCCAGGCTTGAGGGGGTTGGAACGGGGACTAATAGTGCAGCAAACGCACGCAAAAAGCAAGCAAAGCTCAGTGGAGTAGACATCACATTGGACTAACTGGTTCTCCAGCCACCATGATGGGGATGAAGTAAGTAGGCTCTATTACCCACTGTTCCGAGGCCAGTTACACCCCCCACCCCCTCCACCCCCCTCCTACTGAATGCAAAGGGCCCCCATCCATCACGTCACGTTTTTTAATTACAGATCAAGGCCCCACAACAGCGTGTGTGTGTGTTTTTTTTCCTCTTGGCACTGCAGGTTACGGGGAGTGAGTGAGTAAGTAAGCATCTAATCAACATGCTTTTCACACAGTTCCCCCAACAAGGGTGGCGAAGTTAAAGTTAAAGTTCGTCTCGTTCCTCGACGGAGGGTCCTGACTCTTTAGTTTATCCACTGATTCCAAACACCTGTGCTCGTGTGACTGACTACCTGTGTGGAAACAGAATGAAGTCTCACCTCCGGGAACGAACGGACGACTGACTTCACGGACACACGAAAATGTTCGCCGTTTGCTTTTTGTAACCCCTCTCCCCCCCCCCCCCCCACCCCACACTCGAGTAAGTTCACCCTCTCCTCCCACCCCCCGCTAAAGTACGTACGTACAGTACACCTCTCCCCCCCACCCCACTAAAGTAAGAACACCAAATCTATAAGATACAAAGTCGAGGGTAAAAAGCCCATTGAGGGTGCAGCAAATATCCAGGCTTTCTTTGTGTCTTAGATTTTTCTTTTTGTGTGTGTTTGTTTTGTACATTTTTTATAGATATTTTTTTTAATACACATATAATATGGTAATAATTTCTGAGAGAGAGAGACAAAGAGAGAGAGAGAGAGAGAGAGAGAGAGAGAGAGAAGAGAGAAGCAGTTTGTTTTTCACGGGTTCATATCGGTAGAATAGCTTGACCACAACACACACATCAGGTATTATAATGTCCTTCACATTGGAACACTGAGGTAAGTATATGAATTATACATGGTTTAGTTTGTCCTCCTCGAACCCACTGACCCTTGCAGGGGGGACATGGTCCTGTCAGAGGAGGTTCAGGGGGACATGGTCCTGTCAGAGAAGGGCAGGGGGACATTGTCCTGTCAGAGAAGGGCAGGGGGACATGGTCCTGTCAGAGGGTAAGGGGAGGGAGGGAGGGGTGGGGTGGTGCTTTTGAAGTTTTTGTCGCTGTTTTGTTTTGTGGCTGCTTTTTTTTCCGTTTAGTTTTTCATCCTCCTGGTTGGTTGTAGAATTCATCCCTCGTTGGAAACGCTCGCTCGCTCCCCGGAAGGCTTACGTTTGTTCGTTCGTCCGTCACTCGTGTGTTTCTTTGCGTTTTTTTGTGTGATTTCTTTCTTGTTTTGTTTTGTTTTGTTTTGTTTAGTTTGTCCCCTCCTCTTTCTCCTGGTTGGCTGCCTGGCCTGTGGAACCTCAGGGCAGAGAGAAGGAGGGAAGGAGGGATGGATAGATGGAGGGAGGGACGGAGGGAGGAAGGGTCACTGGCTGTGGCTTCTATGTTGCATAGTGGTCGAAGCTGCCCAGGTACTCTAGAGCAGCCTTGTAGCAGAACTGGTACTCATCCTGGAAGAGACACACACACACACAGGAGAGAGAGAGGAAAGGTTATTACGCAGTAGATCTGCATTTTCTATTAGTTTTTTTTTTTTTTTTTCACTTTTTGTTTTCAATTTCAGTTATTTAGTTTTCATTAGTTTTCAAAGTGTTTGCTCGTTTATAGTTTATTTTAAGACTTAGTTCTAGTTTAGGTTAGCATGCAGACTGGTAACAATAACCTTTTATTCACTCAAATAAGTCCAGGATTGTAGATTTAATGCAATAGTCATAGAACCTCTAAGCAAAGGAGTTTATTTTCCAATAAAGTACATTATCCAATTTATTACACGCCTACTTACCAACAAAACCAATAACTTATTGACACTGAACACAAATGAGAGACTGACCAATCAGAATGGAGCGTTCAACAAAGCGGTGTAATTACATTAGTTATGCTCTCACTCAGTCATTGACTCTTTATTGATTGATTGATTGATGTACTTTATTTAGTAAGACATGAGAACAACAGTACATGGAAGTACACATTCACAATACAAGGTCTACTAAACTGGAAGACTCATAAAAGCACAGAGCTTGTTTCAAATGAGTTCCCCATGCACACAAATCATGATGACATATAAGAGACAGACAGATATACACAACTACTATAGAATGTCATACAATCAGTTTACAGGTTACTGGTATGAAGAGTGAGAAATATGTACAAAAGGAGAAGGAGAGAGGGGGGGGGTAGGGGGGTAGGTTAGGTTAGGACTTAGACAGGGGCCATTTTCCAATTGCGGCCTCCTGAAGGTGTATCTTTAGGGCTGTTTTGAAAGAGAGTAGGGTTTTACACTCCTTTACTCCTTTTGGTAGGGCGTTCCACATTTTTGATGAATAGCATGAGAGCGAGTTACTTCCCTTTGTTGAGCCAAAAAAGGGTTGGACAAGGTTTGTGGAGCTGCCTCTGGTATTGTGATCGTGGACATCATTAACATTTTGGAAGTATTTTGACAAATACAGGGGGATCCCAATGTTGTGATATATCTTGAAGACCAGGCCCATAGCAAGTTGCTGTACTCTGTCCGCAACCCTAAGCCATCCAATCCTATCAAAGTGATCAGGGGTTAGATGGATTTTGTAGTTGAGGCCAAGAAGTAGCCTTACAAGTTTGTTTTGGGATGTTTGGAGCCTTGTTTTTAAGGCCTTGGTGGTGTTGTGATACCATGAAGTACATGCATAATCGTAATGACCTTGTATGAGGGCCACTGCAAGAGTCTTCAGAGTCTTCTTACTGACTTTACGATCAATACTCCGCAAATAGCGTGTTTTTTTGTGGACCGTTTTGATCGTTTTTTCAGCATTTTTGTCACCAGAGAGGTCAGCCTCCAAGATAGAGCCCAGGTAGGTAATTTCGTTTTTTCTTTTGATGATATCATCACCCGCTTTGATCGTGAAGCTCTCTGCCTTTCTGAGGTTAGGAGTGGACCCAAAGAGGATGCATTCCGTTTTGCCCAGGTGTAATGAGAGCTTGTTGTCGGAGAGCCAGATGCAGATCTTGTTGAGTTCAGAGCTGAGAGTTTTCTCAACCTGCAGCCTGTCCCTGTCCGAGAATAGCAGGGCCGAGTCATCTGCGAACAGGAACAGGTTGCAGTCGCAGGCTGACGACATGTCATTCACATATATCAGGAACAGTAAGGGTCCTAGTATACTTCCTTGGGGAACACCACAAGTCACTGGGAGGGGGGGGGACTGGGTGCCGTTTACTTCCACCACTTGCTCCCTCCCTTCCAGGTAGGATCTCATCCAGTACACTGACGTGTCATCAAAACCTATTGCTCTGAGCTTATTGATCATAATCGGGTGATTAACGGTGTCAAAAGCCTTCTGGAGGTCCAGCATGACCATGCCGCAATATTTGCCCTTTTCAATCTCTTGTTTGATAGAGTCGTTCAAATAGAGAAGGCATGTGTCAGTGGAGTGGTTTGTTCTGAAGCCAGATTGGAATTTGTAGATTAGATTTTTCTCGGCAAGATACTTGTCGACCTGTTCATAGACTATTTTTTCCATGACTTTCGAGATGGAGCTTAGAATAGAAATAGGGCGGTAGTTGCCAGGGTCTAATTGGTTTCCTTTTTTGAACAGAGGGGTCACCCTTGCTTTTTTGAAGTCGTTGGGGACCTGTCCCTGTGTGGTGGAGAGGTTGAATATGTGGGTAATGATTGGAGCAATGGAGGCGGCTGAGTCTTTTAGAAATTTGGGGGGGATATTGTCGAGGCCTGTGGCTCTGTGTTGATGAAGAGCACTCAATTTTTTAAACACCTCTTCTGTTTTCACAGGGGAGAGTTTAAAGTCATCTTTGCAAACACCCTGTTTTTCGTAAAATGAGACAACATACTCCTCACCATATCTCCCAGAGTGTGGAGGAAGTTTTTCAACCAAATCTGAGGCTACGGTCGTGAAGAATATGTTGAGGATTTTACTCACTTCGTGTTTGGATGAAATGAGAGTGTCATTCACCTTGAGGCTTAAGTTTGAAAGCCTGGTTTTCATTTTTTTGCTGCAGCCTAGGAGGTTCTTGAGTAGCCTCCAAAGCTCTCGTGTTTTTTTTTGATTTTCATCAATCTTGTCATCGAGGTAGCTTTTTTCTGCTAACAGGAGCATGCTATTTACCTTGTTTCTTAGCTTGTTTTTTTCCTTTTCAAGTTTAGCTACGTGGGATTCGAGACCTTTGTTAAAACATTTGGCTAGTTTGATCCTACTTTTATGAAGCTCAGAACACTTTTTGTCTCTGACTTTCATGGCAGTAAGGATGTCCGAATTCATCCATGGTACCGAGCGGGTTTTGACCCTGATGGTTTTCATGGGAGCCACACTGTCCAAAATTTGAATGAATTTGGTTTTGAAACAAAGCCAGGATTCGTCTACCTGTGTGCTGTTTAGAACGTCGGACCAATCCTGTTCCTCCAGTCTGTGATCTAAGTCCTCACTCTTATAATTTTTGAGGTCTCTGATTGTGATTGTTTTGTGGTAACCGGTCTTAGGTTTACGTTTCTTTCTGGTGCAGAAGATCATGTTGTGATCAGATATGCCACAGGTGGAAACACCACTATTTAGGATTTTTTCCTTGTCCGTTGTTAGAATGAGATCTATGGTAGTTTGAGAGGAAACACACAGCCTTGTGGGCTGAGTGATCAGCTGGTGGAGTGAATGCCGATCACAACACGCCTTGAATGACTTATACACTGACGCTTCCTTGCGGAGTATGTCAGTGTTAAAATCACCAAGAAGAATCGTCTCCGCATGGTCCACTTTAGCTAAGCATTCATCAAGTCTATCATATAAATCAGTCTGGTTAGGAGGTCTGTATATGGTACCGACTAGCACAGGTTTGGCATGTTTAAAAATGATCTCGACCCACACAGCTTCAATGTTTTCATCCATCAGGTCTTCCCGAAGGATGCAGACATTGTCAGTATGAACATACATGCAAACACCACCCCCGTTTCTGTTCCTATCTTTCCTGAAGAGTTTGTAGTTTTCAATCTCAATCACAGAATCAGTTATCGCTTGATCAAGTTTTGTTTCAGAGAAAGTTAAAATGTCAACCTTACCATCATAAAACATCTGCTTGATTTGTGTTAGCTTGTCTCCTGCTAGAGAATTCACATTAAGATGTATCATGTGCAAGCCAACGCCAAACGATTTGATCATTTTTTCAATGGATAGGTGTTTATCCACTGAGAGATGTTTAGGAGCAGTCTCGGGGGGGGGGGAGGGGGGTGTAGTGTCCATCAAAGCCATTGTTCCGTCGTGGGCAGCCAGCAGTGGGGGTTGGGGGGGGTTGGGGGATTGGGGAGGGTTGGGGGGTTGGGGGGGGATGGGGCGCGGAGGTCCCAGCACGGCCTCTGCTAATGGTCCCATCACGGTCTCTGCTGGGACCCTGGCCCTGGAGCGAACCGTAGGTTTGTAGCGGTGCATCAAGGTCTCTGCTCCGGTGAAAACAGCTAGGTGACTCCTTGGTTCCACGTTCTCGGCTACGCTGCATCTCCCGGTTGATCGCCGTTGTGCGTCGGTGCAAGCGTCCTCGTCGACGGCTGCGGTGGATACGACGTCGGTGTTTAGGTTGATCATTTGGGTTGATTCGCCTAGTCGAGTTGGTGGGAAGCCGTTGGTGTTGTCGTCGAGGCTAGCTTCGGTAGCAACGTTGGCTAGGCTAGCTCCGGTGCTCCGGAAGTTCTTTGTTCCAGCATGGCTTTGTTGTTGTTTTGCCCCGTTGCTTGTGGCAACGTTTGCCGCTAGCCTGTTGGTTTCAGCTGTGAGCCGAGCGGATTGCCTTGTGGTCACAGGGCCAGGGTTAACTTCAACGTCTCCGGAAAGTAGTAGAATTAAACAGAAGTACGTCTTCCGATTACATCTACCATTCAGGGGTTTGTTTCTTCGCTTCGGGTTGGCTGTGAGAGTCGAGTGGATCGCCTGATGTGCCTGATGTGTACTTGGAAGTGCTCAACCACAGTATACTTGAGTAAGAGTATACTGTAGATACTCCTAGTCAAATGTTACTCAACTACATGTGAAAGTTACTCTGTCAAATTTGCACTTGGGTTAAAGTACTGGGAGTACTTGCTTAAATACTTAAGCATTCAAAAGTACATCTTTTACGTGTGTGTGTGTGTGTGTGTGTGTGTGTGTGTGTGTGTGTGTGTGTGTGTGTGTGTGTGTGTGTGTGTGTGTGTGTGTGTGTGTGTGTGCGCGTGCGCTGCGTGTGTGCGTTTGTGCATGTGTGCAGAGCCCATGGCGCAAACCTTGCTACAATTGCACACAAGGTTTTTCCTTTATATTGAAATGAAATCGGATACAAAACATACAATAATCAAATCAAATCAATTACTGCCCTTTCTGACTGAAAAAAAACAAGAAGCTGTCTTCTAGCTGTAAGTCTCTTCATAATATCAGTGTTGATTTTGACAGCAAAATTTGATTTAGTTTTAGTCATAGTCTTTTGAATAAAATTCCATTTAGTTTTAGTCATATTTTCGTCATCTAAAATGTTTTAGTTTTGGTCTAGTTTTAGTGGACTAAATATCATGAGATTTTAGTCGACTAAATCAACAGTCGATTTAGTCGACTATTAATGTATTTTGGCGGTGCCTTGATGGCGTCGTAATGGCTGATTTTACAGTGCGGCGCGTTGTGAGCTTGTAGATCTTGCTATTTTCAGAGCGCAACACCCGAGCACAAACAAACATAAAATGACTTGTCTTTTAGTTCTACTGGATCTCTTCTCCACTAGTCCCTCACTAACATTTTAGTCTAGTTTTTATTTGTTGACGAAATTGTCAATGTATTTAGTCTTAGTTTCAGTCATCATAGCTTAGTTTTTATTTCGTTTTCGTCACTGAAAAAAGGTAGCTGACGAACATTTTCCGAAATCAACCTCATACCACACTGCCTGGCCTTGAGGGCCAGTCAGTCAGAGCGTGTCTATGGAAGTTTAAAAATATCCTCGTCTGACAAGAACTGATGACTGTTGATGCATAATGAATGCTGCTGGGCTATTTCATGGGCTATTATTGGAGGGCTAAAGGATCTAATTATTAGATGGTTAATTATTGAAAACGGCACCGCTTCTGGTCCAGGGACCCACAGGGGTCCTTCAGGGGGTCTTGAATTATTGACAGGCACCAAATGGACCATTTGGTGCGGCTCTGTTAACTCTGAGAGCGTACAAATGGAACAGAGTTAAATGAACACTTTACAGTGTGGAGTGGGGGGTCCCAGGGATAAACCATGGTATCCAATGTGGGGGTCCACAGTGGCCTAATGCATGTCAAACCCGGGGGTCCTTGAAATAAACCTCTCAAACCCTATACATATACTTTGTTGACCGGGGTCCCCAGGGTCGTCTATCCTTTTGTTCCCATTCCTTTATCCCCTCTACACCAAATCTCTTTGCAAAAAGATATCTGATCTACAAGCTCCTAACTTGTCGCTTTGTGAGCTTGTACATCGGCTATTTTCACTTAATGCTCGCCTAATTATGACGTGCCCAGAATAGGTACGCTATTGGTTAAAACGTTTGAGAATCACAGATATACAGTATATAGAGTATGTGGATGTCGTAGTGTACCTACTGTAGGTCTGCACCATGGCTGGTCTCTGTAAGACTATAATGAATTTTAGCGGGCCTTGATGGCGTCGTAATGGCTGATTTTACACTGAATGAATGATTTTTACACTGAATGCTGAAAATAGCCGATCTACACGCTCACAGCGCGTCGCAGCGCGATGCGTTGTGAGCTTGTAGATCGGCTATTTTCAGAGCGCAACACCCGAGGGCAACCAAACATAAAATGACTTGTCTTTTAGTTCTACTGGATCTCTTCTCCACTAGTCCCTCACTAACATTTTAGTCTAGTTTTTATTTGTTGACGGAATTGTCAATATATTTAGTATTTAGTTTTTGTCACCATAGCTTATTGTTTATTTAGTTTTCGTCAGTGAAAAAAGGTAGTCGACAAAAACATTTCGTCACAGTTTTAGTCGACGAAATCAACACTGCCTCGGTCTGCACCATGGCTGGTCTCTGTGTGATCTACAGTATCTACAGCGTGTGTTACCTCTATCTGCACCATGGCTGGCTGGTCTCTGTGTGATCTACAGTATCTACATCATGTGTTACCTCTGTCTGCACCATGGCTGGCCTCTGTGTGATCTACAGTATCTACAGCATGTGTTACCTCTGTCTGCACCATGGCTGGTCTCTGTGTGCGTAGCATCTTGACGGTCTGGAAGATGTCCACAGCCCCCTCGTAGCGCATCCTCTCCAGCACGATGCTCAGGGTGATGAACACACCGGTCCGCCCCACGCCAGCACTGTGTCACGCACAGACAAAAATAAAGACACGCGGGTCAACAATGTGTAAAGAAGAGAAAGGACCAAAAGGCACTGCGAGTTCAGGTGTAACATTAACATTTAACTTCATTAAATCACGGCTGAGACCTACTGTATGCAAAAGCCAGGTTGTATTGTTAGAAATGTAGCGAGAGCATTTCTGTATCAAATCAAACTATTTATATAGCACATTTTAAAACAACCATTGTTGACCAAGGCATCAACATAGCTTAAAAGATAAAATGTATATTGTCGCTGTTGGGAAGAAACCCCACAACGACAATACTGTTACTTGTGTCCAAAAACTGTTTCTTCTCAGGAAATAGAAAAAAATAACCTGTCTTATTTATTTATTTTTTTCAACATTTTTATCCCACAATTTTGTAACCCATTTTTTCACCCAGTGCCAATTGCCTGTGTAATCCTGGGCACTACTCTCCCTCAGCCAGCCTAGGGAGAGCCCAGAACTGAGCTCATGCCTCCTTCATTGCATGAGGCGCTAGCAAGCCGCTTCTTATCACCCGACGCGCGTGCTGTCTTTTTAATACTTTGTATTGGTTCAATATCTATAAAACTCATGGACACACTTAACCACTTTAAAAAGAAAGGGGCCCTATTTTTCAAAATGCTTTCAAAAATAGCTATCGTATAACTCAGGGGTCTTCAACAGGGGGTCCGGGACCCCTAGGGGGTCCTCAGAGTTACTATATGATTTTTTTTTTTACCTTAACCACTTGAACCCTAACATCAGTTTTCTGAGGAGAACTTTAGCCAAAAATAGCAGACCTACAAGCTCACAACGCCTCGCGCTGCGAGGCGTTGTGAGCTTGTAGATCGGCTATTTTTTGGCAAAGAGGTGTTTGGTGTAGAGGGAAAAAAGAGCAGACCAAGTAAACAAAACAAAAAGTTTAATCTGAAACACAATTTTATACGATATAGAGGGGGTCCCTGCTTCATCTCTCTCTCAGCTAGGGGGTCCTTGGCCTGAAAACGTTGAGGACCCCTGGTATAACTTGTAGATCAATTAGCTTGTTGTAAAAAGGATGAAATATGGAGATACAAGGTTTCTACAGATACATGTCTGGTCTGAGGCCATTCAGGCCATAGGCCTAGTACCTGCAGTGAACGCTGATGGGTCCGTCCTGGCCGAACTGCTCCTTGGTTTTGTGCACTTGTCCGATGAAGTCGATGAAGCCCTCGCCGGACTTGGGCACGCCCTGCTCCGGCCAGTCGGTAAACTGAAACTGACGCACTGTCCGTGATTGGCCGTCCTGAGGAGGAGGAAGAAGAAGAGAGGATATTTAGCCTTTTATTGACCTGCTGGAACACACCACGGCAAAAAAATACAGACCTTTATTTAAAGGCCACGCTCCCCTGCCTGTCTGCCTGCCGTATTGAGTGAGTTGGAATGAGTTACCTCCCGACCGATACTCCTAATGATTGCTGTTATCTGAACTAGTAGCAGCAGGGGTAACTAAGTACATTTACTCAAGTACTGCACTTAATAGGGCATAGCAGTGGCGGCCATTTTCTGGTTCCATTCCAAAATAGTCAATGCATTTTTACCATTGACATTTCCAAAAATATTTATAACCCTAACCCTTATTTTAAGCCTAGAATCAAGCCATCCAGGGTCCTGGTGAATCATGAGCATAAAACTTTTGATTCTGTGAAAAACTTTTTTCAAAACGGCAAAACAAAGGGTATTTATTAAATATAGTATATCATATAATTAAATATAACATTTTTTAAAAAATCACAGAAAAAAATGTTTTATGGTCATGATTCACCAGGACCCTGGATGGCTTGATTCTAGGCTTAAATGAATTGATATAAATATTTTTGTTAATGTCAATGGGAAAAATGCATTGACTATTTTGGAGTGGAACCAGAATTCCCTGCTATGCCCTATGGTAGGGTAAGTGATTTTTTTAGGTTAAAATAAGTGTTAAATAACTCAATATTGTAATCATTGCTATATAGTATTTGTTCAGTAACAGGCGTCTCTTTGTCTCTCCAGCTCTTTAATAAACAGAAAATACAAGTTCATCTTTGGGTTACTACCTGAAATTAGCACACTGTCTGGAACTTGCAAAAACACTTTATTCAGTGGACGTTTGGGTCATAGACCTTCATCAGGATAAACATGAGTGTGTGAGACCACCTTTCTTTATCTACCATCGATATCAAAGATTCCTTTGTGAATGATTCTACTCAAGTCAAATGTTTTAAATACAGGCCTTTTCCTTGTAATAACAGGATATTTCTACATTGTGGTATCGTGTACTCTTTATTGTTGTACTCAAGACAGAAATGGGAGTATATATACCTCTTCCACCCCAGCTAATGATTATCTGTTATCTGTTATCTGACCTGGGATCAGTGGCTGAGGCTGATCGGTGCGCGTAACATGTGTCAGCCTGCCACTGTCACACACTCAATAGAGCGCTGTGTGTGTGTGTGTGTGTGTGTGTGTGTGTGTGTGTGTGTGTGTGTGTGTGTGTGTTTGTATTACTATACTTGTGAGGATCAAATGTCCCCCCAAGTATAGTAAACATGATAAATAGATATCATGAGAACCATTTTCCTGGTCGTTTTCTATGGTTAAAAATGTTGGGGTGTGGCTTACAATTAGGAAAACATTCAGGTTTAGGGGTTAGGATTAGACATTTAGAGGTTAAGGTTTAAACGTTGGGGTCAAGAGTTAAATGTCTGATTTATATATACTAAGTTGCAGGCCGGGTCGCCGCACACCAGAAATTAGCCGATCTACAAGCTCATAAAATGCGACGCGTTGTGAGCTTGTAGATCGGCTAGTTGTTGAGCTATATTTTCTAAAACAATTCAATGCCGTCCTACAATTATGATGTCCTCACAAGGATAGTAACACAAACCTGTGTGTGTGTGTGTGTGTGTGTGTGTGTGTGTGTGTGTGTGTGTGTGTCTGACTGTGTGTGTGTGTCAGCCTGCCTGTCTCCTGGTTTAAATGGAGATCAATAGAACATCTCTCAATAGGGCGTCAGAGCAGGACAGGCCTAACCCCGGTTATCTATCTACCACCCTCACATGCACGCACACACACACACACGTTTGCGCGTGTCGGTAAAACACACACACACTCATTCTCACATTATGCATGTTACTGGGCACACTGCGAGCACTCACTCACGTACGCACAAATCAGGTTCACGGATGGTTGAACGCAAGCAATCTATGGGTGGCTTGTCAGGGCAACTAACCTGCTTTGTGATGCAACACACACACACACACACACACACACACACACACACACACACACACACACACACACACACACACACACACACACACACACACACACACACACACACACACACACACAGGTGGGTCGATATAGGAACATGCTGGACACAACCGCTCTCAAAGAGGGCTGATTGATGGCTTGTTGAGATGTGTCAATGACTTATATGTAGCTGGAGACTGATGGAGTCAATACAACCAGACAGGTGGAAGTATTGTATACACACACACACACACACACACACACACACACACACACACACACACACACGTTTGTATTACTATACTTGCGAAGACATTTCAGGACGGCAAAAAAAAACACAAATAGTCAACCCATTAAGACCTGAAGCCGATTCTACAATTGTCTTCTAAATCCCAACAGTATTCTGAAAAAATCATGTTTCTATATCAGTGGTGCTCAAACTTTTTCATGTCAAGGACCCCCAAAATGATATGTATTTGGCCGCGGACCCCCATCTCAAAATATGTTGTTCCAGGGACCCCCAGAAGCAATTTTAGTTAAAAAACGTTCGCATTAAAACAATATATATTCAAAGATTTGCACACATTTTCACGATTTTTCAAAAATAGCAGATCTACAAGCTCGTAGCGCGGCACTCGGTGCCGCGCTATGAGCTTGTAGATCTGCTATTTTTGAATAGTCAAAAGTGTAAAATAATGCTTTTTTAGCTCAAATCAAAAAGTGACACAGATGCGTTCCAGGTCTTAATGGGTTAAAATATGGAGACAAGAGGTTTCTGCCCCGACAGCAACGATATCCAACCTGAAACCAACGTCACTGTGGTGAGAACACACACACACACACACACACACACACACACACACACACACACACACACACACACACACACAGTGACACTCACCCTGGCGTCAGTGACTTTGAACTCTCTCAGGATGTACTGAGGCATGTTGTACTCAGCCATGGGATCCACCACGAAGTACTGGTACCTGGCTGAGCGCTCTGCTGGCCAGTACTGGTGACACTTCTCCTACAGGACGGACACACACACACACACACACACACACACACACACACACACACACACACACACACACACACACACACACACACACACACACACACACACACACAGTTTACAGTTTAACAATGTATTCGTGTCCACATAAAGGAGAGCAGTACAAGGACACACATATTAAAAGGTACAGTTAAGGTTACATTCACAATATCATGACGTACGTCTTCATGCTAAGGCAAGGCAGGTTTATTTGTGTAGCACATTTCAACCACAGGGCAATTCAAAGTGCTTTACACAAAACATCAAGCAAAGGATAAAGGATAAGGATAATTCCTTTTAACAGGTCGTTCATGAAAGTCCTTGCGGTCTTGTTTCCAATGAGAACCTGTGAGCAATTAGGGGTTAAGAGTCTTGCTCAAGGACAAATTTCATTTCATCGACACATATGCTGACCTGGCCTGGAATCAAACCTGGGGCAACCAGGGCCTCTGGCTCCCTAGGCGGGCTCACTAATCATTCAGCTATGGCCGCCCCAAAGGAAACACTATTATAACAGAAGATTAGAATACAATAAACAACTAAATAACCCAAAATAAAACTCACAAAGGAAGAAATACAGTGCAGAAAAACTAAAACTCAATGAAAGGCGGCAACAAACAGATTTTTTGTGTGATTTAGAATAACTATAAGAGTGGCAGCACACCTGCAGTTTTCTGAGAGTTTGTTCCAGATATGTGAAGCATGAAAAATTAATGCTGCTTCCCCAAGGTTTATTTTTGGTTTTAGGGACAGAGAGCAGACCTTTCCCAGATGACCTGAGAGGTCTGGATGGTTCATGATAGTCACAAGATCAGAAATGTATTTAGGCCCTAAACCAGGGGTCTTCAACAGGGGGGGTCCAGGACCCCCTGGGGTCCTCAGAGCTACTAAAGGGGGTCCGTCAAATCCTTGTGTGATTTGTTTTTACATGAACCACTTCAACCCTAGAATCCCTACTCTGAGGAGAACATTAGCCGAAAACAGCAGATCTACAAGCACACAACGCCTCGCAGCAACCAACATAGTCTCACTCCCAAGAAGGCACATATTGCCTTTTGGTCAGAACCCCAGGAAGGCAATATGTGCCTTCTTGGGAGTAAGAGTGTGTTGCAGCAATGCCTTCACACAACACTGATGAAATCTATGAAAAGGTTTAATCTGCAACACAATTTTATATAACATATAGAGGGTCCGTGCTTCATCTCTCTCTCAGCTAGGGGTCCTTGGCCTGAAAAGGTTGAAGACCCCTGCCCTAAACCATTAAAAGCTTTAGTAGCAGCAGCGTTCTGAATCGACTGCAGTCGTCTGATCGATTTTTTTAGGGAGAACTGTAAAGTCACCGTTACAGTTGTCAAGTCTACTGAAGATTAATACATTTTTTAAATGCTATGTAACCTGTGCTATTTCTTTGAGGTGATAGTAGGCTGTGAGTGTTAATGTGGCTGTTTAAATTCAGGTCTGAGTCCATGACTACACCGAGGGTTTTGGCTTGGCTAGAGAGGTTTTTAACATTAACCGACTGAAGGTGGGCGCTGACTTTTGAGTGTACAGGACACAAGCTTAAAGGACAACTTAGTATTTTTACAACCAAGGTTTATATTTTAGCTTGTAATCAAAGTAAATAAAAGATGAGTGTTATTTTTTCATCATTTACTGCTTTCTATAGTTTGAGCAATTTTCGCAATCTTTTTTACAGTGGGCGGGGGCATTCTGTCCGGTGGCTAAATATGTATTTTTAACACAATAAAAAAGGTACGGTGGTCTTTGATGGCCAGATGTGAGTTATTGGGGGCTAGAAAAGCTACTGTAAATAAGAAATCACCGGTTTATTTTGTAAAAAGATTCATAGCCACCGGACAGAATGCCCCCACCCACTGTAAAAAATAGCAGATATACAAGCTCACGGCACGTCACGCAAGCTTGTACATCTGCTATTTTTTGAACATTTCTAAAAAATCTTTAAAGTGTGAGAACTACTGATTTAGAAGGCATTTGTATAGAATCGACCTAAGGTTTTAATGGGTCAAACTCTTACTGCATAATGTCCATTTTAGCAGTCTTTTTGGCGACACATCGAGTAGCAGAATTGTTCTTATTGCCAGGTATGTTTGTACATTTGAGGAATTTGTATCTTTAATTAAGACCTGAAGCCGATTTCTACAAAATGTCTTCTAAATCCCAACAGTATTCTGAAAAACCTATGTTTCTATGTCAGTGGTGCTCAAACCTTTTCATGTCAAGAACCCCCAAAATTATATGTATTTGGCCGTGGACCCCCATCTCAAAATATGTTGTTCCAGGCACCCCCAGAAGCAAAGATTTGAGTTAAAAATGTTCACTTTAAAAGAATATAAATACATTAATTTGCACACATTTTCTTGATTTTTTAAAAATAGCAGATATACAAGCTCGTAGCGTGGCACTCGGTGCCGCGCTATGAGCTTGTATATCTGTTATTTTTGAATAGCCAAAGTGTAAAATAATGCTTTTTAGCTCAAATCAAGAAGTGACACAGATGCATAATGGGTTAAAAAAAAGGTGTGTCCAACGTACCCGTCCCATCTCTCTGAGCTTGGTGAGCATGACCACGATGGTGGAGTTGTGTTCCCACAGCATCCTCCAGAAGTCTTCTGTTGTCTCCGCCAGAGGACCCTGTGTGGAGATGTAGCCTCTCTGCTGCCTGCACGCACCAGTGGTGGAAAAAGTATTACATTTTACTTAAGTAAGAGTATCAATACTGCAATGTAGAAATACTCTGTTACGTACAAGTAAAAGTCTGGAATTCAAAATGTAAGTAAGTACAAAAGTATTGGCATCAAAATGTACTTAAAGTACCAAAAGTAGAAAGTTCTCATTATGCAGAATGTCCCGTTTCACAAGTTATCATGTCTAATATTTATAAAAAATATTTTGAAAATAGCAGATCTACACACACACAAAATAGCAGATCTAGGTCGGCTATTTTTTAGCTATTTTCAGCCGTCAGGCTAGAGTTTGTAGGTCGGCTATTTTCAAATAGCCAAAGTTTAAATAGGGCTTAAGTGTTTAATGCATGTTTTGTAATAATAATCAAAATCTACAAAGTAACTAGTAACTAAAGTTTTCATACAATTGTAGTGGACAATATTTGCCTCTGAGATGTAGTGGAGTAGAAGTAAAAGTACTGAAAATGGAAGACACTCCAGTAAAGTAAAAAATACCTCAACATTGTACTTAAGTACAGTACTTGAGTAAATACATGCGCACGCACACGCACATACACACACACACACACGAACACATACGTGCATACACACACACACGTACATGCACACGCACACACGCACAGACACGCACACGCACACACATGCACACACGCACACACGCACACGCACACAACCGTTAATAAACAACCACTTCCATTAGAATGGCTGAGTCATCAGTCAAGCGGGTGAATACCGCGTCCCTCCATGGGGACTGAGGCGTAGCCAGCTAGCGGGAGTAGCTAGCCAGACTGACAGCCGTCCACATAGAGGGGTTGTCCGGGATGTGACAGGATGTGACAGGATGTGACAGGCCGTGCCGTGCCAAAGCGCTGCGCGAGGGAAAGCTATCCGACCCACTCAGACGTCAAAGAAGTGCTCATCACCGGACACAGGAGTCAGCTCACATCAGCGGCACGATGAAGCCACTGGCGGAAATGTAACTCTAAGTACCGTATACGTTTACTACAAGTGATGCACTTGAAGGGATATTTCACTTTTAAACATGTTTATAGGGTCGTTTTCAACGTCTTGTCAGGCTTTTGTGAGCACTCCCGAGACAGTTTTTAAAGGGATAGTTCACCCCTCAAATGACTTTTTTTCCATCGAAAAATGTAATTCATGGATAATTTTTGTTTTTGTCGCATTCCTAAGCCAAAAATTTGATTTGATGACCGGCAGCGACTATCATGGCAACACTGATCGCTACTTTTACTATAAAACATTTGACTTTTTTTCCACACTGGCACGTACACACAGGGGAGGGCGGGGGGGGGGGGGGGGGGGCACAGGCTGGGGGACATGGGGTTGGGGGGGCAGCGCAGCGTACCGGTATCCATCAATGTAACTGGCGTTGACGTAGTCGGACCCCTCCAGCCCTCTGATTGGCTGCAGGCAGACCCTGGTGGTCTCGTAGGGCATGATGTTGACCAGGCGGTTCTTGAACTTGTTGCAAGGCAGGTTGGCCGTGACGAACCGGGACGTGTGGGCCTTGGTGTTGGCTAGTCGCTGGTTAGAGAGAGAGAGAGAGAGAGAGAGGGAGGGACAAATCACGTAAGCACTTAAATCTTAAACTCTTATTAGGTGCAGTAAGTGACATCTTTATTTAAAAAAAATACATGTTAAATATATTCTGATAGTAATCGCTATTGCTATCAGTGCTGTCAGTGTTCGTTCAGTAACAGGGCGTCTCTCTCCGGCTCTTTAGTAAAATACGTTTTTAGGTCGGGATACCAATTTTATCCAATCAGGAGAGAGAACTCATACAGGATATACGAGTGGAATTGGAAGTGATGACACACACACACACACACACACACACGAAGCAGAGAGACTCTTCAGTCTTTTGTGACACTTGGTGTCGATCGTCCTGGAGAAAAATATTCTGTGGATCTTGAAAGATGAGTGAAAACGCTGGCAGTGAAGTGGGTATTCATTTAAATGAACACTCTATAGCAATGTTTCTATCAAAATATAGAGCTACTGTATAACTTTTTAACAAAAACTTTTTTTGTTTTAACCAAACAATATCACTTATACCACCTTAAATTCTAAACCACAAAAATGTTATTATTTCCCAAAACAGACGATCAACAGGTCCCTAAGGACTGGCGTTCTTCCATGGGAGAGCTGCCAACACTAAACGAGCTGCAGACTGGAGTTCAGGATCATTTTGCATGGTTAACGCTGTAGCCCACTAACCTACAAGCATAGTGCATTCTATTCAGCCTACTTTGCATTACAAAGACTGTGAAAGCCTTAAGCTAGAAGCATATTGCAACCAAACACTAACATATTTTGGCTCTCTGAAGTTCTCAACGTGGCTCTGCCAAGCCATGAAAATATAAGGACACATGCAAGTATCTGACGATGTATAAAGTTATCAAGGGGGCGGCAGTGGCTCAGGGGTAGAGTGGCCAGTAGAGCGGCCAGATGGTGAACTGTGAGGTTTCCAGTTCAATCCCGGGCTCCCTCAGAGTTAGTGTCGAAGTGTCCTTGAGCAAGACATTGAACCCCTAATTGCTCCCGATGAGCAGGTTGGTGCCCTGCATGGTTTCCTCCGTCCTCGGTGTATGAATGTGTGTGTGAATGGGTGAATGTAATGCACAATCTATGTAAAAGCGCTTTGGATAAAAGCGCTATTTAAATGCACCATTTAACTTACCATACCAACTTTGATGAGGCAGTACAGTATTTTAAAAACATGTTTTATTTTTCCTGAAAATTCTATATCTATATATATATACACACACAGTACAAAGATGGACCTTCCATAAGGAAGGGACTGCACACTCCAGGGAACAGAGATAGACAACTTACTACTGCATTAAGTATTTTATTAGCACGACGCGTTGTGCCGTGAGCTTCGTCAGGTGCTATACATACGTACATACATACGTACATACATACATACTGCATGCATGCGTACATACATGCATGCATACATACATACGTGTTAGTGTTGTACTCATATAACAACTGATTAATCATTAATCATGCATCCCTAGTATGTATGTGTGTGTATATATATATATATATATATATATATATATATATATATATATATATATATATATATATATATATATATATATATATAAACTGCTCAAAAAAACAAAGGGAACACTTTGATCCCTTGAGTTTTTTCATGAACTGTGTACATAATGCTAACGAAAACTGCTCAAAAGAATTAAGGGATCAAAGTGTTCCCTTTATTTTTTTGAGCAGTATATATATATATCTCTATATCTATATCAGTGTTAAGTGTCTTTACCTTGAACTCCAGCTCCATGCCGGTGACGTGCTCTCCGGTCTCCACCTGGGAGAGCTTCTGCATGTAGGAGTACAGGCTCCTGGCCGCCACCTCCGTGTTGCCACAGGCCACGGCCTCCAGCAGGCTCTCGTGGATGAAGCTGTACTGGTCCTCCGTCTGCACCATGTAGTTCCTCTGCGAGCGCATCAGCGTCACGTGGCCGTAGATGTCCACGGTGCGCTCGTGTCTGATGCGCTCCAGCATGGCGTCGATCACCATGAAGCAGCCCGTGCGACCCACGCCCGCGCTGTGCGTACACACAGAGGAGAGAGTTAGAGAGACACGTTGAGGAGGAGTTCAGTGGCTTTTTCTTTTTTACCAGAGGTCAGTACACTGGCTTTCATTACGGTAAGAGAGATAGAAAACTGTGATCATCTAAACCAGTGCCATCTATTAGAGAGTTGCGCCAACTCCGTTCACTTCTTCGGGCAAGGTCTTCTACATACACATACATCGGCGAATAGTGACAAATCCCTAAACCGGAAGTTCATGGAATGCATTGAAGTCGACGGCTCCATGTCACTATTTCCAGCTACATAAACCACGTGACCGACGCTGTTTCTGACCCCTCATTGGCGCAACTCTCTAATAGAAGGCTCTGATCTAAACCATTGGTTCTCAAAGTAGGGTCCGGGGACCCCAAGGGGTCCTTGAGGGAGTTCCAGGGGGTCCCCAGCTTAATGATGGATAGTTAGGAACCAAATGGACCCTTATGGGTCCATTTGGTTCCATTTGTACACTCTCAGAGTTAAATTAACATTGATTTTACAATATAAATTGGGGTCCCAGAGATAGAAATGCCATTACATGAGGGTCCGTATAGCCTAATACATGTCAAACTGGGGGTCCTTCAAATTTAAATGGTTGAGAATCACTGCTAGAGACGTAAATATCTTCTCTTATGGGGGTCCCGGGCATATATTTTCAAATGGGGGCTACTAAGTGTCAATTTGGGGGTCCTTGACATGAAAAAGTTTGAGAAGCACTGCTCTAAACCAAGGGGTCCTCAACGTTTTTCAGGCCAAGGACCCCCTAGATGAGAGCGCGAGAGATGAAGCAGGGACCCCCTCTATATTGTATAAAATTGTGTTTCAGATTAAACTTTTGTCTGCTCTTTTTTCCCTCTACACACCAATACCTCTTTGCCAAAAGTAGCAGACGCCTCGCAGCGCAGTGATTCTATGATATTTTTGGCCTAAGTTCTCCTCAGAAAAGGTATGCTAGGGTTCAAGTGGTTAATGTAAAAAAGAAAAAAACATATCACACAAAGATTCGGTGGCCCCCCTGTAGTAACTCTGTTACTGTTGAAGACCCCTGATCTAAACTAAGCACTGTTACCCATGTTTGGGTCGCGGACCTATTTTTATGGGTCGCAGGTCAACATCTCTTATTCTTTAAGATATTTTTAAAAGATATATTGACCTGCTAAATGGGTGGCAGGTCTTTCAATACATTATTATTATCATTCTTTTTTGTCGGGGGGGTTGACAGACAGACAGACAGACAGACAGACAGACAGACAGACAGGTGTACCTGCAGTGTGCTATAATAGGCCCGGCGTCGGCGGGGTTGCAGGCCTTGACCCGACGCAGGAAGTTGAGGAAGGGGGTGGGGTACTCTGGAACCCCGTGGTCCGGCCACGCTGTGAACTGGAACTGTCTCACCTCTCTACGCTCACTGCCGCCACTCTGAGAGACAGACAGACAGACAGACAGACAGACAGACAGACAGACAGACAGACAGACAGACAGACAGACAGACAGACAGAGAGAAAGAGAGAGACACAGACAAGGTTATTATAGTTAATGAAAGTAAACGAAATAACCAAAACTAGAATTGACTAAATATTTGAGTAAACTGTAATAAACATAAAAGGTAACTGCAACGGTATTGTGTGTTGACAAACCAACTCAAATCATGTCAATATCCAAGATTTGTCTTCAAAAATATTTAAAATAGCAGGTCTATCTGCTATTTTAGCTATTTTTCTGAGCATGTTGAATCTAGCTTGTCCCTGACATGGTATTACAATGAAAATCAAAAACTCATAAAAACTAAAACCAACCCTAACCCAAAACTAAACTAGCAAACTCTCTTTGATGTCTCATCAAAAATAAAACTGAAATTGAAAACAAAAACTCCTTGACCCCCACAGTTTTGAGGACCGATTTAGAGAAGAGAGGTGCTTACGGTTGGCAGGCAGGCTGGCCTAGTTGTTCTGTAGTGAAGTAGTGAAGTAGTCAGTGATGGAATCAAAATGTATGAACAATATTTTGAAAATAGCCAAATCTACAAGCTCACAATGCGGTGCGATGCGTTACTTTCCACCACTGAAAGTAGGCCACAGAGACCTGCTAGCGTAACACTTCTAGATTAGCCTGGTGTCAGCTAGCTAGCAGGAACTACTGTCTGCCTCACACAGTGATCAAGTAGAGGACGGTGGCCTTGTTCACTCCATTAGCTGCAGTGTAATGTATTCTACTCTCTCCCTCTCTTTCTCTCTCTCTCTCTCTCTCTCTGACTGTCTCTTATCCACGCTGGCTCCATGGTCCCATGGTGATGGCTGGCTCTTTTTAATGCAATAATTGTTTCTGGCTGGTAACAGTGAACTGGGGAGGCTAAGGTATTATATGTCACTGGGTGAAGACACTTAACAGGCTATCTGTGTGGAACTGTGGTTTCCAAAATGTGGCATAATATTGTGATACCAGTTGTCTGTTCCCGTTAAGTTTCCCATAGATGCTTTGGTTTGACTGGCTCGGCAGCAAGTTTGAAGAGAGACAGACAGACAGACAGACAGACAGACAGACAGACAGACAGACAGACAGACAGACAGACAGACAGACAGACAGACAGACATACAGGCGGTACCTTGTGCAGGGAGAAGGTGCGAACGCAGAAGGTGGCCAGCTCCATGGTGTCCAGCAGGGTGACCTGGGTCATGCCGTACGTCTCTGTGCCTCGACTGGGCCAGTACTGGTCACACTTTATCTGCAGGGACACACAGGATATGACATCACACGCAGTGTTGGGGGTATAACGGCGTTACAAGTAATGCCGTTACTGTAACGGAATACTTTTGTGGGTAACGGAGTAACCTAACACATTAGTTTTGCAATTAGAGTACTCGATTACTTAGTTACCTGTTGCAAAATAATGCTGTTACTTCGTTACATTTAAGACCTACATTTCCTTCGTTCTTTCCCTGTTGCCACAAAAGGAAAAGGATTATCCATACGACACAATTGCGCCGTTTCCTGATAAATGGTCGAGCCTGTCTGTCGATGGAGACTTGCACGGATGTTATATGAAAATCGGTGACCGATGCTTTTGCAGTCTGTGGTGATTGCGTAGTCATTCTATTCAATGGGTCACCAATTTTGGTGTGACACTCGGCTGACGGCATTGCTGGTCTTGTTTTTACGACATTAATTTGTCGCACCTGCGACATGGCAGAGACTGAGAGAAGACGGAGAGGTTGCCCTTTAGTACGGGCGTGGATGTATTCACATTATTTTTGGATTTATTGGTGAAAAAAGGAGGAGTACGTCAATTCAAATTGGCCTTGGTGAAGCCCAGCACAAGCTCCACAACACAACACAACACTGGTGATCACTCCAGCAGGCTGCACAACAATAATCTATCAAGTTACTTTTCTCAGAAGGTAATCCTGTAATGTAACGGAATACCTTTTAATGGCAGTAATCCTGTAGAGTAACGAGTTGCTTTTAAAAGTAACGTTACCCAACACTGAGTGATCACCACCTTCAATCACTGTTATTAACACGGCTTGGTTGGAAGCCATTGAATAATGAACCTCTGAACTCAATAACAGACCGCCGTCTAATCAAAGACTCTAGAGGCACCTGGGTCAGATCAATCTGCGGCGCTTGATTTTGTGCCGTATTATCCAACATACCCGTGACTTCTCCTCCAGGCGGGTCATCATGACCACGGAGGCGGCCCTCTGCTCCCACACCATCCTCCAGAAGTCTCCGAAGGTGTCTGCCAGCGGGCCCTGTGTGGCGATGTAGGCGTTCTGCTTCCTGTAGCCGTCTATGTAGTTGGCATTGATGTAGTCACTGCCCAGGATACCTGCACACACACACACACACACACACACACACACACACACACACACACACACACACACACACACACACACACACACACACACACACACACACACACAACGTCACACTATGTAGTTAACATTGATGTAGTCACTGCTGCCCAGGATACCTGCACGCACGCATGCACAGACGCACACACACACAATGTAGTTGGCATTGATTTAGTCACTGCCCAGGATACCTGCACTGACACACACACACACACACACACAAAATGTAGTTGGCATTGATTTAGTCACTGCCCCAGGATACCTGCACACCCCATCACACTCTCATAAACACTTAAAGGGATAGTTCACCCCCAAAATGACTTCTTTTCTATCAATTACACACCCCATGGAGACTTGAATTCATGGAAACTTTTTTGTTTTTGTCGCATTCCTAAGCCAATAATTTGATGACCGGCAGCGGCTCCGGTAGGAGACTCAAAGTGTCTCCTTTGTGTCTACTAGCGGAGACATTAGCATCTTTCCGCCGGTCATCAAAGTATTGGCTTAGGAATGTGACAAAAAACAAAAAAAACTCCATGAATTCAAGGCTTCATTGGGTGTGTAATTGATAGAAAATAAGTGTTTTTTGGGGTGATCTATCCCTTTAAACCCTAGAGACCGAATCATCATGACATCAGCTCAACCAGAAATGTATTTCCAGGTAGACATCGCCGGCAGTGTCACATTAGAAACAGTATTACCGTATTCAGATTAACCTTATTTCTGGAAGAACAGCACACTGTTGACTGTTAGAATAGAAACATATTCTTTTGTTCTAAATATCCACAGGTTGACAAACTAGAGCTAGTGTTCTGGACACTTTATTTTATATTGTGAAAACGTCCGTAGACATTCATACCACGAAATACCCGTTTGTTTACACACATTCAAACATTATTTCCCCAGGGCTCTATACCAGGCCCACACTTTTTTTTTGCACTTTTTGCACTTTTCTGTACTGGCAGAAGGTTCGTCCCTGGGCCTCGTCTGTTTGGAGGTGGTCCAACACTTTAAACTTGTTGCTTTGGTCCACTGTCTGCCTGGATGTTCTCCATGCAGTGGTGGAAAGTAACTAAGTACATGTACTTAGTTACTTACCACCACAAAATGTTTTGTTACTTTTGACTTTACTAGAGTATTTCCAATTTGCAATACTTTTACTTCTACTCCACTACAGTACATCTCAGAGGCAAATATTGTACTTTTACTCTTTATTTGAAATCTTTAGTTACTAGTTGCTTTGCAGATATAAATTACTATATTATAAAACACACATTAACCACTTTAGCCCTATTTCATACGTAGGCTATTTCAAAATCTACAAGCTCACAACGCGTCGCATAGCGACGCGTTGTGAGCTTGTAGATCTGCTTGTATATCTTGTAGATCTGATTTTCAAACACTAGCACTTTAACTTTTGGTACTCTAAGTATATTTTGATGCCAACACTTTCGTACTTTTACTCAAGTAACACTTTGAACACAGGCCTTGTGCTTTACTTGTAACAGAGTATTTTTTATATTGTGGTATTGCTACTTTTACTTATATCTGAGTACTTCTTCCACCACTGGTAAGAAGGGGGGGGGTGGGGGGGAGGCTTCAAGGAAACAAGGTTTGGATTTAGAGCTGACTGCTGCCTGACTTCAAAATGAGAACAAACAAATAGACAAAAAAAAAGAATAGACTGTTCAATTCTTCACAGGCAGCGAATCCAATCGTTTCTCTGTGGCCGTGCTGCAGCGGTGCTAGATGTACTGGAACGCACTGTTTGTCAATCTCCCCCCGCGACACACACACACACACACACACACACACACACACACACACACACACACACACACACACACACAGCCACTCTGGCACCACTCTGTTTATCATTTTTCATATTTCATATCCATCACACAGTACGCCCCCTCCCCCCCCCCCTCCTCCTTACCCGATCCCTCATCCCCATACAGTATCCCTAATCTACAAGGACTGTTTTCTTGCTGTTTGTACCCACAATCTATAACGACTCTTGAATTTCTTTCCCCTGCTGAATGCAACTATCGATGATCTTCTTATTGATTATTCTATTGATTGCTTTTTTGATTAAATAAATATTCGTGACGCAGGTTTTCAAATTTGTGTTGTTTTTTATTTTGTTATGTTATGTTATTTTGTTTTTTTACAAGTGTCTAAATCAATGAGTCTGATTAGTCACTTAAGCCCTATTTAAAACTTTGTTTTTCTTCGTGCAAAGAAAATAAAGCTCACAATGCGTTGCGATGCGACACATTGTGAGTTTGTAGATCTGCAATTTTATGATTATTTATCATCCATAGGGGTGCAACATCAACATTTTAGCTTTCTCTCCATCCACCCCACCCCACTTCACCAAAGAACTGTCCTACCTTCGATGGGAGCCAGGATGACTCGGGTGTGGTCGTATGCTGTGACGTTAGCGTAGCGGTTATTGAATGTATGCTATGACATTAGCATAGAGGTTATTGTATGTATGCTATGACATTAGCATAGCGGTTCTTGTATGTGTTGTACCTACCTTCAATGGGAGCCAGGATGACTCGGGTGTGGTCGTATGCGATGACGTTAGCGTAGCGGTTCTTCGGCTTGTTGACCTCCAGGTTAGAGTGCTCCCAGGTGAACTGCTGCCCCGGGTCGATAGACTGCATGGGGAGAAAGAAACATGTTCACAAAGACCGTAAAAAAATATGGCAATTGGTTTCTATAGAACGTAAATGAAGCCTATTTTTCTGCGATTTCAAATAAGCCATCTTTCTATATCCGGTCCGAAATGCAACCGGAAATTAATGCTATTGGCTGCAACCGCAGCAAGGGCGGGTCTTCACTTGGTAGAACCAGTAGACACCCTATAAACATACCCTACTTTATCGTTCAACTTTAAACTTGCGATTGAAAACAAAGTGTTTATGGAAAGGTTTACTAAGGTAATAAAATCAAGTGTAAAGTTCGCCCAAAACCTTCTATTGACTCTATTGAGATTATGATGTTAAATATCTGCTGGGCCATTAATAGGAACAGCAGGCTGAACGAGAACCCGGAAGTGAGCTTCAATTCCAGCGACGGGGGGTTTGCCCCTTTGGTTCACACCGTTGGACGTTTACAGCAGCTGGTAACATTCTGGAGGATTTAGTGGTCAGGGCCGGAGGTTGTAAAAACAACCCAGGAGATTTAGTGTTGGCCGGCTGTCTGGTCCATGTTATGGAATAATGGAAAAACACTGAGTGACATCCATCAAATATTGTATTACGACTCGTGGCTGTCGGCTGGAAACCTTGTATGTCCAAAACAAAAGCGTTACTTTTCAGGAAATGCTACGCGTCGGTGCCTATAATCACCTTGTCGGGATTTATCTATCAATAATGCTCCTCAATTATACTCCTCAATTATTCCGCTTATTACACGGCTACTTAACACATCGGGTGCCGAACACGGTCTGGACCGTGTGTTTACATAGTGGCGCTTCGGTGCCGAACACGGTCTGAACCGTGAGTTTAGTCTTTTTGTTTTTTTCGTTTTTCTCCGCGCGGGCGGGGCTAGAGCAGCTCTGGGAGCACCCATTGTAATCCTGCGAAGGAAGTGCCAGATCGCTCACCGGAAACAAAAATATTTTCCCATCCGCTTCCTGTCTATTTCCTACTTTGAAACGCCTATATCTCCGAATCTGTTTCCTGTGGGGAAAACCGGTCATGCGCGATCCCCCCCCGTTGTAACTCGCGGGGGAAATGTTATGGTTCCAGGCTGTAGCCAGGCTCATGGCACAACATGAATCGATGCTTTTTTTTGCGTGGATTTGCTTGTAACGCACGCGGAAGCTTTACACAGCAAAGCGCAGTCAATGGGGAGAATGCTGGCACCCGATGTGTTAATACATTAATTAATACATTGAACTAAAAGTAACATCAAAACAAAGTTTTTCCTTGCTTACGGTAATGAAAGTATTCCATAAGTGTTGCGCTGACGTTTAGCTGTAAATGACATTGTGTGTTATGTCACATATAGCGCCGTATGCGGACAAATCCGTCCCCAGCCGTCAGCTCTTTAACGGCTAGACAGTGAGAATGCGTTGATTGCTGTTCCTCATATAAATAAAAATAAATGTCTGAAAATATACTCCAGAATTCATTACGTACTGATGTTCTTTTGCCTGGGGAGGTTGTGTGTGTTGAGTGTGGCTTTTGAAACGGAAACATAAAGTGGCATTTTATTACCAACCATGCATCAATGATTTTACTTAGTATAAGCACTTTCATCATTCAGCTTAGGTTTAAAGTTGAAATGAAAACACTGAATCTAAGCACTTGACTAATAAACGAGAAAATAAAAGCCAATTTGTGAGAGAAAGGTAATTCTATGGTCCCTGACAGGTTGTAATGATGAATGAATAGGTGGGCCTTGGTGTTGGAAACGGTTGAGGACCCCTTGATCTATGCCAGTGGTTCTTAAACTCTTTTCATGTCAAGGACCCCAAAATTGATATGTATTTGGCCACACGCCCTCACCTGAAACTACTATGTGCCAGGGACCGCCATAAGAGAAATGCTGTCAACATCTTTCGACAATAGCTAAAATACAAGCTCCGAACTTCGGAGTTTAAAACTGTTCCACATCTTGCTGGGGACCCCCTGGAACCCCCTCAAGGACCCCTGGGGGTCCCCGGACCGCAACTTTGAGAACAAGTGATGTATGGTATACACAGAGATGCTAATGACTTGCAGACCAAGACTGTCAGAGATCTTTTATTTTATTGATTCTGACATTGGTGTTATCTCTGACAGTCTCTGAGATTTCCCACTGGAAAAGCTGGTATACTTCTTCATAAATGTACAAATTGAAAATTTAAAGTGCTTACCCTGAAGCCACGGATGTTACCTGACCGTTATGGGTCATTTGTGCTCTGCACTGTTGTGTGGTGTTTTAATCCTGTCTGTGCCATTGAGCTACATTTTATCAGTCCGTGCCAGAAGTTGTGGCACAGCAGGTGAAAGCCGGTATTTTTTTTACTATTTGAATATCCTAATAAAATAGTAAAATCAATAGGATGTTAACATTTTTATTTAAAAAAAAAAAACAGTGCTGGGTTTTGTGATGTTCTATATTGTCTGAATCTGCTTTGTTTGTGTTCGTTTATGTGCTAAGAGAGTGCCTCCGAAAATAGCCGATCTACAAGCGCACAACTATAGATCTGCTATTTTCGGCTAATGTATAATGTGTGTGTATATATATATATATATATATATATATACTAGAGGGTCGGGGCGCTGCGCGCCCCTCCCCCCTAGCCGCTGCGCGGTGCTTTGTGTTTGTTGGTCTCTATAATATATAAAGCCATAATAGGAGATGTTCCCAATGGAGCTATGCCCAAATATGGAGTGTGTTGTCTGACCTCACTTGGGTCTCGTTGGGCGGTTATATAAAGCCATAATAGGAGATGTTCCCAATGGAGCTATGCCCAAATATGGAGTGTGTTGTCTGACCTCACTTGGGTCTCGTTGGGCGGTGGTCGGCGATGACGCTAAGGAACAACATGGCCGACTGTAATGTTGTGTTATTCTGCACGTTGTGGCGTGTCTTGTTAGTGACATTGATATGTTGTTTTTGTGTTTAGTCCCACACAGTGGCAGGGTCTTTTTTGGGGTTTTGGGTTTAGAAATGTATAGATAGATATATACACACTCGATGGAAATGAGGAATTACAATGACATTCACAAATGTCAGAATGGATTAACTAAATCTCTGACAATCTTTGGTTACAGACAATCTGACCTCTACATATTTCTCTTCACTTTACTAGTTATTTTTACTGTTGTAATTGTCTATGACCTTTGATTCACTGTTTGATTTGATGTTGTTAAGTACTTTGTAACATTGTTTAACCCATTAAGACCTGAGGCCGATTCTACGAATGTCTTCTAAATCCCAACAGTATTCTGAAAAAACTTATGTTTCTATATCAGTGGTTTTAAAAAAAAAAAATCAGTGCTTTTTCATGTCAAGGACCCCCAAAATTATATTTATTTGGCCGCCGACCCGCATCTCCAAATACGTTGTTACAGGGACGCCCCATTAGCAAAGATTTTAGTTACAAATGTTCGCTTTAAAACTATACAGTATATATATTCAAAGATTTGCACACATTTTCATAGTTTAAAAAAAATAGCAGATCTACAAGCTCGTAGAGCGGCACTCGGTGCCGCGCTATGAGCTTGTATATCTGCTATTTTTGAATCGCCAAAGTGTAAAATAATGCTTTTTTAGCTCAAATCAAAAAGTGACACAGATGCGTTCCAGGTCTTAATGGTGATTTGCCTGGTGTGAAATTAGGCCAATTCGCACCAGGCACCATTTCACACTTGGAAAATCCATAATGCTTGGACAATCCCCTGATGTTCCACTGAAGTGCCAATGGCAGCAGGCTCTCTGAAACCTTGGATGATCCGTAGCAGAGGGATTTGTTCCTCACCTCGTACTCCTGTGAGAGCCTCAGGTTGTCGTTGGCTTTCAGTAGCTCGGTGTGTTCTGCCAATACGTTGATGGGGATGGGAGGGTGACTCATCATACCTGAGGGGGGGAGGAATACACAGTCATGAAGTTAAAGTCCTGTATTAAACAGCCTTGTAAAAAAGAACAAAAGTTTTGGCATCAAAATATTTGTACTAAAAGTAAAAGTACTTATGTAGAATGCCACATCTCACAGTTTTTCTTTCTAAGTTTTCAACATTTTTCAAAAGCTTTCGGAAACTACGTACACAAAGTATAAGTATAAAATAGGGCTAAATAATAATCTAAATCTATATAGTAACTAAAGCTTTAAAATAGTTGTAGTGGGACTAAATAATACAATATGCTTCTGAGATGTAGTGGAGTAGAAGTATACATTAATGACAAATGTACATGAGTACTCAAATAGTACCAAACGATTTTATTAAGTACATAACTTGAGTTGAAGGTAGGGTTTTTGTGTGGTTAAATTAAGTGTTAAATAGCTCTATATTCTGATAGTAGGCTACTCATTGCTATAGAGTGTTTGTTCAGTAACAGGAGTCTCCCTGTCTCTCCAGCTCTTTAGTAAACAGAACATGCATTTTCAGGTAGGGATACCAATTTTTGCGTGTTTGTTTTACATGGCTGCCATGTTGGATACAGCACACAATCCCCCACCGGAATGTCACATAGTGACATATGGACAAATCCGTCCCCAGCCGTCACTGCTTTAACAGCTAGACAGTGAGAATGCGTTGATTGCTGTTCCTCATAAAAAACAAATGTCTGAAAATAAACTCCAGAATTCATTACATAAGTGTGTCCTTTACCTGGGGAGGTTGTGTGTGTGTTGAGTGTGGCTTTTGAAACGGATGCCCAGAAACATAAAGTGGCATTTATTACCAACCATGCCTCAATGATTTCATTTAGCATTAAGCACTTTCATCATTCAGGTTAGGTTTAAAGAAGAAATTAAAACACTGAATTTAAGCACTTGACTAATAAACCAATACCAATACCAATTTTATCCAATCAGGAGAGAGAACTTGCACAGAATGCATATTAAACAAGTTAAATTAGAAGTGGTGGCATGAGAAATGAGCAGATAAGATTGGAACTGGAACACTATACAAAATTTAATCTGACTTAAATGGGTACTCTTTTCTGATTGGCTGAAAATATTCCACCCACTTGAACATGTACGTTCTGTTTAATAAAGAGCTGGAGAGACATGGAGACTCCTGTTACTGAACACACACTCTATAGCAATGATTACTATCAGAATATACAGCTATTTAACACTTATTTTAACCAAAGAAAATCACTTGCCCTACCTTTAACCCATTTAGACCTGGAACGCATCTGTGTCACTTTAAATTTCTTTGGCTATTAAAACATAGCAGATATACAAGCTCATAGCGCGGCACCGAGTGCAGCGCTATGAGCTTGTAGATCTGCTATTTTTGAAAAATCTTGAAACTTTTTTTTTTTTGATTTTTTTCCAAAAACTGTTAGGATTTAGAAAACATTTTTAAAGAATCGCCTCAGGTCTTAAAGGGTTAATGTACCTAGTTACTTTCCACCACTGCACGAGATAAGGCCAGCCTCACTCACACCCACGGACACGGTGAGGATAATTACAGAATAAGGGTACAGCAGGATAATTACAGAATAAGAGCACAGCACGTATCATTAAAGCAGGAAATCCATTTTGATCCATGCTGCCTGCTGGCACACAGCGAGGCCAGTGGCTCTGTGTGGAAACGCTTTTTTCTTTGATAAATTGCTTTCTCTGTGATCAGAGGGGCAATGACTCAGAGAAAGCAAACAGACACAACGCTAATTAGGAGGCGTGCACACTCCGGCAAAGATATTGTATACCCGCACGCACGTACAGACACACACACACACACACTCTGGCAAAGATATTGTATACTTACACGCACGTACTTACACGCACTCACACACACACACACACACACACACACACACACACACACACACACACACACACACACACACACACACACACACACACACACACACACACACACACACACACACACACACACACACACACACATGCGTTACTATGCTGTAGTTGTTGAGAACATAAACATTTTTTATGAATGCCATTTTTAGAAGAGGAAAACATCTCACACTGCTGGCCCTCATTTATCAACCTTGCGCAGACCAAAAAAAGGGGCATTTACCATTCCATCACTTTGATGTGAACGGCATCTGGATATCAGGAATACAAGAACACTCGTCCAGGGGTCAAACCCGGCGATTTCGGAACGGTCACCACCAGGTATTCCTAAACGTAACCTCAGTAAAACTATGCATGAACCTAACCTTATTCCTAAACGTAACCTCAGTAAAACTATGCATGAACCTAACCTTATTCCTAAACGTAACCTCAGTAAAACTATGCATGAACCTAACCTTATTCCTAAACGTCACCTCAGTAAAACAAAAAAAAAATAATATGGCATTAATATCAATTAAAATCAATATATCATATCAGGTTGGATGTTTAATCAGTCACCCATTTAAACGGGAGCTTTAACAGTCATTCAGATATCTCGACATCTGGCTCTATTAAGACCTAAGCGTGCGTGTGCCAAGAGGATATTCATTTTGCAAAACAGCAGCGCACGGCCATGTCTCCAGGGCATCATATTCTCAGTGCTGGGTGAAATTAATATTCAGAACCTATTCCAGTCATTGGGTCTGGGGACTGTGAAAGACCTGATTCACCACGTCTAAAGTTATGCTTGGCAAGTCTGTTCATTCAACAGCGTAGCCTATGGGAAACAGACAACGCAACGTCTAGTAAAATAGTTTAATTATGTAATTAAGTTTCAGGTTTTCACTTGAGTCAAGCTTTCTTTTGGGGGGGGGGGGGGTGCGCATGCGCGGTAAACTAGCAGGAGAAGCACGTGTTGCAAGGAGTGGAGGAGGAGTGGTTATATCGCAGGTGAAAAGTGAAAACATGTCTTAAACAAAGAGGTTAAAAGTTTGGAAGCATTTCGAGGTTACGAAGGACAAGGACTAAAAAAGTCCAGTGTTTACTCTTTAAAGCAGCACTTGCTGCTTGGCACCCCCCCAGGGCGACCTTTTAATATAAAACGACTCCGTCGATTCTGCATTACACCCGCGACTCTGAGTCGACTCAATAAATCCTGAGTCGGGGACAGCCCTAGTCACTTAAATGCCGATCGTTTTCAGTCGCCAGATTTATCAACAGACACCGGCCCGTTCTTACGCTGTGATTGGCAGGATATGACCGCTTTGTCAAATCACACGTGAGCCCCGTCCTGTGGTGAGATGATCCCTGGGCTGGTTTCTATACTCCATCTAACTATATAAATGGCGAGCGACTTCCGCACCCTAGGTGCGACACCCCACAGCTCTGTTATCGAATAAACAACGCACCGCCAGACCACATGTCGCCAACTGACTCGCCACGGCGGCCGCGCTGAATTTACGCGTCGCGTAGGGGACCTCTCATTGCTCACTACACCTTTTCCACCGCGCAACATAATTAATTCTACTCACCAAATGTCGGACAAAACGGAAGGGGAGGCAGCTTCGTACCGTTTACCGTGCACACCACCGACACCGCACGGCGACGGGTTTCGCCGAAACAACACGAGCGGCCGCCATTGCACTCTGCCCATGTCCTCCACAACAGCACACACACAGCTCCTTTGCTTCAACCCCCCCCCCCCTTCTTACGTACCTCCTTTGTTCCACCCAGGCCGTTACTTTCACTTCACTCATGTCTCGATCACAATATGTCCGTCCTTCACGTGCCATGTTCATCCCAAACACAAAAACAAACAGCCACCGCCACAGCACAGCACGCTGCCCAGGGTAACAAACCTGCCTAGGTTCATGACACCACAGGACTCGACAGTGATGTCATCATTATGCAACCCGGAAGTACAAATACCAAGGATAGGTCAGTGATGTCAGTCGGGTTGCCAAGTTTGCTGCCAGGTTTTAAAAAACAAGCGACAGAAACAAGCAAACCGTGCATGAAAAAAAAAAAAACTGCCGAAGGGGTCCGCCATGTTCCAGGGGGGTCCCCGGGGGTCCCAACACTCACAGGGGTCGGCGGACCACCAGGGGGTCCGCGGACCACCAAAGTAACAATCACTATTTACATTTTTTCCAAATTTTTTTTTTTTTTTTTTCCTTTTTGGACACTTTTACTCCGGCGATTTGGGTACCCCAATATACACGCACCCACACTGGGCCCCGTGCGCGGCTGGGGTTGAGGGGGGCGTAGCCCCCCGAAACTCTAGTTGATAATAAATGTCTTTGTCTTCACTAGCAGAATTCACTGAAGCAATCACAACGTTTCAGTCGACTGCCCTTCCTCAGGTATCTGAGGATTGATCTGAAGACTTGATGAAGATCAGTGGACGGAAACATTGTGTCCGCTTCAATAAACTCTGCTGTAATTAAAGACACAGTGTGTGGGACTTTCTCCTCTTCCAGTACATTGGCTGGTCATTCCTCCTATATACGACGCACCTGTCCTACTAGGTTGGTGTGCAAAGATTTTTTACCTGTTGTTTTTGGGCCACTTTCACCCTAACCCTGAAAGCCTGAGTTATACTCAGTTGTGTGGCGGTGCCATACACCGAAAACTGCCGATCTACAAGGTCACAAGTATAAACTCTGGATGTCCCGGAGGTCCCGGGTACGATCCCAGCCCTCAAAAATGTGTCGAAGCGTCCCTGAGCAAGACATTTAACCCCCTAACTGCTCCCCCCTTCACTGTCCGCGGAGCTCAGCTGGGTGAAGCTGAAAACTGAAGTTCCCCCGCGGGACGGGTTCTTAGCTCCGCCATTTTCGGCGCACGACACTGACACGCAGCTAGTTATAAGTCGGCATAACTCCAAACCCAACCCCAATCTTTTTGGCCCTCAACAGTATACTGTAGTATTACAAGCATGCATGCATGCACACACACAGACACACAGACACACACACACACACACACACACAGACACACACACTGTAGGACTTAGGGCAGAGTAATACCCATACATGGCATCATACAATAATAATAAAACACGAAGCGATACGGCAGTGGATCAAAGTAATAGCGCCAACACACGCACGCACGCACGCACGCACGCACGCACACACACACACACACACACACACACACACACACACACACACACACACACACACACACACACACACACACACACACACACACACACACACACACACACACACACACACACACACACATTTCACCGCTCAAACCTCACAATGGATTCCCTCTGGAATGTATGCTGCCACTATTTATGGTACACAAGACATCGGGGCAGAAACCTCATATCTCCATATATTATTTAAACTTTTTGTTTTTGTATGTAAATGAATGGCCCTACTTTGTCATACTAAACGGACAAAAGTAGCAAAAAAAATCTGATCTACAAGCTCAGAACGCGTCGCATCGCTGCGCGTTGTGAGCTTGTAGGTCTGCTATTTTTTGCTATTTCTGATTTATTTTCCAAAGCGGTTACAAGTGTGTATGTTGGTTTTATGAATATTGAACCAATGAATTGAATGAATGAATGAATGAATGTATTAACAGCAGCTTTATGGTTAAATAATAACTACGTTGGATCCATTGGAACACAGGTTTGGTTTTGGACATACAAGGTTTCTACCCCACAGCGATGATATGGAATCTCAGTGATAAACAGCCATTGCGGCAGCGCACAGCACAGCACAGTACATACAGTACAGCGCAGCACAACACAGTTCTTTTTATTATACAGTACAGTATAATAAAAAGCAGGGTGCTTGGCTGCTGCTGCTGAATGTTTTACTAGCGCTCAGAAGAAGAGGTACTCTGGTGCTCGGGTGGCGCAGTGGTCAAGTACTAGGGATATGTACTGTAATTCTATTAACACATTCGGTGCCAGAGTTTTATAATAACAGATTACGTTCGGTGCCAGAAATCTCACCGTTAAGCTGCACGGCGCCGTTTAAGCTGTAGACTCCCATACGAGAAATCCATGTGAAAAAAAGCATGCGTTCATTTTGCACGATGGTCCTGGCTAACGCCTGGAACGATAACATCTCTCACGCGAGTAACAATGGCGGAGCGATCGTGCATACAAAATTAGTCGTTTTCCCTAGCGTAAAAAGTTTCGGAGTTATACAGGTTATAGAGAAGGAGATAGAACGGAAGCGGATGGGAGCCATGTTTTTTGACACGGTGATCCATCTGTCCTTTACTTCTCAGAATCACCACGGGTGATTCCAGAGCTGCTCCAGCCCCTCCCGTGTGGAAAAAAACGAAAAAAACAAAAAGACTGAAAACACGGTTCAGACCGTGTTCGGCACCAAAGCGCTACTCTGTGAAAACACGGTTCAGACCGTGTTTGGCACCCGATGTGTTAATAACGATTATTTGAATATTGGACCCCCCCCCCCCCCTTTTCGAAATGACAAGTGTTATTTGTCATATCTGCCCTGTGCAACTTTTGTCTACGAAAGATAAAAGCCAAACAGATATGTAATTTTGTCAATGACAGAAACACAATCAAATTGTTAATCGCAATTACTTGAGTGATAATTAATCATCAACTTAAATTTGTAATCGTGACAGCCCTAGTGGGGAGGAATGAATTGGCCTAACGACTAAATTGGGGAGAAAATAAAGTAGCAATACCACCAGGTAGAAATACTCTGTTACAAGTAAGAAAAAAAAGAAGCCTGTATTCACATCATAATGTACTTAACGTACCAAAAGTAAAATTATGCGGAATGCCCCATTTCTCATTCCCAATTCTCAAGTTTTTTTAGGTTTTCAAAATGACAATGACAATAGTAGATCTTCAAGCTCACGACGGGTTATGCGGCTTATAAAATGTGCTATTTTTGAATAGTGAAAGTATAACGTATAGGGCTTATGTGGTTAACACCTGTTTTGGTATTATTAATGATCTAAATCTGCAAAGTATAGTAACTAAAGCTGTCAAATAAATGTAGTGGAGTAAAAAACATGTATGCATAAAGCAGAGGGAAGTGAAAATACTCAAATAAAGTAAGAGTAAAAGATTGTAAAAAAAAAAAAAAAAAGGTACAACAGCACTTGAGTAAATGTAAAGTTACTTTCCACCACTGATGCAGTTGCTTAGCTGGCTGCTTGCATTTATACCAGAATTTATACCACTAGCACTTCAGTCCTTCCACAGGTAATCTTGTCACCCCCCTCCCCCAGAGTGTTTTGTTTGAAAGTAATTTCATCAAGACCCGCCCCGCTTTTCTTCCAAGCTTCTTAACAGAACAAATCAAAGGAGAGGGGGTGAGTGGGGAGTGTGATGGGTGGGGGTGGGAGGGGTGGGTGATTCAAGGTTACTGCCACGCATGAAAGAAAGATTGCTTAGAGTGAAAGAGATGAGGTGCGGTCTGTTCTGTTGGCTTTTTTATATAGCTTCAAAGACACCACTACTAGACCTTCAGCCGCAGATTAAGTGACAACATGGCTGATGATGAAAGGAATTGGCTCGGCTTTTATATGGTGTAGCCGCAGAACAAAACGCTACACACGCTGCTAGCTTATGCCTGTGTCGTCACTATTCTAACAAAACGCTACACATGCTGCTAGCTTACGCCTGTGTGGTCACTATTTTAACAAAACGCTACACACGCTGCTAGCTTAGGCCTGTGTCGTCACTATTCTAACAAAACGCTACACACGCTGCTAGCTTAGGCCTGTGTCGTCACTATTCTAACAAAACGCTACACGCTGCTAGCTTACGCCTGTGTGGTCAGTCACTATTCTAACAAAACGCTACACGCTGCTAGCTTACGTGCGGCCTGTGTGGTCACTATTCTAACAAAACGCTACATGCTGCTATCTTACGCCTGTGTGGGCATGACACTATTCTAACAAGACGCTACACGCACATTTCTGCAAAATCTTTTGGAAAACGTCAAAAATTGCGACAAAAACTAAAAAATGTCCATGAATTCAAGTCTCCATGGGGTGACTAATCGATCGACAAAAAAGTCATTTTGGGGGTGAACTATCCCTTTAACGTGGCACTGTGTAACTTTTATTTAATGAATAAAATGTAATTTTGTCCAACCTGTATGGTAGTATGTTAATACAATATGTACACTCTGTATCAGGTTAAGGGGTTGGAATTAGAGTTAAACGTGATTTATACTTGATACGTGATTTATACTTATAGTTGCGTGGCAGTGTCATGCACCGAAAAATGACTGATCTACAAGCTCACAACGTGACGCAGCGCGTTGTGAGCTTGTACATTTTTCGGCTTTAGGCTTACGGTTAAAAATGTCAAAATGTATTTAAAATGCCACTCATAAAATCGCTGTCCTAAAATGTCGATGTCCTCACACGTATAGTATTACAAAGCTGTGTGTGTGTGTGTGTGTGTGTGTGTGTGTGTGTGTGTGTGTGTGTGTGTGTGTGTGTGTGTGTGTGTGCGTTTGTGTGTCATCACGGAAGGTTGTTGATGGAATGTCCGCGGGGGACAGGAAGACGTAGCGATGCCCTGAGCTCAACAGCTGTGCCGTTAGATTTCACACACCGCAGGGGAGGTGGAGGAGAGCCATGAGGATCGAAACATACACACTCACTCACACTCTCTCTCACAAACACACACACACACACACACACACACACACACACACACACACACACACACACACACACACACACACACACACCGCCACAACAAGCCACAACCGTAATCTTCTAACCATAAAATAACCATTTCAGGATCACGACAATTGTCCATACAATGTCTATTTCTCACATTCTAAAATAAATATTTGAGGATTTTTTTTAACTTATATTATAAAAATATATATATATTCAAAGATTTGCACACATTTTCATGATTTGTCTAAAATAGCAGATCTACAAGCTATGAGCTTGTAGATCTGCTATTTTTGAATAGCCAAAGAAATCTAAAATGACATGTTTTTCCAGCTTTACTGGGTTAACCCATTAAGACCTGGAACTGTGTCATTCTTAGATTTGAGCTAAAAAGCATTATTTTACACTTTGGGCTATTCAAAAATAGCAGATATACAAGCTTGTAGCGCGGCACTCGGTGCCGCGCTACGAGCTTGTATATCTGCTATTTTTGAAAATTCGTGAAAATGTGTGCAAATCTTTGAATATATATATTTTTAAAGCGAACATTTTTAACTCAAATCTTTGCATCTGGGGGGTCCCTGGAACAACATATTTTGATGGGGATCCGCGGCCAAATACATATAATTTTGGGGGTCCTTGACATGAAAAAGATTGAGCAGCACTGACATAGAAACATACGTTTTTGCAGAATACTGTTGAGATTTAGGAGACATGTAGAATTGGCTTCAGGTCTCAATGGGTTAATAATAGTAAGTGCACACACACACACGCACACGCACGCACATTGCTTCGAGCTGCCAGGAACCATAGACAACATAATCTCATCTTCTCTCTCCAATTCAATAAATTAGCGACGATACGGCGATAGATATCATACTGAATATCATCACTGCTGGGCCTTGTTTTATATACTTTGTCATACAACAATGTGGCACAAACGTTAGCAAACATAGCTGATCTACAAGCTCACATGCTGTGATCTTGAAGATCTTCTATTGTCACCATTTCTTATGAACAAACAAACAGATACATTAATTAAATAAATAAATAAATACTGTATAATGAGGCAAGTAACGATTTATCGTAAATCAATTAGATTCAAACTGATGACAATTTTAAATGAGTTAATGTATCGCGATGCAAAAAACACAGGATCTTTGTAAGAGAATTGATAGAAAAAGAGTTTTAAGTCATTGCTACTGTGTTGAAAAGAGGATAAGAGAAAACACAGTATTGAAAAATAATAATAATAATAATAATTGTGTAAGAGAAAAAATTTGGTCATTTGTCAATAAAAAAATCACACCCTGTGTGAAGGAAGCGGTGCCTTTGGGGCGGGGCTTAACTCATTTCAGTTCGTCCCTATTGGTGGTCTGAGTCCACTTACCAAATTTGTACTTGGTAGCATGCTGCAAACTGGAATAATGGCTGTTTAAAGCCCAGCCAATGGGCAGACAGAGGGGGCGGGGCTTAAGTAATTACAGTTTGTCCCTATTGGTGGTTTTAGTCCATGTCCAAAATTTGTACTCCGTAGCATGCTGCGAACTTGAGTTATGGCTGTTTAAAGGCCAGCCAATGGGAAGACAGAGGGGGCGGGGCTTGAGCAATTCATGCTCGGCCCGTATTGGTGGTCTAAGTCCACATACCAAATTTGGACTTGGTGGCATGCTGCAAACTGGAGTTATAGCTGTTTGAAATCCCGTGCTCATACGGGCGGACGTCCCTGGGGGTCCCTGGACCCCTCTTTGATAACCGGTGGCACGTGTGGCAAATGAGAGGAGAGATGGCATAGGCAATCTCCAAGTCTGTGTGTGTGCGTGTGTTTGTATGTGTTGCTTCTTTGCCATGCTCATCCCGGGCTCATACACACAGACACACAGACACACAGACACACAGACACACAGACACACACCGAGTCAAAGCCACGTATAGAGCGGTTGGCACCGCTAAAAAATGTGTGTCTAAAAAAATCTTGTGATTGGAATCGTATCGTATCGTTACATGCCTAATAATGACATGCCCAAACTAGTGAGGCATATTCTGCATGGGGGGGGGGGGGGTTATTTGAGGGGGACATGCTACATGGGGTCTGGCAGGTGGAGGAGTGTGGGCGTGTGTGGGCCAGCAGGCTGTCTTCCTGCCATGACTCAGTCCTGACAGTCAGTCCTGAATACAGCACTTTTCCAAACATAGTTACAAAGTGCTTTACTTGACAAGGTAAAATAGCAACATGATAAACAAGATAAAACTACATCAAAAAGATCATTGAATAAAATAAGCGCAATAAACATAAAATGTAAAATAGACACATACAGATAAATGGTGCTTTTATCCAAAGCGCTTTACGCATTACATTCACCCATTCACACACACATTCATACACCGATGGCGGAGGAAACCATGCAAGGCATCAACCTGCTCATCGGGAGCAATTAGGGGTTCAGCGTCTTGCTCAAGGACACTTCCACACTAACTCTGGGGGAGCCCCCCCCCCCAGCCTGGGATCGAACTGGGAACCTTGCGGTTTCCGGTTCACTCTACCCGGCCACTCTACCCCTGATCTGCCCCGGCAGCAGTGGTGGAAAAAGTACTCAGATATTATACTTAAGTAAAAGTATCAATACTGCAATGTAGAAATACTCCGTTACAATTAAAAGTCTGTAATAAAAAAATTACTTGAGTAAAAGTACAAAAGTATTGGCATCAAAATGTACTTAAAGTACCAAAAGTAAAAGTACTAAAATGTTTGAAAATAGCAGATCTACAAGCTCACAACGCGTCGCGATGCGACGCGTTGTGATCTTGTAGATCGGCTATTTTCAAATAGCCTAGGTATAAAATAGGGCTAAAGTGGTTCATGTATGTTTTATAATGTCATCATTTATATCTAAAAACTAACTACTGTAGCAACTAAAGTTTTCAAATAATTGTAGTGGAGTAAAAGTACAATATTTGCCTCTGAGATATAGTGGAGTAGAAGTAAAAGTATTGGACATTTTACATACTCAAGTAAAGTACAAATACCTCAAAATTGTACTTAAGTACTGTACTTAAGTAAATGTACTTAGTTACTTTCCACCACTGCCCGGCAGATATAATCAATAAAACATTAAATGGCAAAAAAAGAAGAAGAAAATTACAACATTTCTCCCTGCCCGTCTCCCTGCCTGCCTGCCTGCCTGTCTGTCTGCCTGCCTGCCTGTCTGTCTGTTTGCCTGCCTCAGGCTACAGGCTGACATAGTTGGCCGTTCATTTAGTTTAGTCTTTGATGTCTGTACTGTACTGTACTGGCCAACAGAGGGCTGGAGGAAAGGATTGTTTTGTTTTGTTTTTTCCAAGCCTTATCGTACAACCACATGGTCTCACAGTGAGTCACACAAACCAGTTCCTCTGAGAAGTCCACTCAGAGATGCTCTTCCAGAGCATGATTTAGATCGGTGGTTCTCAAACTTTCTTTCCTCAGAGCACCCCCCATCCACCCCTCTTACATCTGACAAAAGCTGAGACCTCTAAACGTGCAGGCCATAGAGTTAAACAATAATAGAGAGGGCACCGGAAATCCTCTCCCATCCACTTGCATTGAGTTGCTCACCCACAGCGCATGAGGCGAAATCACCCCTTCGTTCGGGGCTGTGAAGTGTGATGGGCGAGGCCTATTTGGGGCCACTGTGACATGTTTTGCGTCACTGAGGTGATGCGTTTAGCGTCACCTCGGTGCGCAGCCCCGTGCGCAAGCTTGTGAGTTGAGCCCATTGGTCGAAACCATAGACTGTATAAAAGAGAGGGACAAAGCCAGACCGCTGGTTTCTACAGACCGAAAATGAAGCCGATTGTTCAGGAATTTGAAATCCGCCATCTCTAATATAAGCCCAAAAGCACGTCGGTAACAGGAACCGGAAAACAATCCCCAAAGAATGCTATTGGTTGGGTAGCTTGTCAATCAAGAGCGGGGGCGGGGAATGAATGCTATTGGTTGTGTAGCTTGTCAATCAAATCATCCTGCCCCTCCTAGAGAATAGCCTACTTTATTGTCAATTTTAAAATAAATGGGACCATAATTTAGCAAAACGCATATCATGATGATTGAAAGGAGACTTTAAACTAGCGACTGGAAGTAATATAGATAATAGAATTTATGACAATTTTTATTAAGGTAAGAACATCTAGTCTAAAGTTTGTCAAAAACCCATCCGCTTGCGTTAAAATAAATGTTCTGACACCCGCAGGGGTAAAACACGTAAAACAGCGCCAAACATGCCATTCATATGAACTGTCTCACTTCCGCATTGGCCTCATTGTAAATATGTCAGGCTGGCCCCTTGGCTTCAATGCAACTACTGGGTTCTGGGGGCTTGGTGCAGGCACATGCGCACGCACGTACGCACACACGCACGCACGTCATTGAAGAAACGATTCAAATGGCCATGATTTATTACCCGCTGTTTAGCCAACATGTGAGTCAATTATTCAGGAAAAATCTGAATTACTATGGAGACGTTATAAACACTAAATTATGCAAAATGTGAAATTAAAGCCATTATTAGCGAGGGAGCTAAATGGTCTATGTTTATGTATGATATATGGGCTGCCGCGGTAAATTAGACAATGACATTCAGCGTTGATGGCTATTCAATGCTGAGAACAGAGGGAATGAGAGCGTGTGCACGTGTGCCCAGGTGTGTGTGTGTGTGTGTGTGTGTGTGTGTGTGTGTATAACCCATTAAGACCTGGAACGCATCTGTGTCACTTTAGATTTCTTTGGCTATTCAAAAATAGCAGATCTACAAGCTCATAGCGCGGCACCGAGTGCCGCGCTATGAGCTTGTAGATCTGCTATTTTTGAAAAATCGTGACATTTTAAAAAAAAAATAATAATCTAAAAAATGTTAGGATTTAGAAAACATTTTTATGAATCGTTTCAGGTCTTAATGGGATAAAACAGCTCAGGGCCGGTTGGATAAAGCCCAGGGCCACCTGGAGGCAATGTGGCGCCCTGGGCCAAATACCCCCCCACCCCCCCATGTGAACTTTACCAAACACATGAGATAGCTAAAACTTTCTCGAACTAATGTCACGGCAACTTTCTCAAACTTTTTTTCCATGTCAAGGATCCCCAAATGAATATGTGATTGGCTGCAGACCTCATTTTCAGCAACGCCTGCACGAGAGCAGCCGCGCGCGCGCACGCACGCACGCACGCACGCACGCACACACACACACACACACACACACACACACACACACACACACACACACACACACACACACACACACACACACACACACACACACACACACACACACACACACACACACACACACACACACAACACACACACACACACACGGCAGCTGACCAGTTAAACCAAAGTCTTAAGGTTCAATCGCTTGTCTTCGGTCGCACTGGTAAGCGTTGGTAGAAAAATATGTCCCGTCGCTTTGTTTGCGACGCGACCGTGCGCGAAAAACACACACACCGACCGACCGACCCGTGTGTTTTCCCCGGGCCTGGCCGGCCACTGTAGCCTACTGGGATGACAGGGCACAAAAGCCGGTACTGGTCAGGGTTGCCAGATCTGCTTATTATAATATTTCCCGGCAAGATTTTATTTGAAAATAGCTGATGTACATGTTAAAGTGCTCATGTGGCCCATAGGTCGCTTCTTTTGGGCTGGTTTTCCTAGACATGGTTGCTTGTTTCTCACACATAATCTGGCAACACCGGTCCTGGTCCTCCCCACTTGGATGTCACGTCAATAAAACACAGTTTGTTGACTCAAATACCAATTTGTGTGCTTGTTTTGTTTGCAGGCATACAACAGTAATTAATTTATGGCGCTGCGTCCTTTATGTGTACTATGACAGCTCTACTTGTATAGAGATGACAGCTAAAAATTTAGCCAACAGTGTCATTAAATATACATGATCACATGATGGCTATTCTGTCTATCTTGCTTCTCTGCCACACAGCTGGCTCCCCCCTGCTTTCTCTCTCTCTCCACATACACACACACACACGCACACGCACACACACACACACACACAGTCTTAGATGCTCGACAAAGCCGGATGCACCACGGTGGATTCGAACCCAATAGACTCCCAGTAGCCAGCAGTGGTGAAAAGTACATTTACTCAAGTACTGTACTTAACTCACTGAGTGCCATTAACGTGTTTCACGTGTTTTTAGCGCTATGGCTCAACGTGCCATTAACGTGTTTCACGTGTTTTTGAAAAATTAGCATAAGTAAACAAATTTTTTTTTTTTTTTTTTTTTTTTTTTTTTTTTGAAAAACATGTTCAGAACCCAAGATATCATCATCTGAAGGTGTGCAGCTCCATCCACTCCTTGTTTAACTTAGAACTGAAAAAGGCTGTATCTCGCTTCCTAAGCACTTTTTGTTTTCTGTGAAAAAAACTCTGGCACTGGGACAACATCATTTTTAAATATTTTTTGTTTATTCGTTTCTGTTCTTTTACATACTCATAGGTAGTAAAATTGAGTGCCAGAATTGCCAAACGTTTAAATAAAATAAAAAATTCTGGCACTCAATGAGTTAAGTACAATTTTGAGGATTTTTTACTTTACTGGAGTATTTCCCATTTTCAGTACTTTTGCTTCAACTCCACTACATCTCAGAGGCAAATATTGGTACTTTTACTCCACTATAATTATTTGAAAACTTTAGTTACTAGTTACTTTGCAGATATAAATTATTACATTATAAAACATACATTAACCACTTTAGCCCTATTTTAAGCTCACAACGCGTCGCATCGCAACGCTTTGTGAGCTTGTAGATCGGCTATTTTCAAATATTTTAGTACTTTTACTGTTGGTACTTGAAGTACATTTTGTTACCAATACTTTTGTACTTTTACAAAAAAATTACAGTCAATTTTGAATTCCGGACTTTTACTTGTAACAGAGTACTTCTATATTGCAGTATTGATACTTTTACTTAAGTAAAACATTTGAGTACTTTTTCCACCACTGCACACACACACACACGCACGCACGCACGCACGCACGCACGCACGCACGCACGCACGCACGCACACACACACACACACGCACACGCACACGCACACGCACACGCACGCACACACACGCACACACACGCACACACAGTCTTAGATGCTCGACAAAGCCGGACTCTGCGGTGGTGGCCAGCTAATGTACTTTACCACTGTGCTTTAATGGTTATAGGTTAGTGTTGTGTACGTACCGGGGGTCTGGAAGTTGATGCGTCTCATCTCCACAGGGTCGGTGGGGTGGTGCGCCATCATCTCTGCGTTGCCCAGAAGGCTCTTGGTTCCGGGCTCAGAGTCTTTGCGCTTGCTTCTCAGGGACCAGTGAGTTGAATGGTAGAACAGAGCAAGAGAAACAAACCAAAAAACCCAGAAAGCAGGAAGGAAACACAAAGAGAACTTGACTCAGTATTCACACTCCCATGGAGACGCCGCCATGCAGGCCACTCATGCAGGCGTAACAGAGGGAGTTAACCCATTCAATCCAACAGTGTTGATTATGTTGACTAAAACTATGACGAAACATTTCCGTTGACTACCTTTTTTCACTGACGAAAACTAAATAAAAACTAAATAAAATCGAATCTATGATGACTAAAACTAAGACTAAATATATTGACAATTTCGTCTATAGGGTTAGTGGAGAAGAGATCCAGTAGAAGTAAAAGACAAGTCATTATATATTTGGTTGTGCTCGGGTGTTGCGCTCTGAAAATAGCCGATCTACAAGCTCGCGACGCGTTGTGAGCTTGTAGATTGGCTATTTTTAGCACGCAACCAAGTGTAAAATCAGCCATTACGACGCCTAAAATACATTTTAGTCGACTAAATCAACTGCAGATTTAGTCGACTATAATCTTATGATATTTAGTCGACTAAAACTAGACTAACAGTAAAACATTTCAGATAACTAAAATATGACTAAAACTAAATGGAAATGTATTCAAAAGACTATGACTAAAACTAAATCAAAATTTGCTGTCAAAATCAACACTGCAATCCAGGAACGCATTTACAAATGTCTTCTAAATCAGTTTTCTGGAAAAACGTATGTTGCTATAATATCAGTGGCGCTCAAACTTTTTCATGTCAAGGACCACCCAAAATTACATGTATTTGGCCACCGACCCCCATCTCAAAATATTTAGTTCCAGGGACCCCCTGAAGCAAAGATTTGAGTTATAAATGTTTGCTTTAAAAAGTATATATTCAAAGATTTGCACACATTTTCAAGATTTTTCCAAAAATAGCAGATCTACAAGCTCATAGCGCTGCACTCTGTGCCGTGCTATGAGCTTGTATATCTGCAGGGGTCTTCAACAGGGGGTCCGGGACCCCTAGGGAGTCCTCAGAGTTACTAAAGGGGGGGGCCCCCAATCCAAATCTTTGTACACTAACCACATGAACCCCAACATCCCTATGCTGAGGGGAACACGAGGGGTCAAGTTTACTAAGTACTGAGGGTTTAAGTGGTTAAATGTCTGAAAATACACATTAACATGAATCCAACATATTCATAGAAAAGATAAGTCAACAAACAGAAAGACATTAATTTACACAACAGAGTGCTGTAAAACAAGTCTATGAAGCTATCTATGAAACCTATGAAAAAGTTTAATCTGCAACACAATGTTATAGGCTACAATATGTACTGGGGGTCCCTGCTTCATATCTCTCTCTCAGCTAAGGGGTCCTTGGCCTGAAAAACGTTGAAGACCCCATGATATAGAGTGTTTGGTTCAGTAACAGAGCCAACAACCTGTCTCTCCAGCTCTTTAATAAAAAAATAAATATCATATTTTCTGGTGGGTTGCCAATCTCTGCCAAAAATGAGAGATAACCCATTTATCAGATTCAATTTGATAGCGTTCCAGTTCCAATTTTTCTTCTTTGTGTCATCAAAAGCAATTTCACTTGTTTATTCTCTATATCCTGTAGTGTATGGGGTCTCTCTCCTGCTTGGATAAATTGGTATTCCAAGCTGAAAATGCATGTTCTGTTTACTAAAGAGTTGGTTAGACAGGGAGACTCCTTTTACTGAACAAACACTCTATAGCAATGATTACTATCACAATATAGAGCTATTTAACACTGTTACTGAACAAACACTCTATAGCAATGATTACTATCACAATATAGAGCTATTTAACACTGTTACTGAACAAACACCCTATACACAATGATTACGATCACAATATAGAGCTATTTAACACTGTTACTGAACAAACACTCTATAGCAATGATTACTATCACAATATAGAGCTATTTAACACTGTTACTGAACAAACACCCTATACACAATGATTACGATCACAATATAGAGCTATTTAACACGGTTACTGAACAAACACTCTAGTCTATAGCAATGTTTAATATAGAGCTATTTAACACTGTTACTTAACAAATGCTCTATAGCAATGATAACTATCACAATATAGAGCTATGTAACATTTTAACAAACAAACAAAAACAATATCCCTTACTACAGACATAATATTTCCGGACATCCTAAGGTGTGTTTTTTCTCTAGCAGAACAACATAAATTGATCTACAGGGCTGGAAAGAACGCAAAGAAACTTGACGTTAGCTTAAATCTCACCTGTCAGGCTTGCTGCTTCCACAATGGGGGTGTGGTGAGGGGGTGGAGGAGGAGGAGGGGGGAGGGGGGGGGGGGATAATTGCAGACAGAAAAGGAAGGAAACAGGCACATTGTTACAGAGAACGGGAAATCAATACTTTGCATTAGCATTCAGAAAAAGCCTTGTATAGCCTCGTAGCAGATATACCACAGGCCGGATGCAGAGGGACGGGCAGAGCGTTTGACAGGCTAGGCTGTCTGAACGGAGAGGAACATTCGGAGATCGTTCGCTGAATATCAAACGGGAGGGTTAAGCGTTGTTGTTTTCTTTCTATACGTGTCGACAACGGCATGATAATGAAGCCTCATTTATGCTTTGCCCGCACGACTGCGCCGCGCAACCGAGAACAGCCGACCTACAAGCTCACAACGCGTCGCTAACGCGATGCGTTGTGAGCTTGCAGGTTTGCTGTTCTCGGGCCGTTGCTCGGCGCGCGACGGTGAGCATATATTAGGCTTTTATATGCCGACCCGACAAAGGCCTACAACATCAGTCGGATATCCGCCGTAAACGGCTTGAAAGCGTGATGGATAGAAGCCTAATCCCAAAGGGTTTTCGGGCTAAACCCCCGGTGGAATATACTCACTTTGCTTTAAAACGTATCTGCAGTGTTAGGTGTATGTGAGCGAGCAAGCGAACGCCATTGACTGGGAGGAAAGTTTTTCTTTAAATATTGTCTTTTCTTTTCATGCAAATGTAGGGAATTACAGATACAACATCAAACCAGTTATCACTTGCTCAGTTTGACCCAGCACCAGTTTTGGAAATGCAGCAAATAGGATTACGTGTGAAAAATGTGTAAAAGGCTTGAAATGTTTTTCTCTTGCACAAGTTATCAGCTCAAAGTTCATCTTAACCCATTAAGACCTGTCATTTTTAGATTTGAGCTAAAAAGCATTATTTTACACTTTTTTTACACTATTCAAAAATAGCAGATATACAAGCTCATAGCGCGGCACCGAGTGCCGCGCTATGAGCTTGTAGATCTGCTATTTTTGAAAAATCGTGAAAATGTGTGCAAATCTTTGAATATATATATTTTTAAAGCGAACATTTTTTACTCAAATCTTTGCTTCTGGGGGGTCCCTGGAACAAAATATTTTCATGGGGGTCCGCGGCCAAATACATATCATTTTGAGGGTCCTTGACATGAAAAAGATTGAGAACCACTGATATAGAAACATCGTTTTTTCAGAATGCTGTTGAGATTTAGGAGACATGTAGAATCGGCTTCAGGTCTCAATGGGTTAAAAGAAAACTTCATTGTCCATTAAATTGAACATCAAATGGAAATGAGCCTGTGGCACTCTCTGGAATACAGTATACAGACAGTAAAAACACAACTAATACATCAAATCTTTGAAAAAGTCTTTGGAAAATAATGTTTTTTTATTTATTTGTGGGGGTGTGGAGGGGGGGGGTGCGACTCACTTTTTGTAAAGCAGGATAGCGATGACGATGCAGATGATGAAGACCACTGCGAGCACGGGTCCGACCACCCAGATGAGACCGTCCGCCGCGTCCACGGGCTGCGGGTCCGAGTCCGGGGCGATCACAGGGTCTGTGTAGGGGCTAGCCACGTACATCTTCTGTAGAGAAGGACATCACTAAACCAAAAGGCTCTCCAAAGGGGGCACATAGATAGGGCTGTGTTCACATCACTGGAAGCACAGATCCAGTTTTTGGGGGCTTATCCAGACTAGTATCACATTTTTTGAAGTTTGAACTTGTTACTTTGTGTGAAATATAGCCCGACAACTTCAGAGGATTAAAGGTTTATTAATATAATCCGACTTCTACTCTAGTCATGTGCGTGACTTCTTCCCCCTCCGCTCACTGCAGGGGGCTTTGATTGATTGATTGAGTACTTTATTTAGACGTTTGCAGGACAAAGTACAGTTCAAATACAAGATCAGCTAAATAGGATTAAAAAGCCCAAGAAAGCGAATGGCTACTCGCCTGGTGTTCAAAGTGTTGTTAACCCATTTAGACCGGGAAATAATCGGTGTCGATTTAGATTTCTTTGGCTATACAAAAATAGCAGATATATGTAGATCTGCTATTTTTTGAAAAATCGTGAAAATGTGTGCAAATCTTTGAATATGTATATATATTTTTTAAAGCGAACATTTGTAACTCAAATCTTTGCTTCTGGGGGGTCCCTGGAACAATATTTTTTGAGATGGGTTCCACAATTTGGGGGTCCTTGACATGAAAAAAGTTTTAGACAACATGTCTCTCATGTCTTGGATTTAGAAGACATTTGTAGAATCCTCCCAGAAGCAAAGATTTGAGTTGCAAATGTTCGCTTTAAAAAACCTATATATTCAATGATTTGCACAAATGTTCACGATTTGAAAAAAAAACATATCTACAAGCTCGTAGCACGGCACTATGAGCTTGTAGATCTGCTATTTTTGAATAGCCCAAAGTATAAAATAATTGTTAGAGCTAAAATAATAAAAAATGACACAGTATGCTTTCCCGGTTTTAATGGGTTAAGAGGGGACGATCGGCTCCTCAATTCTTATTCAATTTCTGTATCATATCATAAAAGGAAAGGTATAATCCTCCATAGGCTTACAGATAGGCTGCCGTGACCAGTGGTTAAGTACTGTACTTAAGTACAATTTTGAGGTAATGTACTTTACTTGAGCATTTCCAATTTCCAATACTTTTACTTGTACTCCACTACATCTCAAAGACAAATATTGTACTTTTACTACAATTATTTGAAAACTTTAGTTACTACCGGTAGTTACTTTTCAGACATAAATTATCATATTACAAAACATACATTAACCACTTCAGCCCTATTTCATACATAGGCTATTTGAAAATAGCCGATCTACAAGCTCACAACGCGTCGCGAGGCGACGCGTTGTGAGCTTGTGGATCTGCTATTTTCAAACATTTTAGCACTTTTACTTTTGGTACTTTAAGTATATTTTGATGCCAATACTTTTGTACTTTTACTCAAGTAACATTTTGAACACAGGCCTTTTACTTGTAACGGAGTATTTTTTATATCGTGGTATTACTACTTGTACTTAAGTAAAATAATGTACCTCAGTACTTTTTCCACCACTGCAGATAGGCTGCAGTCTGAACAAAGCCATCGTTCAGCTAAAGGAGCAGCGGACGCAGTGAGTCACTTGATTATAAGGTCTATATCCATCCTCATGTTTACTCCGCTCTAATAAAATAAAAAGTACAAAATTAAATAACACGCGGGGGCGAGCAAAGCAATAATAATATCACCTTCAGCGCCAGCCCACCAGAATGAGGACGGACACGCCGTCCCTCTTTATTAGCCTGGGCGAAAGGAGACGAGCGGGGGGGTGGGGGGGGCGTTATTTATTGTCCACAGCTTTTTATTCATGTTTTTTTGGTTCCCTGTTCGCCGGGTGGTTTGACTGACATGTGTTGTTATTGTTGTAGCAGCGGTTGCGTTAGTGACGGCGATGTAAGGTGACAGACCTGTGTGTGTGTGTGTGTGTGTGTGTGCGCGCGTGCGCGTGCGTGTGCGTGTGTGTGTGTGTGTTACTTTTTTTTTCTTGGTTTTCTGCCTATATTTATAGAGTATTAGTGAAGATGGACAGGAAACAGGGAGAGACAGATGGAGAGAGACATGCAGTAAAGATCGTCGGGAACGGGACTCGAACCTACACTGTAGCCTAGGTGCCCGGACCGGCGCTTCACTACAATCATATGAAAACTTTAGTGACTAGTTACTTTGTACAAGTATTTTGAGAGCTTGTAGATCTGCTATTTTCAAAATATATCTTCTTTATACATTTTGAACTTGTCATATGGGACATTCTGCACAATGAGTACTTTTGTTACTTTTGAAGCCGATACTTTTGTAATTTTGCTCAAGTACATTTTGAATACAGGACGTCTACTTGTAATAGAATAGAGTATATCTACGTTGATTTATTGAAACTTTTACTCTATTTAGTTTTTACTCTTCTGGGGGTCCCTGGCATAAACACATTTTCAGATGGGGGCCCGTGGCCATATACATATCAATTTGGGGGTCCTTGGCAAGTTTGAGGACCACTGATATTCTTTGAGACACACATACGGGTATTTCGGGGCGTGGCCGAATCCACCATTACCTTTTCGGGTGAAACAACACAGCTTTCACCATTGGAATTGCATTGCGGAACGTACACATGGTTACATTTTATGGGCTTATTTCACCATAGCAACGCAACATATGGTGAAGTATAGCAGTGCAGGTCATAGCAAAAATCACCGATCTTGTGACAAATGAAACCGGGACCGCCAAATATTCTAAACGTTGCGCGATTCTGCCAATAATCATATTCTTTAAGACATCGGTTCTCAAAGTGGGGTCCGGGGACCCCCAGGGGTCCTTCAGGGGGTTCCAGGGGGTCCCCATCAAAATGTGTTAATATAGCGTCACAATAATTTTTATCTTTTATACTTTGGCTATTCAAAAATAGCAGATCTACAAGCTCATAGCGCGGCACCGAGTGCCGCACTATGAGCTTGTAGATCTGCTATTTTTGAAAAATCTTGAACATTTGTGTAAACCTTTGAATATATATATATTTTTAAGCAAACATTTGTCACTAAAATTTTGCTTCTCTGGGTCCCTGGAACAAAATATTTGAGATGGGGGTCCGCGGCCAAATACTTTATTTGTGGGGGTCCTTGACACGAAAAAGTTTGAGAACCACTGCTTTGAGACACACATCCAGGTTTTTGCCGGGTCAAACAAGGGAATCACGTGACGTTGATTCCCTTCCCCTATTGGCTCATACTAGGACATGACGGATGTGTAGGCACAGAATAGAATGGTGAACAGACATTGACAGTGAGAGTGGTTGCGGTGCGGTTGCGGTTGCGGTGCGGTTGCGGTTGCGGTGCGGTTGCGGTGGCGTTACCCCGGTGGTGGCGTTGAGCTCGGCCAGGATGAAGAAGACGTACTCCTGGCCCGGCTCCAGGGCCCGGTTCTCGAAGCCGCCGTAGTCCAGCTGGTCCCCCAGGGTGAAGAAGGCGGGCAGGGTGGCGGGCGTGAAGCGGGCCGTGATGTAGGCCCGCCGCAGGTCCACCGTCTTCTGCTGCCGACTGTCCCTCTGACGCTGGCTGATGTCCTTCAACAGCTGGACAGCACCGGAGAGGAGAGGGCAAGGTTATTAGTAGTTAGTAGTTAGTTAGTTAGTTAAGATAGTTAAACCAAAACTAACCAAATAACGAAAAAGAAAATTTTCGTTAACTGAACTAAAATGAAAACTACAATAAAATAAATAAACAATAACTGACTGAAACTGTATTGTGTGTTTACAAAATTAACTAAAACAAACTGTAAACTGTAAAATGATAGACAAAATGCCCTTAGTTTTCGTTTGTGGAAGGTTGGTGGTTCATCTGAATAACATTTTAAATGATATCTTTTGTTATGTTTTTATTACACAATACTTAACTTTTCAATCCTGCACCTGACACATAACCCAAAGTAAAATAAGAACTAGCAAATCCGCTCTAAAAACTAATTAAAACTAACTGAATTAGGAACAAAATATTCAAAACGAGCTAAAACTAAACTAAAATGAAGAATCCAAAACTATTGTAACTTGTAGATTGGCTATTTTTGAAAGATTTTGAACAAATTGTGAAAACTTTTGAAGACAAAAAAAAGAACTAATGGTAAAATGGGACATTCTGCATGATAAGTAGCCTACTTTTAGTACTTTGAGTATACTTTGATGCCAGTACGTATGCATTAAAGTAAGTAAAACATTTGAATACAGTACTTTTACTCACAACAGAGTATTTCTACATTGTGACATTGCCACACAAATCTGACTACTTCTTCCACCACTGCGGTCAGAGACATAAAAAGAAAGGAGAAAAAAAAGCCAGATGTCTCAATAACCATGACGAATAGTTGAAACGTTGACATTTAACCAGCAAAGGGTAAACGCTGCCTCTAGTTTTTTTTTAGGCAGTGGGAATGATGTTAGTGTTTATACTGTAAGGTCCTGGGCTCCCTGCAGACAGACAGACAAACAGACAGACAGAGAGGTGGTTATATGATGATATGTGTCTCTCACCTCTTCCAGGTCCATCTCGTCCGGGCTCTTCAGATGTCTGATGACTCCCCTGGCCTTCCTGAGAGGGACCACTACCACGTATACGTTCCTGAAGGGGGGGGCCACAGCAAACAAAAAAAACTACTTTATAACCCATTCAATGCGGGGAACACATTTCTGTCATTTTGTCAAGATTTCTTTGGCTATTCAAAAAAATAGCAGATCTACAAGCTCATAGCGCGGCACCGAGTGCCACGCTACGAGCTTGTAGATCTGCTATTTTTTTTTTTATCGTGAACATTAAGTGGAAATCTTTGAACGTATATTTTTTCAAAGCGAACATTTGTAACTGTCAAATGTCTCATTTTTTCTGAAAAACATATTGTTGCTGGGTGCTCAAACCTTGTCTTGTCAAGGACCCCCAAAAACGATATGTTTTTGTCCCCCCGAGTTCCATCAAAATATGTTGTACCAGGGACCCCCCCAGATGCAAAGATTTAAGTTAAAAATGTTTTAAAAAAAAAATATATATATATTCAAAGATTTGCACAAATGTTCACGTTTAAAAAAAAATAGCAGATCTACAAGCTCATAGCGCGGCACTCGGTGCCGCGCTATGAGCTTGTAAATCTGCTATTCTTGAATAGCCAAAGTATAAGAATAATGGTTAAAACTAAGCGACACAGATGTGTTCCCGGATTGAATGGGTTAACAGCTGTCCAGGTCCAAAGTGACAGGAGCCAGGGAAATTATTTTCAAATGTCTCCTCCTCTCCTCTCCCCGGCTTGTCGAGGAGCCGGCGGAGGCATTTTTTTGTGTCTTGTTAGAGGGGCTAGTGTCCACAGGAATATGTTTTATGAGAGGAGAAGTGCTTTGGACATCATGTCCAGAGAGTTCGCACTGAGCCTTATTGATGTTCATTCCGACCTATCACACCAGAATTCGTGAAAAGAGATGTCCAAGAGATGAGCCAATAAAAAGGCTTTCTGTGGACACAAGGCCCCCAAGCCATCCTGGTTAGAGACTTTTGGACTCATGGAATTATTGTTTGTATTTGTAGTGAAGTCACAAGAAGACGTCCTCAACCACAAACATTTCAACTCTGATTATAAATATTATGCAATATACTTAACTAGTTTCAAATGATACAAATATTGATAAGAAAGCATTTTGGACTATAGTATGGACGAATTATTTAATATTTTAACCCTAATATCCTATATTTTAGCTGCTATTTTTTAAAGCAAATGTTCCCCCCAGAATAGGCATAATGGGGTTCAAGAGGTTAAAGGGATAGTTCACCCAAATAATTACTTTTTTTCTATCGATTAGTCACCCCATGGAGACTTGAATTCATGGACCGGTAGGAGACACAAAGGAGACTCTTTGTGTCTCCTACCGGAACCTTTGCCGGTCATCAAAATATTGGCTTAGGAATGCGACAAAAAAATAATAATCCATGAATTCAAGTCTCCATGGGGTGACTAATCGATAGCAAAAAAAGTCATTTTGGGGGTGAACTATCCCTTTAAGTACAAACCCTCTGGGGTTGTGTGAGTCTTACTTGACAGGACTCCGGGTCTCCAGCGAGGGCAGGATGATGGTGACGGTGGTCTCGGTGTCTCGGGTGTGGTCTATCTCGGGCCGGCGGATGGTGATGGGCGGGGAGGTCTTGGCGTGGATGCGGTGGCGCAGCCCCCCCATGTTGCCCTCGGGGGAGGTGATCTTGAAGTCGTAGCTGGTGTCCGGCTGCAGGTTGGGGATGACCGCCTTGCGGAGCCGCGCGTCCACCTCCATCTTCTGGCGGTTGTACTCCACCTGGGTGAGGAACAACAACTAATCAACCACACTTGTTGCCATATTTTACGAGAGAAATAAGCAACCAGGTCTATGAAAACAAGCCCAAAAGAAGCGACTCGGCTATATGAGCACTTTAAACTGCGGACACATACATATCATTTTGGGTGGTCCTTGACATGAAAAAAGTTTGAAATCACTGATATTATATATTTTTTTATTTATTTATTATACGTTTTTTTAAAACCAAAAAATCTGTTAGAATTTAGAAGACATTTGTAGAATCCCCAGAAGCAAAGATTTGAGTTACAAATGCTCGCTTAAAATATATATACATTCAAAGATTTGCACAAATATTCAAACATTTAAAAAAAATATGAGCTTGTAGATCTGCTATTTTTGAATAGCCCAAAGAATAAAATAATGGTTATAGCAAAAAAAAGAAAAAAAAAGAATACAGATATATGCGTTCCCGGATCGATTGTGTTAATGTATTCTTCGCGCTATGGGGCCAAATGTAAGAACGCTATGGGGCCAAATGTAAGAACGCTATGGGGCCAAATGTAAGAACTCTATGGGACCAAATGTAAGAACGCTATGGGGCCAAATGTAAGAACGCTATGGGGCCAAATGTAAGAACTCTATGGGACCAAATGTAAGAACGCTATGGGGCCAAATGTAAGAACGCTATGGGGCCAAATGTAAGAACGCTATGGGGCCAAACGTAAGAACGCTATGGGGCCAAATGTAAGAACGCTATGGGGCCAAATGTAAGAACGTTATGGGGCCAAATGTAAGAACGCTATGGGGCCAAATGTAAGAACGCTATGGGGCCAAATGTAAGAACGCTATGGGGCCAAATGTAAGAACGCTATGGGGCCAAATGTAAGAACGTTATGGGGCTAAATGACGTACGGTGAAGCGATAGGGGTAGGTGGTCTCCGGGAACTCCCAGGTGAGCAGGACGCTGGTCTTGGTGGCCAGGTTGACGGAGAAGTTCCTCGGCACGTCTGGTGAAAAGGAACCAAACAGACATCATCAGTTATACTCTCACAAACAGTTGTTAGTTTATAGTATCTTCACACCATCATCAGTGCCTCTTGCTCTGCAGCAGCAGCAGCCCTGCCAACTGAAAGAATCATAGCGTGTTATGGCTGTTAGTGAGGATGAGGAGGTGACCAGGAGTGTGAAGAAGAGTGGGAGGAAGGAGGAGGAGCCAGAAGACAAAACATAGAAAACAAAGACAGACTGCGAGAAGAAGAACAGGCCACATGCCACTATAGTGTCAGGTGTCCCAAGTCAGCATGTCAAGCGGACATTTTGGTGTGGGCGCCACGTGCATCTTCAGAGCATGTTTTATTTTAAAAGGTTGAGAATCGCCGGTCTTGTTGAAAGCCAAAAAAACCTACCTGTAGATCCGCGGTCGTCGGTACATCTGGACTTAAGACTCTTAAGCACTTACCTTCTCCTTCATAGACAGATGGGTTCCATTCCCCCATGAACCCTTTTACCTGCATATCGGGGGGGGATTGGGTTGTGTGATAAGAAGCAGCCAGTGGCCTTGATGCACAGACATCCATTATGCATTCAGCCTGTTTGCTCCCAGCTGATTGGTTGGTTGGCTGGTTGGTGAGGGGTGGGTGCTGGTGGGGGAGGAGGGGTGGGAGTGAAGGAGCATTCTGTGGCGATAAAAGAAGGTTAGCCAATGGAATACAACCACCCTAATGACTACTAACCATGGAGTGTACCGACTAGACCTCTAGACCTACAGCACATACAGTATATAAACAGAGCTGCTACCTTTAACTCTTTCATTGCCACACTTATTTCAGACTGTGTCGTCCCAGTGCCACGAAAAATGTGCATTTTTCCTGTTTATTTTTTAACATTGAAGTGAATGGAGCAGCAATTTTTTGTATAGCGTTATCTCCTAGTTCCTTTGAGATAAACAAAAAAAAAACAAGACAAAAAAATATATATATATTTAAAAAATAATAATAATTAAAAAAAAACATTATAATTATAATTTAGTAATTTCCGTCCGTGGCCATGATAGCCATAGTACATCGGACGGGAATTCCCGTTTTTGGCAATAAAAGAGTTAAACACATCTTAAATCAAAGCCTTTTTGTGTATACTATTTAAATAACTTTGAGAAAATATGCTGCTATTTGTCCCAAAGTGACTGCAACATATTGATGCTACCGTCTCAAAAAGCCCTGTATATATAGCATGTATATAACGATGCAATGTGACATAGCTCTGTTTAACACAATGCTGTACCCTCCTCAGGGTTGCATTGCACATCAAGGGACGGCCTTGCACGCCCTGCAAGAACCTATTTGACCAGGAGGAGCACGGCGCAGGCACACGCATAGATTTAAAACTACTTTAAATTCACACCTCAACAAAGTTTACAAAGGCTCCCGACTCACACACCAGGTGAATTAACATAGGAATGAGCCTAGAGATGCATATCAATTGTCCATTGTGTGACCTGCAGTGTAGGTGTTAAGCGACGTGTGCGTGGCGTCATTAAAATAGAGTGTAACCACGTTCCAATTCAGCAATGCAACACTGCCCCTCCTCCAACTGTACATACTTTCCCCGTTTTCAACTGTTTTTATGATATTCTGACGCTTGCTCTGGCAATGTCAATGTATCTTTTCTCATGCCAATAAAGCTCCTTTGAATTTGAATTGAATTGGGAGAGAAGCTCTGTCTCCTTTGGACTTGCATCAATGTTGGAATAAATCTGTAAGAACCTGGTCCAGAGAGTTAATGTATTGTTCTATTCAGAGGTGGAAGAAGCACTCAGGTTTTTTTTACTTAAAGGACGACTTCACCCATTTTCAACCTATCTTCATATAATTGGTCCTCACTAATGCTGGCCTGAGGCCCAGAGGCCTACCTGTCTCCAGGGCCAGGGTCTGGCAGACCAGCGCTGGGCTTAAGGGCCCGGGCCCTGCCTTGGTGTGGGCCCTGAGCCGCACCTGGTACACCGTGCTGTGGTTCAGGCCCCGGATGGTGAAGCTGGTCTGGCTGGCCGCTAGCGCCACCTGCTGCAAGGGGGGAAAACCAAATAAAGACAACTAATATTAAAAAATACATATTTCAGTTAATTGGAAAAAAAAATACTAAATTAAAATAAAAAAACAATAATTAAACTGTGTGTGTTTATTAAACTAACTACAATTGTAGAGACAATGTCCTTGGCTTTAGTCTTGTCCATATGTCATACATAAGTCTATTTGAGGTGGATATGAAATCTTACATTCTAATATTTTTAGATGTCAAAAACTGAAAATCTTAAAGAATAGCAAGAATCTCCAATCTTCAGCTAGTTTTGCTATATTTCTGAACTCGTCTCGCCCCCAAACACCCCATATATTACAATATAAAACAAAAAATGACACTAAAGCTAATCAAAACTAAACTAAAACTGAGCCTTTTCAAAAATAAATAAACCAAACCAGCAAAACCACTTTAAAAACGAGTCAAAACGTAACCAATTTTTTTTTTTAAATAAAATAAAAATGTCACAACGAAATAAAAATGAAACAAAACTATATGAAAAATACCAAACCTTAGCAGGGAGGGTGGATGAGGCGGTCAGATTCAGGACAGTGGAGGTCTTGTTGGGTGAGGCGGTCGGACCAGGGACCTTGGAGGACATGTTGGCTGAGGAGGCGGTCGGGCGCGGGACAGAGGAGGTCTTGTTGGGTGTCATCATGTTGGGTGTCACTGGGACAGTGGAGGACTTGTTGGGTGCCCTTGTGTTGGGTGCCATCGTGTTGGGTGTCACTGGGACAGGGGAGGACGTGTTGGGTGCCATCGTGTTGGGTGTCAGTGGGACAGGGGAGGTGTTGATGGGTGCCATCATGGCGCGTCGGTACACCAGCGTGTACTCCGTGATGAGTCCGTTGCACTCCTCCGCCACCGGGGGCAGCCACGAGAGCTGCAGGGAGCAGCACGAGGCGTTGACGGGGTCCCGTATCCTGGGGTAGCCCGAGGGAGGCAGCTCGGGCAGCTCCACTTCCTGCCGCGCCGCGGCGCCGTAGCCTGCGCGGCTCTGAGCAGAGAGGGTGAAGGTGTAGACGGAGCCCCGGGAGAGGTTAGAGACCGTGTAGGACCTCTCTACAGCTGTCAGGTCCACCGTGGTGGGGGTGGTGTTGTTGGTGGAGGAGGAGTTCTTCAGGCCATACTGTAGCCGGTAGCTCTGGATCTCCAGTGGAGGACCCTGGCTGTCTGCATGGGCTGGTGGTAGGAGATGATGCTGTATTACATCATTTTTCATCCCAATTGACCCTTTGTCCCGCCCATGGTCTTACGCTACTTTGAACATTTTTTTAAGTATAAAATGATTAAGTATATGGCCTGTTTTTGGCCATAGCAGATTATGTTGATTATCGTTAACAGTCATTTCTAAGGACTAGAGTTTTACAATTACTTTTTTCATTTTATTATTATTATTTTCTTTTACATAATGGCCGTATCAGTCACAAGTAAATGTCTGGTATTTAGACTTTTACAATTTACTCCAGTAAAAGTACAAAAGTGTTGGCATCAAAATTTACTTAAAGTACCAAAAGTAAAAGTACTCTTTATGAAGAATGTCCCATTTCACAAGCTCAATATGTATACACATCTTTTGAAAATAGTATTTAACACTTGGGGTGCCAAAACCATATATGTACGGTTTTGCAAAAAGTGACGTGAGTGCCAAAACCGGGAATCTACGTGAAATCAATCTTTTTGTTTTTTTCGTTTTTTTTTATTGATCCAAGCGTTAGCCAGGACCATCCACCATCGTGCACGCATATATTGTTTACAATCGGGTGCTCGTCGTGGAGTCTGCAGCTGTAAACAGTGTAGCGTTACAAACGGTGAGATCTCTGGCACTCAACATCACTTTTCTAATACAACTCTGGCACCGAATGTGTGAAGGCTAAAGTGGTTAATGAATGTTCTGTAATAATAATCAAAATCTACAAAGTAACTAGTAACTAAAGTTTTCAAATAATTGTAGTGGAGTAGGAGTACAATATTTGCCTCTGAGATGTAGTGGAGTAGAGGTAAAAGTATTGAAAACTGGAAATACTCCAGTTAAGTAAAAATACCACAAAATTGTACTTATCAATCAATCGTCAACAAAAAATGATCGTCATGGTGACAGTCCTACCTGGTGGAGGAGTCCAGCCAATCAGCACTGACGGATGGGATCCTGGCTGCAGCCTGAGAGACGGGAGGCCGGGGACTGCAAACCAAACGGAAACAAGTGTCTTCAGCAACAAAATCAATGAGCTGATAATTAAAAAGCTTGAGAAACAAACTTTAGATGGTTGTTTACAGTGACTACACAGGTTTCCTAAGGCAGCTTTTTTTTACAAGATCAATGGCCCGAGTGAGCGTGTTTGTAACTACGTCCAGCCAATGAACTGTAGACTTGGCAACGGCATACAGCAAACTGCTTCTTAGCTCCAGACCCAATTGAAATTAGACATTTGATCCTGGACCGAAATGAGTGAAAATAGCAGCTCACCATGGTGGAAAAAATACTCACATTTATTACTTAAGTAAAAGTATCTATTTATCAAATGTAGATATGCTCACCCATGCCCAGTGTGGTCACCAGCCTGGCCTTGCTGTGCACGCCGTCTCCCTTGGTGCTGTATGCCGCCACAGACACAGAGTACACCGTCTCTGCTCTCAGATCTCCTACGATCATCTCCTGGAGATGAACAACACATCAAAGACATGTTAAAGGTATAGTGCATCCAAGATTTTCATTGTGTCTCCTACCGGAACCGAAAAAAAAATCCATGAATTCAAGTCTCCATGGGGTGAGTAATCGATAGAAAATATGTCATTTTGGGGGTGAATTATCCCTTTAAGGTGCAGTAGGGCAACACATAAGGGACTTGAATTATTGACAAAACATGCATGTACAGTACAGTACAGCACTGTGCAGGAATTGTTCATATTTATCAGGATCACACACAAAAACGCTCAAGAGATTATCTTCACTGTGGGCCCTTGAGTGCAAATGTGTGTGTAAATTGAGTGCAATGTGTTTGGAAATATCATCTGCTATTTGTATGTAAATATCATCTGCTATTTGTATGTAAATATCTTCTGATATTTGCATACTAGTCCATATCAAGACAACAATGTCAGTTGCATATTTAATCATCTGTAAATGAATTAATCCATTGAGACCTGGAACGCATACGTGTCACTTTTTGATTTGAGCTGAAAAGCATTATTTTACACTTTGGCTATTCAAAAATAGCAGATCTACAAGCTCATAGCGCGGCACCGAGTGCCGCACTACGAGCTTGTATATCTGCTATTTTTGAAAAATCGTGAAAATGTGTGCAAATCTTTGAATATATATATATTTAAAGCAAACATTTTTTAACTAAAATTTGCTTCTGGGGGTCCCTGGAACAAAACATTTTGAGATGGGGGTTCGCGGCCAAATGCATATAATTTTGGGGGTTCTTGACATGAAAAAGATTGAGCACCACTGATATAGAAACATACGTTTTTCAGAAAACTGTTGGGATTTAGGAGACATGTAGATTCGGCTTCAGGTCTTAATGGGTTAAAATGAGAAGTTATGAAAAGGCGACAGTGTGCAGGTAGCAGACTAGGATTGTACCGTGAAGACGTTCTGTAGCGAGTGAAGGACGTTGCTAGCTGTACATACTGTATTGACTGTACTTGATAAACTATTGACCTATGGAATGTACATGGTAAATGTGTTGCATTCAAAACCAGCTCTGTCTGCAAAGCTCTGGAAGCCTCTCTACTGTTAAATGTGAGATTAAATGTATATTGATGATATAAGTGTGCTTGTACTTGTTTACATGGAGCTTGGGTGAGTTTAGCACCCAAAAAAAGCATCGCTAACAAATCGCGCGCAGAGGTTTGGGCGTGACTGCTCTCTCTAAAACTGGCCACAGCAGCACGACGTCTGGTCAATGCGTTTCAATGAGTGTGCGTGTGGAAAACAAAAACGTTTTCCCCTCCCAGAGCGGAGTAGAGCATGCGTGCAATGAGAACGGCAACATCAGCGTCCGTGAGCTTAACCCATTAAGACCGGGAAAGAATCTGTGTCATTTTTTGATTCCTTTGGCTATTCAAAAATAGCAGATATACAAGCTCATAGCGCGGCACCGAGTGCCGCGCTACGAGCTTGTAGATCTGCTATTTTTTTTTAAATCATGATTTTTTTTTGCAAATCTTTGAATATATATATTTTTTTTTTTAAGGCGAACATTTTTTACTCAAATCTTTGCTTCTGGGGGGTCCCTGAAACAACATATTGGAGGTCCGAGGCCAAATACATATCATTTTGGGGGTCCTTGACATGAAAAGGTTTTTTCAAAAAACTGTTAGGATTTGAAAGACATTTGTAGAATCCCCAGAAGCAAAGATTTGAGTTACAAATGATGCTTCAAATATATATATATATATATATTCAAAGTTTTGCACACATTTTCACGATTTTTCAAAAATAGCAGATCTACAAGCTCATAGCGCGGCACTCGGTGCCGCGCTATGAGCTTGTATATCTGCTATTTTTGAATAGCCAAAGAAATCTAAAAATGACCCACGGATGTGTTCCCAGTCTTAATGGGTTAAATGCTTGCATGCCTGGTGGGTTTCAAGTGTAACACTGTGTGTGTTGCGTTGTGTTGTGTTGAACTGCCTGCAGTGTGTTGTAACAGTGTGTGTTGTTGTGTGTTGTCTCCAGCAGAGTGTTGTGTACTCACATACTGAGTGGAGTCATCCTCCTCCATCTGAACCAACAGACCGGACACACCCCACAGGCACAGAGAGAGAGAGAGAGAGAGAGAGAGAGAGAGAGAGAGAGAGAGAGAGAGAGAGAGAGAGAGAGAGAGAGAGAGACAAAGAGAGAGAGAGAGAGAGAGAGAGAGACAAAGAGAGAGAGAGAGAGAGAGAGAGAGAGAGAGAGAGAGAGAGAGAGAGAGAGAGAGAGAGAGAGAGAGAGAGAGAGAGCGAGAGCGAGAGAAGAGGACGAGAGAGAGAGCGAGTGAGAGAGCGAGAGAGAGAGAAGAGGGCGAGAGAGAGAGAGAGAGAAGAGGGCGAGAGAGTGAGAGAGAGAGAGAGAGAGAGAGAGAGAGAGACATAGACACACAGGGGAAGTGAGTCAATGGCTCTGAGGTGAGTCTATCATTCCTTGCTCAATGATAAAAATGTCTCTTACATAATCATTATTTTATTATCCTACATTAACACTGTGCCATAGGGCACTCGGGTGGGAGAGGGGGGTAGAGTTCCTGTCCACCAGCGTGTAGAGTCTATAGGGGTTCGAACCGTCCGCGGTGCCGCCCACTAGGACCAAGCGTCTATTTACAAACACAATAAACTGACTGAGTTTGGGTCAGGGAAGCCGGGAGGGGGAGGGGCCAGTAGGGGGAGGGGCCATCTTTGACGCTACGCTAGCAGCAACTGCGGAGGGAGGGCGCTGTGTCCTCCTGGTGGGGGCTCCTCGGCAGGTGAGGTATAGTAGAAGGGGGGCAGCAATGTCAAGAGCACACAGACATGTGTGGGGAATTTGGTAATTGACCTAACAACTAAATAGATTTAAATTGTTTACTCCAGGGGTCTTCAACGTTTTTCAGGCCAAGGAAGGACCCCCTAGCTGAGAGATAGATGAAGCAGGGACCCCCTCTACATAGTGTATAAAATTGTGTCGCAGATTAAAAATCTTCATATCATAGATTTACGATGATAGATCAGCTTCATATACTGTATTTTCAGACATTTAACCACTTAAACCGTCAATACTTAGTAAACTTGACCTTTCGCTCTATACTGTACTTGGTCTGCTCTTTTCCCCCCCTCTACACCAAACCTCTTGACCGAAAATAGCCGATCTACAAGCTCACAACGCCTCACAGCGCGAGGCGTTGTGAGCTTGTAGATCTGCTATTTTTGGCGAATGTTCCCCTCAGAACAGGGATTCTAGGGTTCAAGTTGTTCATGTAAAAACTAAGTTCCTATCACAAAAAGATTTGGCGGACCCCCTGTAGTAACTCTGAGGACCCCCTAGGGGTCCCGGACCCCCTGTTGAAGACCCCTGGTTTACTCTAAAACAGTGGTTCTAAAAGTGGGGTCTGGGGACCCCCAGGGGTCCTTGAGGGGGTCCCAGACGGTCCCCAGCTAAATGATTGATAATTAGAAACAAAAATGGACCGGTCTGTAATTCATTTGGTTCCATTTGTGCACTCTCAGAGTTATAGGGGGGGCCGGGGGGGCCTCTCCGTGGGCTAATGCATACAAAAATGGGGGGGGGGGGGTCTTGAAATGTAAAACTTTGAGAAGCACTGCTCTAAATGTAAAACAAACGAATACATAAATAAAATAATATTATAATAACCTGGGAGTCGTCCAGGAGTAGGTCCTTGATTCGAGGCAGGCTCCGTGATTGGCTGCCCTCTGCCAGGCCGAAGTGGACCTGGTAGCCGCGGATCTGGCCGTGCCGTAACCGTGGCGACACAGAGCGCCAGCTCAGCCTGAGCGCCGAGGAGTTGAGCGGACGCACGTCCACCTGCCGGGGGGCCGCGCCCGGGACTGACCGCGCACACACACACACACACACACACACACACACACACACACACACACACACACACACACACACACACACACACACACACACACACACACACACACACACACACACACACACACACACACACACACACACACACACACACCTAATTAATTAACTGAGTAATTGACCAGTGCAGTAAATGAGCTACTGAGTGATCAATATGTGTTTGGATTTCATGAGCAGTAGTTCCCACTGCAGACACTCACTCACCATCAGTGTAAAAAGTACTCCTTTTTTTTTTTTTTTACTTAAGTAAGAGTATCAATACTGCAATGTAGAAATACTCTGATACAAGTAAAAGTCCGGAATTCAAAATTCACTTGAGTAAAAGTGCAAAAGTATTGGTATCAAAATATACTTAAAGACTTAAAGAACAAAAGTAAAAGTCCTCATTATGCAGAATGTCCCATTTCAAAAGTTTTCAAATGTATAGAAATCTAAAAGTAAGATAATTGCCTAAAATTGCCTCTGAGATGTAGTGGAGTAGAAGCAAAAACACAGAAAATTGGAAATACTCCAATAAAATAAAGGTGCCTCAACATTTTACTTAAAGGAGTAGTTCACCCAAAACATTAATTGATGAACGGTGGAAAGATGCTAATGAGCATCTCTCCGGTAGGAGACTCTTTGAGTCTCGGAGAGACCGCCGGTCATCAAATTATTGGCTTAGGAATGTGACAAAAACAAAAACATCTCCATGAATTCAAGGCTTCATGGTGTGTGTCATTGATAGAAAATAAGTATTTTTTGGGGTGAATTACTCCTTTAAGTACAGTACTTGAGTAAATGTACTTAGTTACTTTACACCACTCACTCACTCACCATCCTCATCTGTCCTGCAGACCGCTGGCTGGCTGCTGAGGACATGCTCAGCCCCCTGGTCACTGGAGGAGGAGGAGGGGACAGTCCCCTGGCTCCTGGGGACCCCCTGGTCACTGGAGGAGGAGGAGGGGACAGGCCCCTGGCTCCTGGGGACCCCCTGGCCGCTGGTGGAGGAGGGGACCGCCAGCGTGACTTTGTACCAGCTCCATTTGTCCAGGCCCTCCAGCACAGAGTGACCTCGCTCAGGAGGAACCATGATGGAGGCCGCTCTCATCTTAGCGCTGTCACAGTCATACAATGTATCCGTTATTTTACTTGACCATGAATTGCCATAACAATAATTATATCATTAATAATTATATTATAAATGTTTGACTTGACGATTAACCCTTTAAGACCTGAGGCAATTCTTAAAAATGCTTTCTAAATCCTAAAGGTCCTTACACACCGGGCGACACCGGCGAAAATATATCCGCTATTTTTGAATAGCCAAAGAAATCTAAAGTGACACAGCTGCGTTCCAGGTCTTATTGGGTTAATTGCCATAACAATAACTGCATTGCGATTAATGATTTCACGGGCGTTTTTTTGTGTGTTGAACACTGGAACATAATACTGTAAATCCAAAATTACATTTATGTTTTTGCCGTTTAGGCTTTGTGAAGAAACATTGCACAGGGCAGATATGACCAATAACTGACATTTACAAACATATCACTGACAATGGCACCAATACTCATAGTAAATAATGTACTATGACTACTAAATAGGCTATATCAGGGGTCTTCAACGTTTTCAGGCCAAGGACCCCCTAGCTGAGAGAGAGATGAAGCAGGGACCCCCCACTGTATAAAATTGTGTTGCAGATAAAACTTTTTCTTTGATTTCGTAGACGGATTCATAGACTTGTTGGACAGCACTATCATATAAACAAATTGTTAATGTGTATTTTCAGACATTTATCCACTTAAACCCTCAATACAATACCCTTTTTTTCCCTGTACACCAAATCTTTTTGCCGAAAATAGCAGATCTACAAGCTCACAACGTTGTGAGCTTGTAGATCTGCTAGTTTCTGCATTTGTCCCCCCAAAATAGGGATGCTAGTGTTCAAGTGGTTAATGTGAAAAGGTTCCTACCACACAAAGATTTGGCGGACCCCCTGTAGTAACTCAGAAGATCCCCTAGGGGTCCCGGACCCCCTGTTGAAGACCCCTGGGCTATATAATTAATAATTGTACACTTAAACAATAAATAAACAGTGATATAGCTTGTAGGTGTGCCATTTCCGGAAAAGAATTGCGACTATCTCAAATAACGCTTATTATTTCGTATAATAATTGTGACAGAGCCTACTGTACCTCGCCTCTCGACCCTGACCTTCGACCCCTGACCCAGACACTCTCTGGTAGGTCAGCTGGTAGTCGGGCGTGTCGATGGCGCCGTCGTCGTCCTGGCCTTCCGCCGGAGGGGGCGGAGTCTTCCACCAGACCCTCAGCGAAGTGGAGCTCACGCTCTCACAGGACACGCCCTCAGGGGGAGCGGCCGAGAGCGCTGATTGGACGATTTTGTTCAGAGAAGCAATCCAACAACAGAACAACGGGGGCCAATAAGAGAGGCAACATGATGCCAAAAAGGGCGATAATGTGTCACGCTACCGGATTCCAGTATTTACTTAAGTAAACGTAGCAATACCACAATATAAAAATACTCTGTACAAGTAAAAGGCCTGTGTTCAAAAATACTTACTTGAGTAAAAGTACAAAAGTATTGGCATCAAAATATACTTAAAGCATCAAAAGCAAAAGTACTACAATGTTTGAAAATAGCAGATCTACAAGCTCACAACGCGTCGTGCGCTTGTAGATCGGCTATTTTCAAATATATATTCTTCTTTATTTCTCAGCCTCTGTAGCAGATAGACACATGAATTATAAAGCATTTGAGAGCTTACGCCTTTGGCTATTGCTGAAAATGTATTTATTTTCCCGTAACATTAAAAATCAATAACCAAAGGAAATCAAAAATCAATATAAATCCCATTAATATCTGTCTCTCATTTTTCATTATCCTCTAACATAAAAAAATCAATAACCAAAGGAAATAAAAACAAATCAATATAAATCCCATTAATGTCTGTCTTAAATTTTTTATCGATTTTTACATTTTTAGGGCATTAGTTGCCAATGCAAGTAATTTTCAGTAAACGCCAAAAGGTCCATAAGCTCTAAATTGTTATTCATTTCATGTTTCCATCGGCTACAGAGACTGAAGAAATGTTTTTGTTTTAGTGAACGTTGACAATCCTGTCAAGTTGTTCAGAAAACGGAACAACTTGACAGTTGCCTTCTAAAGGATTTAGAAGGCTTTTTTTTTTAGAACCCGGCCTCTCAGGTCTATGAATGGGACAAATCAATCAGAGCAAAAGAAAAGGAACGGGGAGAGATAAGGGACAATAGACTGAACCAATAAGCAGCTGAGTCAAGCTGTAACTGAAAAAATAAATCGTCTCTGTTAGGGTGGAAACCTCATAAGTCCAAAACAGTTCGGGATTAAAAAAAAACAAAACAGCAACAGTAGCAGATCTACAAGCTCAAAACGCGTCGCTTCGCACCGCGTTTTGAGCTTGTAGATCTGCTACTTTTGATGCTTTTGTTGTGTCGCCGTAGTATGCTCAAGTCGGGCGTTGATTTACTAAAAAAAATACATTGACCGTAAAAGAATATGGACGGCGTCACGCCATTGGTTTCTACAGACCGTAAATGAAGCCTATTTTGCAGCGATTTCAAATCCGCCATCTTTCTATATCCGGTCCGAAATGCCAACGGAAATTAATGCTATTGGCTGAAACCTGCAGCGAGGGCGGGGCTTCACTCAGTAGAACCAGTAGAAACCCTAAGAAACATACCCTACTTTATCATTAATTTAAAAATAAATGGGATCATAATTTACCAAAACGCATATCATGGTGATTGAAAGGAGACTTTAAACTAGCATATAGGAAGCATATAGTATTTATGACAATGTTTATTAACACATTGACTGCCATCGGCTAATCTCAGAACGTCCATCGTAGTGCCAAGCTACTTCTTACCTTTTTTGTTTTTTTGATTCCGTCATAGGCCCCGCTAAATCCGTTTAAAATCCGCGTTCATTTGGTTCGACACAAACACGGGACCCGACCGAACAAAACGCTGAAAACCGTGCCGCGATCCGACACTGCATTCTGGAGAACGAGAGGAAAACGCTAAAATGGTGGATGCGGTGAGAAAAACAACAAGCCAGAGATAATGGCGTCCAAAGTTGATCGCTAGACAGGAAACGGAGGCGGGAGAAAAACCGGAAACAGTATTATTTCGTTTCTGGTCCGCCCCCTTCGAAACCGGAAGTGCAAAAAAAATCCGGAATCTGCACCTGCACGATTTAACATGGGAAAACACCCGCCCCGTAGGACTACGGGAACGGCAGTTAACGGTTGGATTTAACGGCCCGTAGGACTACGGGCCTGGCAGTGGATGTGTTAAAGGGTCTACACCATGATTTTTAACTTTTTCTTCATTTTTGTGTGTTTTTGGTTCCCCCCACCTCTCTTCTGTTCCAACAAATACCCGACTTCGAGCATGCAGGCTTTCATAGGCTATCTGTGGTTTCTATGTAAATTTGTCTGAAAACAGTCCGTCAGATTTGTTCCCCCTGCCTACGTCACGTCAGGGAACAATTCCTCCCGTTTTTCAGTTCCAACCCAAAAAAAAGGAAAAAAAGAATCTTTAAAAAAAAAAAATCTTATTTTTTTTTTTTTTTTTTTTTTTTTTACTTTTTCCAGACAGAACCAGGAGATAACATGCATACAAACTGGCTCAATAGCGCCCCGTGCCAAACAGGACAATGTGGTATTGCAGGTGAAAGTGCTTTATAAGCCAGAGAGAAGTTAGTTGGAATGAGTATATCTGAGGCTTGATTTAGGCTCAAACCTTTTGAAAAACGTTTGAGGGACATAAACAATATGATATTAAATATTATTATTATTTTTTAAATTCATGGTGTAGCTCCTTTAAGGTAATAGAAAAAGCTAATAAAATCAAGTGTAAAGTTCAAAGTCCAAAAACCCATCCGCTTGAACAGAGCCTAATTGCTTCTGCAACCAGCTAGGGGTGAAACAGAGAGACTACAGGCCATTCACAATGAACTGTCACACTTCCTATATAGCCTCAATTTACAAGCCGGATGCTAGCCCCTTGAAAAGAAAAAAAAAACACAAACATGTTAAATATGGAGATAGGAGGTTTCTGCCCGCCGACAGCAAACGAGATGAGATAAAAGTCCAGGACGAATGCGAGGCCCGTGTACCAGCGGAGCAACAAAAACACAACCACACAACAGGGGAGACATAATGTCAGAGGCACAAGGCCTAATGAAATAAGGCAGAGAGCAGCGTATCGACCCTAAGTGGACAACTTCATTATAGCGGAGGAGAATGTGTGTAACTGATACACACAGATTGTATTTTATCCTTCTGTTACAGTATATAGCCGCCAGGCCAGTTAACCCATTAAGACCGGGGAACGCATCTTCTGTGTGTCATTTTGCAGATTTATTTGGCAAATCAAAAATAGCAGATATACAAGCTCATAGCGCGGCACCGAGTGCAGCGCTATGAGCTTGTAGATCTACTATTTCTTTGAAAAATCTTTGTGCAAATCTTTGAATACATATATATATATATTTAAACAAAATTTTGAATAAAATCTTCTGGGGAGGTCCCTGGAACAAAACCTTTTCATGTCAAAGGACCCCCAAAATGATATATATATTTGTCCGCCGACCCCACCCACCCCCATCTCAAAATAATGTCGTTCCAGGGACCCCCCAGAAGCAAAGATTTGAGTAAAAAATGTTAGCTTTAAAAAAATAAATATATTAAAATATTTGCACACGTTTTCACGAAAGAAAATAAAATAAAATAGCAGATCTACAAGCTCATAGCGCGGCACTCGGTGCCGTGCTATGAGCTTGTATATCTGCTATTTTTGAATAGCCAAAGAAATACAAATAAATGACACAGATGCGTTGATGCCCGGTCTGAATGGGTTAGAGAAAACAGGCTCCCAGATTTATGAATGAAAAACAGATAAAAGACGTTGTGTTTGACGGCCGCGGAGATGAACTGCCGGGCCGTGCACAGCGACACAGATAAAGATGTACAGTAAATTCCGTGCCGCTCTGGGGACCGGCGGAGGAGGCATAAACCTTGACTCTTTCTACTGTAGTATAATAGAGAGCTGCTGGAAGGACTTCCACTGCAGGCTGGAGGCCAAATGGTGGAAGAAGAAGAAGAAGTACACAGGATTTATTTGTACTTAAAAGTACATAAGTGACAGTAGCAATACCACAATGTAGACTCTGTTTCAAGTATAAAACAAACCCATTATAACTTCAAACTCCATTTTTAACATGTTCGATTTATCAAAAACACCCGTCCTTGGTTCTGGTGACTCACCCTGCCCTCCCAATATGCGAGGGGGCCGTGTTTTTTCGATAGATTTTTTCATTTATTTTATTTCATTTTTCTATTGTATTGCATTTTTTTCATTTTCCAAATTTTTTTTTTTAAATAAATGAAAAAAGTTATCGAAAAAACACGGCCCCCTCGTGTATTAGGAGGACAGGGTGAGTCACCAGAACCAAGGACGGGTGTTTTTGATGAATCTAACATGTTAAAAATGGAGTTTGAAGTTATAATGGGTTTGTATAGGAAGGGGGCGTGTCTGATAAAAATGAATATCAAATATCTAAATACTGAATCAAGCAACTTAAAAACGGTCTGGGGGGTTCACAAAAGCCTGAGTAGACGATCAAATGACCCAAAGATTTTTAGAAAGTGAAATATCCCTTTAACACATTGATTGTCTAGATCGCATGTATGCATTTTTTCATTTTTTTGGGAAAATTCCACAAGGGGCGACCTAACACAGCTTTGGAATGATCGATCGTCTCTCAGAGAAGAAAAATGTGGATGTGACATAATTCCAAAAAACGTCACTTCCACCCGCCCCAATGATGGGATTTTCAGAAAAACAGCTGTAACTCAGTTTCTTTTTTTTTCATTGAAAACCACCCGTTTTCAGCGGACCAAAGCTCCAATATGGCGGATCGCTATGAACTTGTCGTTCCCATGGATACACAGATCCTTCCGCCTAATCAGGAACCTTTTTTCCTGTTTTTTTTTACACAATGCCGGTTCCACAGCGTTTCAAATATCATAGGATTGAGGTAATTATATGCCGGCACGGGGATAGAAAACTATGTTTAATATCTTGGCAATCAATGTGTTAAGCACAATACTTGAGTAAAAGTACTGAGTTACTTTCCATCCACTGGCTGTAGGGTATAGCGTTTCATTCAGGCTAAAGGCAGAAGGGGGAGAGAGAACAGAACAGAACAGAACAGTGAGATGAAAGGTGATCTGACGCAGTCCCTAAATCACCGTCCGTTCAACACAGAGGCAGCACTCAGGGGGAACACCGCAACGTCAAGATAGGATGACACGACTCCAGAGCCTGTTTTTAGAATGACAAGTGCTTCAGCTTAGGGGCACGATTAACCAATGTGGACGTACGTACACGTGCACGCCTGCTAAGATCTTTTGGTTGATTTTTAAATCTCTGTTGTTATCCATGTCCTCACTGTATTGCCTGATTCACTGCCTTTTGCTGTTGTTTTATGCTTTTGCTTTTCTTTTTTATGCTTTATTGTTTAATTAGTTGTAATTGTATTCTTGCTCTGTAAAGCACTTTGAGGGTTACATGTCGCCTTTCCGACATGTCGCCTTTCCGACGTTAACTAACCCTATACCTAACCCTAACCGCACGCGGAAGCCACTAGTCGGAGTAGTGAGATGTCGGAATGCAGACATTACCCCCACTTTGAGCTGCATTTCATGTCATGAAAGGTGCTGTACAAATAAAGTTTATTATTATTATTATTAAGTAAAGTAAAGTCACTTGTTTGGTTTGGCTCTCGAATAAACCACAGTTTTTTTTCTTTCTGTTTTTTCACCCATTCAAACCGGGAACACATCTCTGTCACTTCAGATTTCTTCGGCTATTCAAAAATCAATATACAAGCTCATAGCGCTACGAGCTTGTACAATTTGAGTTACAAATGTTGTAACTCAAATCAGTCACGCACGCGCGCGCGGACACACACACACACACAATGTAATGCCTTATACTCTGGTCTCAGCCTAAACCTTATACATCGTCTGCAACTGGTTCAAAATGCAGCAGCTAGGCTCATCACTGGTACCAGGAGACTTGATCACATAACCCCTGTTTTAGCTGCACTTCACTGGCTGCCTGTCGCCTTCAGGATTGATTTTAAGATTTTACCACTAACTTTTAAAGCTCTTAATGGTCTCGCTCCTAGCTATTCATGTAATTTGGTTGAACCCTATGTGCCAGGGCGCACCCTTAGATCATCTGGCCAGGGTCTACTGGAGATTTATACGGCTAATTTGGTGACCAAAGGGGGTCGGGCCTTTTCTATAAAAGGCCCCCAGACTCTGGAACAGCCTACCAGAGCAACTAAGGTTAACCAGATCATTAACGAGTTTTAAATCCCTGTTAAAAACCCATTTCTACAGAATGGCCTTCTTAACTCCTTGAGATACATGCTGTTTATTATTGCTCTGTTCTATTGTAAAATGTAATATATCACTGTTATTTCATTATTGCATTGTTGTTGTTGATTAATATTACTGTTTTGATTGTTCAAGCACTTTGTAACTTTGTTTAAATAAGTGCTATACAAATAAAGTTGTATTATTATTATTATATTAATGTCTGTAGTGCTATGTATACATTTTAGGACGTCAATTTCAAGAATGCCATTCTTATAATTGTTTTACTCTTAACGCTAAAACCAAAAATAGCCAATCTACCAGTCACATGCAACACGTTGTGAACTTGTACATCCACTATTTTCGGTGTGCGACACACAAACTACTGTATATAAATCAGACATAACTCTAACCCTAAAACCTAAAACCTCACCTCTAAATGTCTATCTTAACGCCAACCTGACTCTTCTCCTAACCTAACTCCCCAAATCTTTTTAACCATAAAAATAAACTACCATTAAAGGGATAGTTCAATTCAAGACTTGAATTCATGGATATTTTGTAGTTTTTGTCGCATTTCTAAGCCAATAATTTGATGACCAGCGGACCGGTAGGCAGCGGTTCCGGTAGGAGACACAAAGAGTCTCCTTTGTATCTCCTGCGACAAAAACTAAAAAATATCCATGAATTCAAGTCTCCATGGGGTGACTAATCTATAGGAAAAAGTCATTTTTGGGGGGGAACTATCCCTTTAATCCTGTGAGAACCAGGAAAATGATCCTTCACAATGTGTATTTCTCAAATTCTATAACACTTGTGGGGATATCTGCCCCTCACGAACATATTATTAAGCGCACTCACGCACACACACACACACCCCAGGCCTGAGATATATCAAACTATATCACTCTCCTCATAAAACCTCTTCACACACGCACAAACAATACAGTACACACACACACACACACACACACACACACACACGCATACGCGCACGCGCACGCTCAGCCGCGGGGGAACCCATCCACTTGTGTGTGTGTGTGTGTGTGTGTGTGTGTGTGTGTGTGTGTGTATACAGTTGAGTGTGTAGTACACATGTGGCAGAGTAACAGTAATAGTGTTGGTTGACAGGTTCCAGCATCTCGATGCATTCAGCCGTTCTACAGCTGCTGCTGTGTTTGAGCTTCAGGGGAAACGTTCCAGTTCCACACCAAAGAACCAAAGCATTGTGTCTCTCCGTCGGGGCAGAAAAAAAACTCATATGTCCAAATATATATAGTTACACTTTTCAGGATTCAAGACGAAAGAAATATAGCCAAAAATAGCCAATCGACAAGCTCGAAGGATCTGTTATTTTTGATACTTATGTGTGACGCTATGTACTGTTAGTATGATCAAGTAGGACGTTCATTTACAGTTAACTCATTGAGTGCCACAATCCGTCACGTGGCCTGACGCCCAGAGCGCCACAATCCGTCAAATCCGTCATAAAAAAAAATTAAAAAAAAAAAAAAAAATCAATATATTCAATTTTTTTTTTTTTTTTTTTTTTTGAAAAACATGTTCAGAACCCAAGATATGATGATTTGAAGATTTGCTGCTCCATCCACTCCTTGTTTAACCTATAACTTAAAAAGGCTGTATCTTGCTTCCTAAGCACTTTTTTTTTACAATGAATTTTGGCTGTGGCACTCAGAGCCAAAATTCCATAAACATGAATAAAAAAGCTTGGCACTGAATGAGTTAAAGGGATATTTCACTTTCAAATAAAATAATCATTAAAACATATATAAAAATATTAAATAAAAACGTTATGGAAAAAACGCAGTCATCAGTCCTTCTAATGCATGAGGAGGACGTGATTTTTACATTACTTTTTTCATTTATTTTGTACATTCAATTTTATGTTTATTTTATTTGTAAGTGGGAGATATCCCTTTAAAATATCGAGATAAGCCGTTTATGCCTCATGCGACAATTCTTAACCCATTAAGACCTGAGGTGATTCTTAAAAATGTTTTCTAAATCCTAACAGTTTTTTGAAAAAAATCGAAAACATTTTTTTTTCCAAGATTTTTCAAAAATAGCAGATCTACAAGCTCATAGCGCGGCACTCGGTGCCGCGCTATGAGCTTGTATATCTGCTATTTTTGAATAGCCAAATAAAATCTAAAGAGACACAGATTTTTTGATCATTTTCTGCCTTTGTCTGCCTTTAATATATAGTTTCATAGTAGAGATGGACAGGAAACAGGGGGAGAAGAGATGATGGGGAGATGATTTTTATAGTGTGGTATTGCTACTATTACTTCTCCCGTCTCCCGCAGCGAGAGAGAGCCAACACGTTATATCCACCTCCAGCCTGAGAGGGAATTCCTCCCTTAGTTTAGCCAGGGGGGAGATATCCGGGCTTTCTGGTGATCAGACACATGCTCTGAGCCACTACACCGCTACCACCCAGTCCCAGACAGATCAAAGAGATTCTCTCTGTACGAAGTGAGACCTAGTGGTCCCAAATGGCAGCCGTTAAAAAAGACACAAGACAGACACAGAAAACAACAGCAAAGTAAAAAGACAAATTATTAGGAAGAAGGGGTGGGGGAGGGGGGTATAGTAGATTTGAGGGTAAGGGGGGGTTTGCTGAGGAAGGAAGGTCAAGGTTAATGAAATAAACATAAACTTTCCATGTATGAAGCACTTTGGTCAATTTCGATTGATGTAAATGTGCTATTATAAATAAAGTTTATGTTATTTACTATACAGTAAATCAGTGGTTCTCAACCTTTTCAGGCCGCGAACCCACCCAAAATAATCATATTATTTGAACTGGGGAGGACCCCCCACCCACCCTGACATGAACTTGGAATTGTAGGAATAACATTTAGTTTGACTCATTTCCAGAGATAAATATTGTGAAAATAGCTGATCTACAAGCTCACAACACCTCGCAAAGCGAGGAGTTGTGAGCTTGTAGATCGGCTATTTTCAAAACTGTTGCCTCTTTCTTATATTATTTGAATATTTGATGATAAACTGGTCATATATTTGACCAGTTTTAATCGTATAGTTTGTTGATTACTTTCGACGCAGTAATGGTCTTTTTTTAAGGCATTAAAAAGGTCTTAAATTGAGAATTTACTGTCATCTGGAGAGACAACCCAACATCATATGGGGTGGGGTGTGTCCCCCTTGGGGGGGTCCCCGACCCACATGTTGAGAACCACTGCAGTATAAATCATCCACATTATGATTATTCTCCCACGATCTCATCCTTTCACATCACGCCTACAACAACAGTAGAACTCACAGTGTGTTAGAAATCATCTCAGGTAACATAAAAATCCTGCAGTTTCAGAGTTTCTTTTTTTTTTCCTTTCCACCTCACCCACCACACAGCAGTGGTGGAAAAAGTACTCAAATGTTTTACTTAAGTAAAAGTATCAATACTGCAATGTAGAAGTACTCCGTTACAAGTAAAAGTCCGGAATTCAAAATGTACTTGAGTAAAAGTACAAAAGTATTGGTATCAAAATGTACTTAAAGTACCAAAAGTAAAAGTACTAAAATGTTTGAAAATAGCAGATCTACAAGCTCACAACGCGTCGCATCGCGATGCGTTGTGAGCTTGTAGATCTGCTATTTTCAAATAGCCTATGTATACAATAGGGCTAAAGTGGTTAATCTATGTTTCATAATGTAATAATTTATATCTGAAAAGTAACTAAAGTTTTCAAATAATTGTAGTGGAGTAAAAGTACAAAATTTGCCTCTGAGATGTAGTGGAGTAGAAGTAAAAGTATTGGAAATTGGAAATACTCAAGTAAAGTACAAATACCTCAAAATTGTACTTAAGTACAGTACTTGAGTGAATGCACTTAGTTACTTTCCACCACTGCACCCACCACACAGTTGCGGTATGGTGCGGTACGGTGGTACCGCCCACGTCTCTCTCTCTCTCTAGCTCGCTGGAGGTAAAGAGAAGGTGAGGTGAGGCCAACCAGCAGCAAGGCAGGCAGGCAGCCGATTCCTCCAATAAATCCCACCATGTTTAGTGTGCGAACGCACAAAATGCTCCCATTTGTCTAAAGAGCGGAGCGTGGGCGCCCAAGAGAAGAAGTGAAAAAGAGAAGAAGAAAAAAACGATGGCTTACCTTTGGTGTATAGTGCGTGCGCTCTGCACTGCAGGGTATATATACGCCGCTCCGAGAGTTGAGACTGTGTGACTGCTTGTTTTGATTGATTCTCTCCCTTTCTAGCCGTTCTCTGTTATTCCATTAACCCATTGAGACCTGGAACTGTCTCATTTTTAGATTTGAGCTAAAAAGCATTATTTTACACTTTAGGCTATTCAAAAATAGCAGATCTACAAGCTCATAGCGCGGCACCGAGTGCCGCGCTACGAGCTTGTAGATCTGCTATTTTTTTTAAATCGTGAAATGTGTGCAAATCTTTGAATATACATATTTTAAAGCAAACAACTCAAATCTTTGCTTCTGGGGGGTCCCTGGAACAAAATATTTTGATGGGGGTCCGCGGCCAAATACAAATAAGTTTGGGGGTCCTTGACATGAAAAAGTTTGAGCACCACTGATATAGAAACATACGTTTTTCAGAAAACTGTTGAGATTTAGGAGACATGTAGAATCGGCTTCAGGTCTCAATGGGTTAAGACCTGAAGCCGATTCTACAAATGTCTTCTAAATCCTAACGTTTTTTTGAAAATAATGTTAAAAAAAAAATGTTTTCACGATTTTTTTCAAAAATAGCAGATCTGCAAGCTCATAGCGCGGCACTCGGTGCCGCGCTATGAGCTTGTATATCTGCTATTTTTGAATAGCCAAAGAAATCTAAAGTGACGCAGATGCGTTCCAGGTCTTAATGGGTTAAGGCAGTATCCCCCCCCACACACACACACACACACACACACACGCCCCCCCTTTCCAGAGCAGATATGGATCAACTTGATGTGTCAGAGAAAAAACTGCCCGCAACTTATTATGAATTTATCCCTATACCCGTGCGCGCCAGGAATAAAAAAATGGATCTACAAGCTCACGACGCTAGATCAGAACTGATGCAAAAATGTTTGAGTATTTTTTTTTAAAAATAATTGGTCAACCACTGTATTTTCATAAGTACATGCAAAAATAGTGAAAATAGCAGATCTGCAAGCGATGTGACGCGTTGTGAGCTTGCATATCTGATATTTTAACTTTTTTACAATACATAAAAAAAAGGAACATTTCAAAGTCCTCCAAATCATTTTTTTTAAATTGTTTTTATTAAAGTCGATTATCGACTGTGACTATTGAGCTTGCAGATCGCCTATTTTGGTATAGTTTAAATCAGGCTTAATCCGAGGCCTTATCATCTACACATCAGCACGTGTGTGTGTGTGTGTGTGTGTGTGTGTGTGTGTGTGTGTGTGTGTGTGTGTGTGTGTGTGTGTGTGTGTGTGTGTGTGTGTGTGTGTGTGTGTGTGTGTGTGTGTGTGTGTGTGTGTGTGTGTGATAAACCCCAAAACAAGCAGAACGGGGAGACCAGGGAGAGAGAATGGTGTTATAAGACTACAGGGACATAAAGAGTCCCAGGGAGAGACAAGGTAAAGAGACACAAGCACCTACCTGTGGGCACAGAGTGGTGTTGAGCGCCAACACACAGCAGGCCAACAACTAGACTTTAATATTCCACTACCTTCTGGCTCACTGCCAATGAGTGGGACACAGAGAGAGAGAGAAAGAGAGAGAGAGAGAGAGAGAGAGAGAGAGAGAGAGAGAGAGAGAGAGAGAGACACACAGAGGTTGTGGGTCCTTTGAAAAGGGGGACGGCGGTGACAGAGCGTTAAGGAGAAGTGAAAGGAGGTTGGAAAGCAAAAAAGAGAAGGTGAAACATTAAACGAACGCTCGGGGCACTCCGTCTCCATCTGTCACCCTGTTTTGGCTCGCCCCAGAGAGAGGGAGGGGGGAGAGAGAGAGAGAGAGAGAGAGAGAGAGAGAGAGAGAGAGAGAGAGAGAGAGAGAGAGAGAGAGAAGAGGGGGGCGCACACACACCCCGGACAGAGATGGATGGAGGGATGGGGGCGATGGACAGAACAGAAGGGTTGATAAACGAGAGAGATGCTCCCTGGGTCCTTCTTTAAGTAGCAGTGGTGTGTGTGCCTGTGTGTGTGTGCGTGTGCGTGTGCGTGTGCGTGTGCGTGTGCGTGTGTGTGTGTGTGTGTGTGCGTGACATTGTGAGAGGACCATTTTCCTGGTCGTCACAAGAGAAAAAGGTTATTTTAGGTTACACAATATTTTTAAAGATAGGTTTAAACTTAGATTATACAACAGGTTGTTCCGACCAAGCAATCTGATTGGTTGAAATAGCTTTCTAGCCGTGCTTCAAACCAGCATCATAGCACGGGCCTAATCACATTAATAAATCACTCCGCAGTGCAGTCCAGTCCGCACCTGATTAGACCATTATATGGCACAGCTGTGCTGTGAAGTCACTCTGTCCCACGGTAGGAAAACAAACAGACAGTAGCCTGACCCACCGCCGCCACCGGAGAACAAACAGCTATGCAAAATGGACTATGTTGTTAATTTGGTGGATTTACGGTTGATCAATGGTTAGAAGGTTATAAATATCCTCCTGTGTAAAGTAAAATGACTCCCATTTCGTTAACAGTCCAGTAGGCTATATGCTCCGTCGTACGACCGTGTCACGCGGCCAAAATAGCCGATCTACAAGTTCACAACGCGTCGCCGTTGTCAGCTTGTAGATCAGTTATTTTGGCCGCGTGACACGGTCGTACGACGGAGCATATAGCCTACTGGAATTCATTCCACTGCGCAAGCATTGATAGCTCAGCTGTGTTGATGAGACGGCGCCTCAAACTCAAAGCACTGCTACAGGGACTATTTAATGTCTCTCAGTCAAAAACTCTTCTCTTTACAGGGAAACGGACAATAGCGAAACATTTTTATTATTAATTGCCCCACAATATGAATACATTTGGATGTGTTTTGTTGGTAACTGTTGTATAATCGCAATATTACACTCGAGGGTGTGCTTTACCTTACATTATTGGCACTTCAGTGATGCTGGCGGAACTCGTTCCTGACCGCATCACTGTCGTGCCAATAATGACGGTAAAGCACACCCTCTCGTGTAATATTGCTTAATTCACATTGGTTAGGATTAGACATGTATAGGCAGGGGTGCACATAACTGGTGCGCAGGTGCGCATGCGCACCCAAAATAAAAAATGCGCACCACATCAGGCGACGCGAGGCGCTTTTGCGCACCAATAGCTGGGACAGGAATTTCCAAGCTTTTATTTTTTAGCAAAACTAAAAAATAAAAGCCTAGAGATCGAGGCTAGGAATTTACTTCCTGAAGCCACACTCACACAATCACTCTAAAGCACCCGTCGGCCCCATGTACAGCCATTAGGCACAGGGGTAGAGATATGACTCGTGTCGCCTCGCATCGCCTCGCATCGCCTCGCAGCGTGCACGCAGCCAGCAGCGGCTGTTAGAGGCACTCGTCACCGATGATGAACGCACCGTAATGGTGCAAAATATGCCGTGAACGTCCCAATCTGGCGGATAAAATCAGCGCAGCAGCACAGGGCACCAACCTTGGGGGCTTTATGTAACAGCGTGAGAAAAAAAAAACGACGAAAATCGGCGGAATTAAGAAGCAGAGCGTCCTTTTTTTCTAGCCCCCCCCCTCTAGCCCCCCCCCCCCCCCCCCGTTGACAAAACTGTCCGGTGGGCACCGTGCTGACCCCCCCCCCCCCCGTTGACAAAACTGTCCGGGCTGACCCCCCCCCCCCCGTTGACAAAACGGGACGGGCGCCATGCGCACCAAGTCAAATGTCCAGGTGCTCTTCTGCGTACCAGACCTAAAAAGTTATGTGCACCCCTGTGCATAGGTCAGGTTTAGGTGTTTAGGTGCGGTTAGAGTTTTCCCTGTTTTATACTTAGTTGGGCGGCGATGTCACACACATTGGAAAAACAGCCGATCTACAAGCCCACAACGTGTCGCAGCGCGACCCGTTGTGGGCTTGTAGATCAGCTGTTTTTTAGTTGTCAATATTACATTCATAAAATCGGCGTAATAGAATGTTGATGTCCTCACAAGTAAAGTGTTACGAACCTGTGTGTGTGTGTGTGTGTGTGTGTGTGTGTGTGTGTGTGTGTGTGTGTGTGTGTGTGTGTGTGTGTGTGTGTGTGTGTGTGTGTTCCTGACATATAGGCCACTTAAGACATCATTTGTCTAAATGGGGACACGATCCTGCGTCCCTCCCCAAATTGGATTTTACGGCAATTTCATATGGTTATGGTTCAATGAATGTAAGACAATGTTATGTCTCCAAAATGTGTGTGTGTGTGTGTGTGTGTGTGTGTGTGTGTGTGTGTGTGTGTGTGTGTGTGTGTGTGTGTGTGTGTGTGTGTGTGTGTGTGTGTGAGAGACATACTGGCTTGTGACGTCCTCTGCACCAGCTCGTTGGTGAAGGCTCCGATGCCCTTGTTGGAGATGGCTGCCAGGGAGAAGGAATACTCTGTGTTGGCCTTCAGACCCTCCAAGGTGTACGAGTTCCTGGGGCCAAAGGTCAACTTCTCCTGTGGGGGGGGAGAGAGAGAGAGAGAGAGAGAGAGAGAGAGAGAGAGAGAGAGAGAGAGAGAGAGAGAGAGAGAGAGAGAGAGAGAGAGAAAGCCAGAGAGAGAGAGAGAGAAAGCCAGAGACAGCGAGAGAGACAGAGCGAGAGAGACAGAAAGAGTGAGACAGCGAGCGAGAGAGAGACAGACAGACAGAGAGAGACAGAAAGAGAGAGACAGAAAGAGAGAGACAGAAAGAGAGAGACAGACAGACAGACAGAGAGAGACAGAAAGAGAGAGACAGAAAGAGAGAGACAGCGAGCGAGAGAGAGACAGACAGAGAGAGACAGAAAGAGAGAGACAGAAAGAGAGAGACAGAAAGAGAGAGACAGCGAGCGAGAGAGAGACAGACAGAGAGAGAGAGAGACAGCATGAGAGACAGCGAGAGAAAGAGAGACAGACAGACAGACATAGAGACAGAGAGAGAGAGATAGAGAGAGAGAGACAGCGAGAGCATAGATTAAGGGATAAAGTAGGATCAAACCAAACAGATGAGAAAATAAAGGACAGAACAACAGGCCTGGTGAGGAAGAGTGATGTTCATACCAGCGTTTCCCAACCTGCGGTCTGTGGCCCCCTTGGGGGGACGCCATCGATCAGACGGGGGGTTGTGAGGGCTTGTCTGTTTGTACATTCAATCCTAACTTGAGTTTTTGGGTCATTATATAGTGCCAAAAATAGTCAAATATCTTCTACATAGTTTAAGATTCTCCAAAAGTTTCAAAAATAGCAGATCTACAAGCCCACAACGTCTCACATTGCGAGTTTGTAGATCTGCTATTTTCACTACATAGAAGAAGTATATATAGGGCTTAGGTGGCCACAGCTGAATGGGTAGAGCAGGGGTGGCAACTTTGATGATGGAGAGGGCCACTATATTTCCACACTCACTCCAGAGGGCCACATTTCATATACTGTACAAAAACCTATTATAGCTGTATTTTAACTTTTTTCATAAATTAATGCCGTACTTCGCCATTCTATGTCACACAAAAGTAGCAAAAATAGCAGATCTACAAGCTCAAAACGCGACGCGTTTTGAGCTTGTAGATCGGCTATTTTTGCTATTCTTTTATTGGAATCCAGATTTGTTTTGCTATTTTTCAATTGGAATCCTGAAAAGTAACATTTCTATTTAATTTCAAATGCATTTAGTTATATTTATGTTAACTTTTTGAACTTAAATACAAATACATTGGATATTAAAAAGACAATAGAATTTTAACACCAGTCATTAATAATATAGACTGAAGTAATAAAAGCGGGTCATGTTTGTATGTTTGTAATTGTAACAGCTGAAAATAATATATCAGTATACCGAATGTTAACCTGCGGGCCGCATTAAGTGAAGGTGCGGGCCGCATGTGGCCCCCGGGCCGACAGTTGCCCATGTATGGGGTAGAGAGTCCCAGGTTTGATTCCCAGCCCCAGCAAAATGTGTCCCTGAGCAAGATGTAAGAAGGGGGGGTATACTCTCCAAGGATAAACAAAAGGTCGGGAACCGCTGGTTGAAAACAGGCGTGGTGAGGAAAGGGGGAACAATGTGTTTAAAGTTCACTCCATGTTCTCTATAGCAGCTTGTTAAGAGAAGGCTGTCACAGAGATGGATGTATGGGGGGGGGGGGGGGCGGTCAGGGGTTCTTACCAGACTGCCAAACTTGACAGGCTTATAGAGCAGCTCGTAGTTGACGATGCCCTCCTTGGTGTAGGCGGGCTCCCAGGTCAGCTCGATGCTGGTGTCTGTCACTTTGCCAACTTTAAACTTCCCCGGCTGGCCTGGCACTGAAGGGCAAACAGCAGAGAACAGCAGTAGTGAGAGAATGAAAAGTTATTAAAATATATATACAACCCAGAGAGGTCCAATCCCCATGAGCTGGGCAGGTGCTGCTGGGCGAGAAAAGCAAGAATTACAGGAAATAAAAAATAAACAAACTCGCCCACTGAAGGGCTCCAATGTAGATGGGTTTGTATTGCACCCACTTAACACATCTGGTGCCAAACACAGTAAAAAATGTGTTTTCAGAGAGTAGCGCATAGGTGCCGAACACGGTAAAAACCGTGTTATCACTCTTTTTTTCCTTTTTTTTTCACAAGGGGGGGGGGGCTAGCGCAGCTCTGGAATCACCCATGGTGACTCTGAGAAGGAAGGGACAGATGCAGGGGCGTCACGGCCATTCACTGTGCGTACGACGCGACACCCTCACTCTCACAGATCCGTGATTTCATACCCCCCACTTTTTGAAAAAAAAAAAATATATATATATTTATTGATAATAAATCGGTAAAAACAGGCAAAAATAAGAATTAAATAACCTAACCCTAACCCTAAAACCAAAGTAAACAAAACACGAAAAAAAACTAACAAAATCCGCCTCAAAAGCGCAAAATTTTGAAAATACAAAATGTGTTTACATTTGACAGTTACAAATGTTTTTCACGATTTTTCAAAAATAGCAGATCTACAAGCTCATAGCGCGGCACTCGGTGCCGCGCTATGAGCTTGTATATCTGCTATTTTTGAATAGCCAAAGTGTAAAATAAGGGGTATAGTCCACCGAAAGTCCATCCCCCCCACCTTCTGAGAGCCTGTGACGTCCCTGGACAGATGGATCACCGTGCCAAAAAACATGGCTCCCCGTCCGCTCCCGTTCTATCTCCTTGATGAAAACCTCTGCAGCTCCGAAACTTTTTACAGTGGGGAAAACGAGTCATTTTCGATGGGCGATTACTCCGTAATGGCGACTGGCGTGAGAGATGCTATTGTTCCAGGCGTTCGTTGCGATGGTCGTGCACGCATCCATTGTTTGCGTGTGGGTGCTCGCCGTGGAGTCCACAGCTATAAACAGCACAGCGTTACAAACGGTGAGCTCTGTCGGCAATAACGTTTGGAGGTTGCGCTCTTCAACAGACTGACACCCTCTTTAACATATCACCATGATATCAATGAATGTAAAGCACCTAAAACAATCTTAATCAAATCAAAAAATCTCAAAAATAGCAGATCTCGAAGCTCAGAAAATGCTGCATTGCTACGCAATTGTGAGCTTGTAGATCACAATTTGTTTTTGCCTGACACTGTCATACGACAAAGAATAAAACTAAAAGATTGAGGACAATTTTGTATCACTACGTGGTGGACAATAAAATGTTTTGAATCTTGAAGATGAATCGTGGAGATAAAAGGTTTCTCCCTGACACTGATGATATTCAGGGACACACACTAACAGCTTTGTTTTGCATCATAAAAAGAGTCAACCTCACACACACACACACACACACACACACACACACACACACACACACACACAGTGACTCATCCACCTACACCACAGATGACACTGCGTCCACAAGAGACTGAATGGCCTGCGTTCACCCTTACACCACGGATAAAGAGATTAACAATTGATTATTTTAACTTTTTTGATTAATCAAATGTAGTTTTTTTGCCTCCTACCATTTTAAAACATCAATTTGTTTTGTTTTTTTGGCGTCGGTTCATGGACCTATTATGTCCATGAACCGACGCCAAAAAAATATCGAATTGATTAAATTAGATATTAATTAGAATTAAAATTGACTAAAAAGATTAGTCTGATTAACCACCTGATGTTTGTTCCACAACAGTCACACAAAAATAGTGAACATAGCCAATCTACAAGCTCACAACGCAAAGCGCTGTGAGCTTGTAGATTGCACAGTTTTATTTATTTATTTAAGGGCGGCAGTGGGGTAGAGTGGCCGGGTAGAGTGAACTGGAAACCGCATGGTTCCCAGTTCGATCCCGGGCTGGGGACTTGAGTGTACTTGAGCAAGACGCTGAACCCCTAATTGCTCCCGATGAGCAGGTTGGTGCCTTGCATGGTTTCCTCCGCCGTCGGTGTATGAATGTGTGTGTGAATGGGTGAATGGCACAATCAATGTAAAGCACTTTGGATAAAAGCGCTATATAAATGCACCATTTACCATTTAACAAAAACAACTATTATTAAATTGTTCAGTTCGATTTATCAGTTTTTACACCTCTTAAAGAGACAGACATAAATAGCACGCGTGCACGCCACGGCACTATACTGACTGACCTCCAGGCATGACCTTGACGTGCACGGGGTCAGAGAAGGGTCCGTCCCCCACCGAGGTGAAGGCCAGGACCTGGACCGTGTAGGTCTCGGAGGGCACCAGGTTCTGGATGGTGGTGATCACGCTGTCCTGGACGTTGTGGATCTGCCACTCGTTCATGGGCCGCGACGGGTCCATGGTGTAGTACACCCGGTAGCCTTTCACCTAGAGGAGGGAATTTTGATAAATAAAGATTATAGTCTTCTGAGTGAAATTCAATAGTTTTAGTCAAATTTTAGTCATCTGAAATGTTTTTGTTTTTGTCTAGTTTTAGTCGACTACATATCATAAGATTATAGTCGACTAAATCTACAGTTTATTTAGTCGACTAACATGTATTTTGGCGGTGCCTTGATGGCGTCGTAATGGCTGATTTTACACTTGGTTGCATGCTGAAAATAGCCGATCTACAAGCTCACAACGCGTCGCGCTGCGACGTGTTGTGAGCTTGTAGATCGGCTATTTTCAGAGCACCAAAAAAGGTCTAGTGGATCTCTTCTCCACTAGTCCCTCACTAACTTTGTTGTCAATATATTTAGTCTTAGTTTAGTCATCGTAGCTTAGTTTTTATTTATTTTTCATCGGTGAAAAAACAGATTTAGAAGACATTTGTAGAATCCCCAGAAGCAAAAGATTTCAGTTACAAATGTTCGCTTAAATGAATTTATTTTTTTTCTCAAAAAAATAGCAGATCTACAAGCTCATAGCGGTGCCGCAGTATGAGCTTGTATATTTGCTATTTTTGAATAGCCAAAGTGTAAGATAACGGTTAAAGTGGTTAAAATCTAACATGACGAATGCTTTCCCGGTCTTAATGGGATACATATTTAAATAAAAGTTTGAAATGAGCAGGTTTCTGAACTGTCCGCTAGCCCTCTTCCGAGACACACAGAGAGAGTAGACAGAAACGGTGCCATCTAATAATATAGTGATATAGTATACTATAATTATAGTGAGAGAACCTATTATTATATGGAGATAAGCTTGAGCTCTGAGGTCGACAGTGACTCAGCAGTATGAAGCGTTTGCATCAGGTTTATTCTGCTGCCCTGCAAGGCCAGCTAATCCATAATATCTTTGTCCAACACCACAGCACAAGAGAGAGGTTGTTTTTTAAACCACAGGGGTCAATAAATCCATGAATATATCTTTTTTGTACTTCTTTTGTACCCCAGACGGGCTCATGGATTTTTTTTCTTCTTTTCTTCGCAGGTTCATTTTGGGCAGTGATGGAAGAAGTACTCACATTTGTATCAATACCCTATTGTAGAAATTGTCTGTTAAATGTACAAGTTCGATATTCAAACTTTACTTGAATAAAAGTACAAAGGTATCGGCATCAAAATGTACTTTAAGTGCCAAAAGAAAAATTAGTCATTATGAAGAAAGTTTTCAAATCACCAATGTATAAAATGTGTAAAACAATCATTTGAAAATAGCAGCTCTAAGCTCACAACGCGTCGCTTTGCAACGTGTTGCGAGCTCGTAGAGCTATTTTCAAGTATAGGTCTGAAGTGGTCCTGTAATAATAATCAAAATCAAGTTACAAGTAACTAAAGTTGCCAAATAATTATAGTGGAGTAAAAGCACAATATTTGCCTTTGAGATGTAGTGGAGTAGAAGTAACATTATTGAAAATTGGAAGTAGTAATGTAAAAATACCTCAACAGTGTACAGTACTTGAGTAAATGTACTTACTTTCCACCACTGATTTTTTTTTTGGGGGGGGGGTTTCTTTCTTTTGAAGTAGAGGTCATTGTAATATTGTAAAAGGTGAAGCCCTCTTATCTGTGAGCGCGGCGCAGTGACTTGTAAGAAGGATTCAAGGATGACATGACCTTCTCAAAGTAAAGTTCCCCTCTTCACTCCACAGCTCTCTGGTGTTACGATTAATCTTTAATATCTGTGACAGCCACATGCACTCTGGTGGCAAAACATGGGTCCTCTCAGGAGACAGTGTGCGTGACTAACCCCCAAGACTACACGGCTATATTTAGCATACGTATTTTTATTTTTGAAGATTTTGAGACGCCGTTAGCCTTGGTAAATCAACCCTGTGGTCGCGTGAATTCACATTTTCATGTATGTGTCTTCTGCACATGAAAATGAAGTCCCGCTGTTTCACCTCTGTCAGTTGCAGAAGCAATTAGGTTCTATTCAAGCGGATGGGTTTTTGGCTGAATTTTACACTTGATTTTCTTACCTTAACAAACATGGTCATAAATACTATATGCTTCCAATCGCTAGTTTAAAGTCTTCTTTCAATCACCATGATATGCGTTTTGGTAAATTATGATCCCATTTATTTTTTAAATCAATGATAAAGTAGGGTATGATGTTTCTACTGGTTCTACCGAGTGAAGCCCCGCCCTCGCTGCGGTTTCAGCCAATAGCATTAATTTCCGTTTGCATTTCGGAACCGGATTTCAACCGGACGTAGAAAGATGGCGGATTTGAAATCGCTGCAAAATAGGCTTCATTTACGGTCTGTAGAAACCAAATGGCGTGACGCTGTTACAGTCTATGGGCGGGTCCCACGTACCTGTCCGTTGGGCTCCTCTGGCTCCTCCCACCGCACCATCACTGTGTTGGTGGAGATGATCCTGGCCTGGACGTTCCGGGGAGGGCTGGCCGGGGCCTGTGTGATGATGAGAGACACTTATTAGTGTCATAATGGCTCTATAGTCCAGTGGTTTTCAACCCTTTTCATATCAAGGTCCATTATTTATTCGGCATTTGAGCCACGCGGAACCACCGTTTGATGAGATTTAGACTCTCAGACTCAACACTTTGAATATTTTGTTAATGTTGGATATGATTTTGTCCACCATTCCATCCAAGCTATATTGAAGTTGGTACCATAAGAGAGATAACAGCCAAACGTTGATCAAATCATATCTAACTAGAAAATGTGCTCCTCGGAGCACAGTTCTCCGCCAGTACTGTTCCTGATTAATCCTGTCTTACCTCACTTCAAAACATATAAATGATCTTTTGAAGTGACACACCTATTTATAGGTCACTATTTCATCATGCGTCTCGCTAGCCAATCAAAGCACACCCTTTCAACATATTGTCACGTGTCACGTGAAGCTTGACCAATGTTAGCTTGGTGGACACACGGAAGGACGAGAACGAAAACATAGTCTCCTGGCGGAGACAAAAATGTTTTCTAAATCCTAACAGTACGTTGCTATATCAGTGGAGCTCCAACTTTTTTCATGTCAAGGACCCCCAGAATGATATGTATTTGGCCGTATTGTAGATCTGCTATTTTTGAATAGCCAAAGAAATCTTAAAATGACACAGATGCTTTCCCGGTCTTAATGGACTAACCAGTGTGTCTTCTATGTGTGAAGTGGATTCTGACAACAGCTGCTCTTTAACCTCTAGAAATATCATCTTGTGTCATGTCATCAGACAGACAGACAGACAGACAGACAGACAGACAGACAGACAGACAGACAGACAGTGGGTAGACCAGTAGAGGTACAAAGGCCTGTTTCTGTATTCTGTTTTTTTTTTAGAGTAAATGTCAAAATAAAGCCCGACAGAGAGGAGGTTTAAGACAGGGAATCACTGGAAGGCCAGTGGATGCCAAAGTGTAAGTCTGTCTGTCTTCAGTCGCTGCTGCAATTCAATCATCGTGTCTTTGCCTTGTGTTTGTGTCTAGACTGAGTTTCACCTTAAAGGTGGTATACTGGTGGTATGTATGGCTGTCCTGCATTATGAATGCACTGCTGAGAGTGTATACGGCCCTATTCTGGGCGCCGTCTTACCCATTATCCCTAAACTTCTTTGCCATTTCTTACTATTTTGAAAAGCATTTTCAAATAGTTGAAATAGCAAATCTACAAGCTCACAATGTGTTGATGTAGATTGGCTATTTGAACCACTTGAAAATGTTTTTCAAAATAGTAAAAAATGGCAAAGAAGTTTAGGGATAATGGGTAAGACGGCGCCCAGAATAGGGCCGATAGTGTATAGTTCTGTTTATTAAAGAGCTGGAGAAACGGTGAGACCCTTGTTATTGAACATAGCAATAATTACTATCAGGAAATAGCGCTTTATCTGTTAAACATTATATACACCCACACACCCACACACACACACACCACCTTTAAAGGTGCAGTGAAATGAAAAATATGTTTTTCACACTTTTAGAGCATATCCGTGGTCATCATATGGGCATACCTAACAATAGATGCCAAAAAAAAAGAAAAAAAAACATTTTTTTGTGAATTTTTACATCTAAAGTCCCTAAAAAGCCAATCTTAATTACTTCCTGTAAACGAAAACGTGCTGCGTGATGACATAATACAGCCTTCACGAATATAAATGAATCTTGATTACATGCACCTGTTTGATTCCCATAGCTGCACGTTCTTCAAACACAGCTGATTTTAATTACAGAGATACTCCGTTTTGAATCTCATTGAAGATGAGTGTATTACTCATTTTAAACTTCATCTGCACACTAAAATATGTATCTGAAAACATTATAGGTTCGAAATAAGCCAGGTAGTAGCAAACGTGCTTCACTGGCCGTCTCTCTCTCACTTTCTCTCACTTGTAAACAAACACTAGCCGTGTGCCAGCACGGCTGAAGTGATTGAGATCCAACGTCCCATAGCCTGAAGGGATGGGACCTTCTGATTGGTTTAGAGTCGTTGAGACAACGTTTCGGGCTGAACCTTCAAAATAAAATGACCGAAAATGTCACTTCAGTGCGTCTTTAACAGCGTCCAGGACATTTTTAAGAATGTTCCGTAACAGCAAGCCTGTCACTATACCTGTTCCCCGGTGCGGGCCTCCACCCTCATGGACGGGGGACCCTGGCCGATGCTGTTGAAGGCCGACACCCGTATCTCGTACTCAGTGTTGGGGTACAGCCCCCCGATGCTGTAGCGGGTGGTGGTGATGCTGTCCACCGTCTCGTACTTGCTGTCGGGGGCCTGTAGGGGGGCAGGGTTGGTCACCATCATGAAAACAATTGTGCGAATTCTTGTAAAATTAACAAATTAAGTCAACAAATTGACATTTTAGTCGAGGGTAACAATTTACAATTTTACAATTTTCAATTTAGTTATGTACTGTAGTTAGATTATTTCAAATAATGATGTAATAATGGTGCCAGGCCTACCTTGGCGCGGTACTGGATGATGTAATAGGAGACGGCTTCAGGGTTGCCCGAGTCCCACGTGATGGTGACACTGGTGGCTGTGGTCTCTGTGACGATGGGCGTACCGGGCGGCTTTGGCAAAGCTGGGGAGGGGGAGTGGGGGCAAAGAGACATTGAATAGTAATAATAATAATAATGACTGAAGAATACCATATGATATCGTTGCTGTCGGGCCAGAAACCGTGTATCTCCATATTTCTACTTTTTTATGTTTTCGTTTTTCCCCATAAATGAAGGCTGTATTTCGACAAACAAGAGTGTCACTGTTGCGCATAAGTTGCGAAAATGTATGAGGAGCAGCAATCTACTGTACATCCGATCGGCCATTTTCGTTATTTCTGAAAAATGTTTAACCCATTCTATCTGGGAACTAAAATGACACAGATGCATTCCCGGATTGAATGGGTTAAAATGAAAGTGAAGGTGGGCTTATTTAAGCCAATAGAAAAGTATTAACAAGAGCTTGTGACTAAATAATGACTACATTGGATCGATTGGAACTCATGGTTCTTTTTCACCCAATTCCAGAAAAGTAACAGTGTTGCTGGACATGCACGGTTTCCACCCACACACACAGCAACACATAACAATACGTAGGTAGACGTGTGTGAAAGCACAATGCAGGATATATAAACATAAACCACACCAGGTTGGAACAAAACAGAACACACAAACACAACAGAAAAAATAACAGTGAGCTTCGCTGAAAGCTCCGTACGTTTTATATTTGTTTATTCTTTAGAGACAAATCCCTGAAAATCCTCCATATACTTTCTCTTCTCTCCCTGGATTTTTTTGAAAGGACTGGCTGCATAATAAAGCTGTGTTCTCATGGTCTTTGAAGCGCTTGGTAACGAATCATTCTGGGATAAAACCCAGAAAAACCACTGTGCAATATTAAACAGCTTCCCTGGACACACAGGCAGCTTCCTCCTGCAGGTCTGATGACTGACCCAACGTCCACGAAAACTATATTAGAATGTTCAAACTCACTGACAGGAGCATGGTGAGAAAAATAACACAAGTCTCTCAGTCCCTTCGCCAATAAGCAGCCAAGGTTTACTCTACAGAATATGTGGATTTAATTTGAGCCCCTGTCTGTCTGTCTGTCTGTCTGTCTGTCTGTCTGTCTGTCTGTCTGTCTGTCTGTCTGTCTGTCTGTCTGTCTGTCTGTCTGTCTGTCTGTCTGTCTGTCTGTCTGTCTGCCTGCCTGCCTGCCTGCAGCAAAACATCTCCCTCCCTGATTTTTCAAAAAATAGCAGATCTACAAGTTCATAGTAGGGCACTATCTGGTCAAAACATCAGTAATCGCTGGTCTAGGAATCTCCGAAATTGCTAGAACTAGATTGGCACTCAACACGTTCACAAACACACATTAGATATACCAGTCCACGTAAGAGCAGTGAACAAGTGCATTCATGTATTATGCTCCGCACAAATGGAACAAACTTCAGGACTCTCTGAAACTGGTGTGATTGGTCTCAATCGAGACATTCAGGGTGCTTCTTGAGGACACACTACTTAGTGACTGCACCTGTTTCATGTAATAGTGACTGCACCTGTTTCATGTGATAGTGACTGCACCTGTTGTAACATGTAACACTGTTTATTTGCATCTGATTTTTAAGTCTCTGTATTGTCTGATTCACCACCTTTTTCGATTATTTTAATGTTGTTTTATGATTCTGCTTTTCTTTTTTGCTTTATTGTTAAATTAGTTGTGACATTGTAATGTGATTTGACCCAAAACATCTGGCATCGGTCAATTATCAAGTTTGTGAGAAAAGTGACTTAATAATCCCTCAAGGTGGAAATGTAACATACTGTATGTAACCAGGTACAATGCTTTGGGACATTTCTCATCGTTTTACAGATTATGAAAAGTACAGAATGTAAACTGAACTTTGTGTCACATTGCAATCAGAACCTATTTTAAGAAGAAGCTTGTTAAGCCAGAAAAGGCAAAGAAAAAGGCTTCTAAAGAATGAACACTTATAGCAACACTCAACAATATCTAATCAACTCAACCCGTAACCACTCCTCTAACTACTCCCCCACTATAGCTTACTGTCACCTTTCAGTCTGTCAACTCTATACAAACATACGTGAAGCAACACAATTAAAACATTGCCCATTGTTACAACACCATTTTTTAAAAACAAAATACTACCATGTTTAGAAAATAGAAGAGCCTGAAAATTAAGGCCCGGCCCTAACTGGGCCAGCCCGAACAGGGCCCGGCCAGAACAATTACCATAATTTTAGGCCAGAGAACCCCCAGAAAACGTCATAATGTGCTTAATGTCCTCAAAGTCACGCATCCAACAAGCTTTTAACTGAGCAAATTGGACCTTCCGTTCCAGAGATAATGGCCAAAACATCTTCATCAAACAATGTTTGTGTTTTGGCCAAATTTGGGTTTGGGCAAAAATTTTAGAACTCTAGTTCTGACAGCGTTCTTACTCTTGACGGAGACCTGGGCCGTGGCCTCGATGATGCCCAGGCTGCTCATGGCCACACAGGTGTAGTTGGCCGACTCTCTCACGCCGTTCAGCTCCAGCACGTTGCGGCCTGCAGGCAGGAACGGCACAAATCAATCATCTTGATTACTGGACTTTTACTTGTAACAGAGTATTTCTACGTTGCAGTATTGATACTGAAGTAAAACATTTGAGTACTTTTTCCACCACTGGTAACCGTATACAATTTTTCAACAGACAAATTAATACAGATGAAAAGCAATGATTCTGATCGTGATCATCTCAAACAATTGTGATCAGGCGATGATGTATTAACTCTCTGCCTGCCAAAAACGTTTATAAAGGTTTTTGAGAATTAAGCTATTGCCTGCCAAAAACGTTTTTTTTTTATAAAAAAAATACAAAATAAAATAAATTAATTCTAAAATTATTTTTCATTTTTTTGTTTTTTCCGTTTTTCCGTTCTTCACAAAGAACCAGGAGATAAAATGTTCCAAAAAGTTGCTGCTCCATTCACTTCAATGTTAAAAAATAAACGGAGAAATAAATAACATTTTTCCTATGTTTTACCATGTAAGCTGCAAACTGTTTTAGAAAACCTCTGTCAGTTTAAGAGTTAATTTGCGCTCAGCCGTTACCTATGGGCATCTCGTCCTCTGGCGTCAGGTCCTCGCTGCCCAGCATCCACTTGACGTAGGGCATGGGCGACCCCACGGCCACACACGTGATGTTCACACTGCCACCCGGCATGATCTCATGGTTGGAGGGGAGGATGGAGAAACGAGGGGGCACGCGGCGCACTGGGGGGAGAGGGGGGGGGGGGGGGGGGGGAGGAGGAAAGGGAGGGGGGAAGGAGAGGGAGAGGGAAAGGGGAGGAGCAGGGAGAGGAAAGGCAGAGGGGGAGATGGGAGGAAGGAGGAGAAGAGAGAAGGGGAGGGGGTTGAGAGAGAGAATGAGAGAGAGAGGGGGTACAGAGAGTAAGACAGAGAGAGAGAGAGAGAGAGAGAGAGAGAGAGAGAGTGAGAGTGAGAGAGAGAGTGTGAGAGAGAGAGAGAGAGAGAGAGAGAGAGAGAGAGAGAGAGAGAGAGAGAGTAAAAGAGAGAGCAAGATAGAAATTGAGCAAAGGTGAAGGTGAGGGTACAAAGAAAAGAGAGAGAGATAAGGGAGAAAAAAGAGAGAAAGAGTGAGATTGAGAGAGGAGAGGAGAGGAGAGGTAACGGGAAGGGGGAGAATGAACTTCAGGGAATTTCTTTTTTTTTTACAAAATATATATATTTTTGTTTATTTTTGTACAGAGGGATACTTCAAGTTTAATCCAAAACTATGCTATAATAATAATAATGGCACTGATGATTTCAACAGAAAAGACACACATCTTGTGTTGAGAGCTCAACCGGGTCAGGAGTGAGCTGTCTACTCAAAACAATAAACGTGACAAACTCTTGAGTTATTCGTCCAACCAAACGCATGGCGTCCCAACCCGGAGTCTGTGTCTCTCTCCACGCTATACGCGGCGCTTTGTATACCGCCGTTCTCTCTCTCCAGCTAGCGGCCGCTTAGCCCTGCCCCACAGCCTGTCTGATATCTGGCATAGAGGGGGCGGATTCAAAATCTCCGGCGGAAAACATCTGTGGGCTCCCATTGGTTCATCGATCTATGAGGCCCGCCCCTCCTCCCCCAATTTGCAGCATCGAGAGCCCTGACGTCGCAACATTTAGAGCGACGCCCACTGCACCCTGGTTGGTTGGCGAAAATGAAAGGTTGACTCCCCTCTTCCTATGCCAGAAACGTCGACAGCTTGGTCCAGGCTTTCTTTTTGAGCAAAAAATAAAAGCCTGGAGATGGAGGCTAGCGGCCACTTAACCACTTTCAAAAATAGCTGATCTACAAGCTTGAAAATCTTGAAAATGTACAATCCACAGGCTCACAGCGCATCGCGACGTTTTGGGAGCCTGTAGAATTGGCTATTTTCGTTATTCGACGCACGACAAAGTACATAGGGGTTTAAGTGGTGAAGGACGTAAGGTCTCTTCACCTCTCTCGACTAGATAACTACTTTAGAGTATTATCCCCGTCTCAGCGCCCTCGGCGTTGCTCTGATCTGGGACTTACATCTCTCAAACTTAGGGAAGGAACTTCAGCGTGTGTGAATCTTCAATGAGATTCCAGCGTTGCCTCCAGGGCTTTTCCTCAGGAAGCCAGACTTTTCATTTGTTGTTGTTTTTTTTAGATGCTATACGTATTATAGAGCCAATCAATGTCTGTCTGTGGGCCCAACCCTCCCGGGACGCCGGGCACAGTATAAAGTGGCGAGCGTGGCGATACCGCCGCGTGCTTATATTAACGGAGAGAGAGATGCATACAGCGAGAGAGAGAGAGGTAAGAGTGACTCATAGGTCGATCGCATGCCTGGGCGACTCAAGAGGAATAAAAATGGTGGATAGAAAACACAAAGAAGAGAACGGAGAACCGATAGACATAGATAGAGAGAGGCAGGGAGACAGAGAGACAGAGAGAGACAGAGAGAGACAGAGAGACAGAGAGAGAGAGAGAGAGAGAGAGAGAGAGAGACAGAGAGAGACAGAGAGAGACAGAGAGAGAGAAACAGATACACAATACAGAGTGTGTTAAGGCGACATTGAACTTAGACAGCATCTTGGTTCGCATCGCCACCTGGAGATGATGTATTAAGTCAAAAATATTTTCCATCAACTTCATCTATTGTTTCTGCGACTCCATTTTCATTATATGGCAAAACAGCTCTAAAAATCACACATTCGGTGCATAATAGACCGCAAACATTGTCGATGTAAATTTTTCATCGACAGAATTGATAAAATCGATAAAATTAACGTTTTTTATGTTCTACATTGTAAAACAAAAAAAAACGTAATTTTAATAGTGTGTGCTTTTGACTTTGTGTTTAGTCATACAACGAAAGTGAATAGAATCACTGCTTTCCGTTTGAATTGAAACCACGGGTGGCGATACAGGCCGAGGTTCTGCCAAAAAGAGCGACATCGCCTTAAGACGTACCAGCTATAGACGAATCCACGGAGCGCTGCCCTGCGCGCAGCCATTGCTGCGGTGTCAACGCTCCGCGGACGCGACACCGCCAGCAATGGCTGCCTACAGGCAGCTACAGGCAGCGCGTCTGTGGATTCGTCTATCGACAGAAGGGACAGACAGACAGACATACAGACAGACGGAGGGACAGACAGACAGACAAAGGGACAGACAGACAGACAGAAAAAAAAGAGGCAGATAGAAAGAAAGAGAGAGAGAGAGAGAAAAAAGAAGAAGTGCTCTGCTTCTCTTCCAGACAATGACAATGCAATGCGGCATTATAAAGGACAAAAAGCCACATTGTCAACAACAAGATACTGTAACGGGTTACATACGGTACGTTGTCAGGGACTGGAGACAGTGTGGAGTCACATGAGACGGAAATGTAGAGAGAGGAGAAAGACCGGGTGGGGTTTTGTGTTTTGGGTGGGGTTTGGGGTGGGTGGGTGGGGTGTGGTGTGAGAGGAGGGGTGGGTGGCGTAATGTCTAGCGGGTGTGGTGGGCGGTGTAAACAGAGTGATCGTCGGGTAGACATCGAGCAAAGAAAACACCAAGACATCATGAGAAAGACAGAGAGAGAGAGAGAGACATAGGGTAAACATACGGAGAGAGAGAGAGAGAGCGAGTGAGAGGGGGGAGGAGGGGAGGAGGAACGTGAGGCTTGGTATGTTGCATGTTCATTAGTAAAGGATTAATTAAGTGAATTAAACTTATGTACATGTGTCTGGCGCTCCTACACATCAGGATGGCGGATAGAATGCAGGACAGGAAGGCGAGAGAGAGACAGAGAGAGAGACAGGGGAGAGAGAGAGAGAGGGGGAGGGGGAGGCAAGGAGGGAGGGAGAGAGAGACAGAGGGGAGGCGGAGAGAGAGAGATAGGATTAGTAGAAGAGGGGCGGGGGCCAGGGGGGGGGGAAGGGGGGAGGAGAAAAAAAGAAAGGAAACGAGGAAGAAGAAAAAATACATGGATCTATTTAAAAAAACACACGGCTACAATCAGAGCTCCTCCCATTTCAGAAGAGCTCCTCCCATTTCAGAAGACTTCAGCTGCTGCTGCACCCCGAAATAAATCCAAAGGAACAAAAGACTTTTTTTTTTTATTGGATGTCGAAAGAACAGAAGAAGAAGAAAAAGAAGAAGAAGAAAAAATAATAAGAAGAAGATCATAAGAGCACAGGTAAAAGGACACAGATACTAATTCATGCAAACGTCGAACGGCGTTTCCGCACGCCGAAAATAGATGAATCGACTATTAGAGTATCAAAGTCCTGACGTCACTCCCGTTATCCCCCTGGGTTACTGAATTATCTTTTTTCTATTGAAAATACCACAGGGTCATCAGCATCGCGTCATATAGAACTGTTTTCCAAAGAAAAACAGTGGAGAAAATGTATTTATTTTCTCACTCTTTGGATACATTTTTACTTTTTCACCGTCAGTTGATGCTTCATATCCATATGAGTAAAAATCACTGTGCTGATTTAGTTAATTTTTGGAACACAGTTCTTATATGCTATGATGCTTTTGATGCCCTATGGTATTTTCAATGGCAACAAATTACTACGTGACCCAGGGGGGTATAGCGGCAGTGATGTCAGACTTCGGTTCTCTATTTTGGGGGGGCGCGCGGTGGCGTCGTGCGACAAAAGCACAAACGGGGCTCTAACAGAGAGAGAGAGTGGAGGGTTAGGAGACGATGCAGAGTGGACAGACAGCACAAGTCAACTATAGGCCACGCCCGTCTAGAATGGACACAACAAACTGGTTAATAAAAAAAACATTCACAAAGTCAAGTATGGGCAAATGGATGATGAATCTGGGGTTTCTTTGTATAAATTAATAATAATAATAATAATAATAATAATAATAAAAAATAATACAAATAATAATACATGGGTAAATTAATAATTCATATAAATTAATAATACTAAAACTGCTACTACTACTACTAATAATAATAATAGTAACTCTAAATTAATAGAAAATCTAAACATCCTCGATCAACTTGGCGTTGTAAACCTCCATTCCTTAACAAGTGACATCACTGTTATTTGGAACTTCCGAGGACCACATCTCGTTAAAGGACCACTTCAACCATTGTCAACCTCATCTATTAATATAATATGGCATAATATAATTGCTCCTCGCTGTTCTGTCTATTCACTCTGTCTCAGAGGAGGGCTGAGATCCACCAAACCTGTCATCAACGGTAGGGTTTTCTTTATTACCGCAAGAACAATATCTTCTATTTCAGCATGCTGAATCATCCCCATCGATGGTGATGTCACTGGTAGGCGGGTTTCTGAACTGTCCGCAGCCCACCAATGAGACGCAGAGTGAGTAGACTTAAATTGTGTGTGATAAGGTTGAAAATGGGTGAAGTGCTCCTTAATTATAAGATCATCATTATAAGATTATAAGATCAACAAACAGTTGGGACAAGGGTACAAGCGTGCTTTTTTCCTGTCTTTTCCGTTTTTTCCAAGGAGCGCGTCAGAATTTCAACAAATATAGATGATATACTTGACTTATATTCATAACAAATAGAAATAAGACTTGATGTCATTTGACAATGAATGCAAATGGGAGGAACAATTTCTTTTAAACTTGGAATTAAAACCAAAAAAAAAGGGGTGGGGTGGGGGGGTAAGGGGGGGGGCAGAAGCCGAAAGATACCCAGAATTGGACAGAAGAAATTGAAGACAAAGAGAGACACAGTTAAAGAAGACAAAATGAAACCAGAGCTTGTTAGAACAGATTATGGCAAAAAGCATCTCCTCAAGACCCTCTGACATGCTTGGAGACATCCTGGGCTCAAACAAGACCCCCCCGACATGCTGGAGACGTCATGGGCTGCATCCATCCATGCAGCACACAGACATATAGGCCTACATACGTGTTCGTACATACAACACATACATGTTGTACAGACATGACATCCAACCCCTTCAAACTTCTCTTCACTTTTCCTGACCTTTCCCTGTTGTCGTGCCTGATTTGCCTGGTGTGAAAAGAGGCCAATTCACACCTGGCACCATTTCACACCTGACCATTTCAAATCCTTTTCAAATTCTCCCCCCTTTGTCTGTGACAAAGCTCAGACAATCCGTTGATGTTCCACCGAAGTGCCAATGGCAGCAGGCTCTCTGAAACTTTGGAACGTCACGTTTGTACATACGGACGCGACAGCGAGCCGACCTCTAACACATTTCCCTGATATATCCCTGTGTAAAGTCATGTTTTTCTCCCCCATTGTCGTGCCTGATTTGCCTCTTTGTCTCTACTGAATTGCCACCATTGAAGTGTGTGTGAAATTACCCCATTTCACACCTGGCCAAATGCCCCCTTAACTCCATGACAAGGCACTGAAGTGCCATCGGCTGGCCCTTGAAATGGTCAGATGTCCCATCTGTACACAGTATATACATACAGTACATACATACATACATACCTACATACATCTGTACACAGTACACACATACAGTACATACATCTACAGAGCAGCATCGCACGCATTCAGTACTGTCACTAAAACCGCAGCCTGGGCACGTTTAAATGCTCCATCACAGTGGTTCTCAAAGTGGAGTCTGGGGACCCCCAAGGGTCTTAATATAGAGGGTTCCAGGGGGTCCCCAGCAAATAAAAACAAAACAACAACAACACACACTTAAGCATATCTATTTAATATGTTGGCTATTCAAAAACAAATAGGCGATCTACAAGCTCGCAATGTGCCGCGATCGAGAGCTTGTGTAATCGTTTATATAATCTTGAAAACTCTTGACACACTCTTATGTGGGTCTCCCCGACACTAAATATTTTCAAATGGTATCCTACGTCAAATCAATATGGGGGTCCTTGACATGAAAATGTTTGAGAACCACTGATCTGTCAAGTATGGCACGCCACGCGCACACGCACACACGCACACGCACACGCACACGCACACACACACACACACACACACACACACACACACACGCATGCAGAACATTGGGACAGTTTGTTGACAGACTGTACATAATTCATTCATAAATTCACGGATGATACATGTACTGTATATTCATTCATATGTTCACTGTACATTTATATGTATTGGTCTGTTCCACTCCTTCACTCTTTTCAGAGACCCTGTGCAGATATCTGGGGCCAGCAGATCACTATATTATTATTGTTTCTGTTAGTTTATATTTATTGATTTCCCGCAATTAATTTGCATTAATTGTAAACTATCGTTTGTCTCACGAGTACATGCCACACATAACGCAAATATTACACCCACTTTATTGTGTGTAAAGACCTTCACACTTAACTGTTAGTTACCTCTCCTGTGTTCCATTCAAGCTGCTATATTTCTGCTATGACACATGAATGTACCTCTGGGAAATGGTTTCATCTTATCTCATCCTATCTCAGTGGTTCTCAAAGTGTGGTCTGGGGACCAACGATCCTTAAAGGGTGTTCCATGGGGTATAAAAAATAGCCGATGAGCTCACAATGTGTCGTTTTGCATTGTGATCTCATACTTTAGACCAGTGATTCTCAAACCTTTTCATGTCAAGGACCCCCAAATTGACACTTATTAGCCCGCGGACCCCCCATTTGAAAAGATATGCCAGGGACCCCAGAGAAGATTTTTACGGCTTTATAGCAGTGATTCTCAACCATTTTAATTTCAAGGACCCCCCAGTTTGACATGCATTAGGCTACGGAACCCCATTTAATGGCATTTCTATCTCTGGGACTCCAATTCATATTGTAAAATCAATGTTAATCTAACTCTGAGAGTGCACAAATGGAACCAAATGGACCCGTTAGGGTCCATTTGGTTCCATTTGTAAACTCTCAGAGTTACAGACCCATAAGGGTCCATTTGGTTCCTGTCCTTCATTTAGCTGGGTACCCCCTGGAACCCCCTCAAGTACCCCTAGGGGTCCCCGGACCCCACTTTGAGAACCAACGCTTTAGACCGGCTATATTTGAATCATTTTGAAAAAATACTCATTTAAACATTTTGAACACAAATTTGGCAAAATCTTTTCAGATGGGGGTCCGTGGCCAAATACAATCAATGTGGGGGTCCCCTAGAAATGACCATTTTGAGAACCACTATCTTATTTGACATGGCAAACACTAATATGAACTTAAAAGACTGTGAGTTGATCCCCTGGTAACCTTGATACTAGAGCTCACATCATAAGCCACCAATAAGCTGCCTCGTCACAAAGACCTCCGTTCCGGTCCAAAGAAAAAAAGAAAACCCTTCAAGAATGTGTCAAATACAGAAGCCTAAAATGCTTTACGACAGAGAAGGGCTTCATAACGACGGATAATCCCTCCTATGTTGCGGCGGGCGTCTCTAAGCTTAAACTTAATCGAGGCAGTTTGCCGCCAAACCGCTTCACCTCTTCCCTATAAACTTTATGAGAGGCTTTCATTCTTTATCCCATTAAGACCTGGGACGCATCTGTGTCACTTTTTGATTTGAGCTAAAAAAGCATTATTTTACATTTTAGCTATTCAAAAATAGCAGATCTACAAGCTCGTAGCGCGGCACCGAGTGCCGCGCTATGAGCTTGTACATCTGCTATTTTCTTTTAAATCGAGAAAATTTGTGCAAATCTTTGAACATATATTTTTTTAAGCGAACATTTCTTTGCTTCTGGGGGTCCCTGGAACAACATATTTTGAGATGGGGGTCCGCGGCCAAATACATATGATTTTGGGGGTCCTTGAGATGATAAAGTGTTACAAAAAACTGTTAGGATTTAGAAGACATTTTTGTAGAATCGGCCTCAAGTCTTAATGGGTTATTAGCGGCCGTATCATTAGTCCTGTTAGGTCTGCGGGGAAGGAAGGCTTCACACCACGGTGTCTGCAGGAGGAAAGGCTGCAGGCTATACTATACAGTACGGTGCGGTACGGGGCGGTACGGAGGCCGGGGCCAGGCGAGGCGAGGCAGAACCTTGGCGCTGACAGGGGGGATTACAGGAGGATCACAGCTCTCTGGCTGCTGTACCTGCTAAGAGACCGACGATGGGCCTGACATTTACACAGAGCTATCCATTCCTGTCTGCCTCTCAAGGACGCAGCTTTCATTACCTTATACTGTAGCCTGGCCTGGGCTGTGAGGGGGAGTTCTTCATTAACCCATTAAGACCGGGAACGCATCTGTGTCATTTTAAGATTTCTTTGGCTACTGTATATAAAAAAATAGCAGATCTACAAGCTCGTACGAGGTTGTAGATCTGCTTTTTTTTTTGGAAAAATCGTGAAAATGTGTGCAAATCTTTAGTTTGAATATATATATACTTTTTTAAAGCGAATTTTTTTTTAACTCAAATCTTTGCTTCAGGGGATTTTACAAATGTCTTCTAAATCCTTAAGTTTTTTTTACGCTTTTTACTTATGTTGCTATATTATCAATGGTTTTCAAACTTTTTTCATGTCAAGGATCCCCAAAATAATATGTATTTGACCGCGGACAACCTCCCATCGAAAAATATTAAAGATTTGAGTTAAAAATGTATATAAAAGATTTGCACAAAAATAGCAGATCTACAAGCTCATAGCGCGGCACTCTGTGCCGCGCTATGAGCTTGTATATCTGCTATTTTTTGAATAGCCAAATAAATCTTAAAATGACACACATGCGTTCCCTTCCCGGCCTTAAAGGGTTAATATCCTCCCCTGCTATACGCTAAAGATAGATACTGAGAGAGAGAGAGATGAGCTTAATTTCTAATGCTAGTCAATGGAGGCATATCAGGGAGTGTTTTCACGGTTCGCTAACTGTATGAGTGGGAGTTAACTCATTAATGTCCTCCCCACGCTAAAGATAGATAGATTCATACTAACTGGAGATAGATTTTATGTTTAGTTTCAAACAGATAGTAAATAGAGAGGCATATCAGAGTGTTTTCACAGTTATGAGTGGGAGTTCTTCATTAGCGTCCTTCCTACGCTAGAGATAGATAGATTCATACTAACTGGAGATAGATATATTATGTTTAATTTCAAATAGTTAGTCAATATAGAGGCATATCAGGGGAGTGTTTCACAGTCACAGCAACAAAGAATTAACCACTTAAACCCTCTGTTCTAAGAGAAAACCGACCTGAGTTGCGAATTCACTTGGAGTGCTTTTTCCCTGTCTACACCGAATCTCTTTAGTACAGTATGGGCTTGTAAATCTGCTATTTTGGGCTAATGTCCCCCCCCCCCCCCAGAATATGGATGCTGGGGTTCAAGTGGTTAAATAGAAACATTAAAACTGCAATCCATAACTTATGTTTAGTGAATAAAACATTATTTTCGAGCCATCTTGTATGGTAGAATATGTTAATACAATATAACTAGCACAACTGTGGTGGTTGTATTTGGTCTCCATGCTCTTCAATTGAGAACATTTATAAATTATACTACTTTGGCAATTGGTACTACTGTGTGAAAGTCAAAATTGTATTCATCCCGTGAGAAAGCAGGCATTCTCTATTTAGCTCAGTGGTAGAAATGTTGGCACTCGGGACCCGGGTTCGAATGTCTGGTATAGGACATGAGAGTTGTGGGTTGCAGCTTCAACATAATAGCATGTAAAATTATTGGTTATATTAAAAGTAATAAATTGAGCTGTGAAACTATTTGCAGCTTTAAATAAAGGCAAACCTTTCATCCACTAAAACAGATGAAGCATATTTTATATTTATTGTAATTTCTTTCTAAATGGAATGACCCGGGCACATGAAGACATTTTTGCAGCAGAGCACATGTAGACAATATTCAGCCACAATGCTATAACATACTGTACATACAGTACACACACATGATGCACAGCACTACTAGAGGCCACAGTGTGACATGACATGTCAGGACGGTGCACACAAGACAGTAAAACATGTGACAAGTGAGGACCTTATTCAACAATAAACCATTCAAACACAACAGCATGCCATGCATGGGTGTCAGACAGACAGACAGACAGACAGAACGACAGACAGACAGACAGACAGTCAACACATGCATGCAGGTAGGCTCTCTCTTTCTCTCTCTCTCCCTCTCTTCTTCTTCTTCTCACTCTCTCCTTCTCCCTCCATGCAAACATCGCCTCTTCTTCTTTCTTTTTTTTTCTTTCTTTTTTTTAACAAAGTCTTTCCAATTCCTGGGTCTCCATGACAACCAGATCGTCCATGCATAAAATGTTGATCGGGGGAGTGAAGGCAAGGAGCAAGGACTCTGCTGCACGCAACGCAAGGACTCACAATGCAGTCCATGCACTCTGCTGCCAAGACGCACACCCACCCACCCACCCACCACCGCCCCCGCTATATAGCTTTACCTTAAACCCATCCTCATAAAAACCCCACAAAAGATCCATCTGGATCTGCTTTAAGTTCAAATATATTGTTGGTAATATTGTTTTCTTTATATAGTTTTCAATTAATCAGGGCTTTTGTTTTGTTGTTTTTCATGTAAAAACCAAAGACCAAAATCAAGGCGAAACTAAAGGAAAGATAGAGCACACCAACCTTCTCGTAGCTCTGAGGGATGGAAGGGGATTGATGCGGAACACAATGACGTGAGGGGGAGAGAGAGAGAGAGAGATAGAGAGACATAGAGAGATAGAGAGGAAGAGAGAGAGAGAGAGAGAGAGAGAACGGGGGAGACACAGAGAGAATAAAAACGGCCAGTGCAAAGCCACACGCTCTGCACCGCGCGTGGACACGTGTCCACCTCTGACACACGCACACGCACAGACACATATGCATGCACACACACGCACGCACACACACACACACACACACAGAGACACAAGCACACACACACGTGACATACGCTCAGGTGTTCACCTATTTTCAACCTTCACACATTGGTCATCACTAATGCTCATTATAAAATGACATTTCCTGTCTCAGAGGAGGGCTGTGGACAGTCCGGAAACTTGCCTACCTATATCAGTGACATCGTCGGTATGGGCAGGTTTGGCTATTTCAAAACATGATTTCAAACTTAAAGACGGGGTGCCGTGGTTTTCAGTGATTCCCCCCCCCCCCCCCAAAACATAATCATCAGGTATTATGGTTATACTAGGAGGAAGATTTTTTTCAAAAAAGTGTACAGAAATGGTTAAAATTATGTTTTTATGTGGACACGCCTCCAGTTCATTAAGTATACCTGGTTCTCACCTTAGCACCTCCTCCACCACCTTAGCACCACCCACCTGTCCTAGTCCCTCCTCCTCCTCATGCCCACACCTGTTGTGTTATGATAATGAGGGGGAGGCTATGTTTTTACTATGTCACTAAAGCGCTGTTTCTCTATTGGCACGTTTGACCCTCAAGGTTTCAGCCTCCAGGTAGAAACTCAAAATAGTCAGAGAAGACATAAAACACCATAAAAACACCACCAGGGGCTTAATGAAGTTCTATCAACCTCATAGACACATGAAAAACAGAAAAAGTGCAAAAACATGGCACCACCTCTTTAACTTTTGTATCAATGCAAATACAATGGATTCTATTTCAGCATGCGCTAACTTTCCAGGGCGATAACGGCAGTAGTTTCTATTAGCTTGGATTACCCATCGATGATGTCACTGGTGGGCCGGTTTCTGAACTGTCCACAGCCCTCCTCTGAGACACAGAGTGAGTAGACAGAAACGGCGCCATCTTATAATGAGCATTAGTGAGGACCAATTATATGAAGAGACCTTCAGCAGTACACGAGAGTGCGCGCGTGCACACACATGTGCACACCCACGCACACACATGTGCACACACACGCACAGACGCGCACGCACACACACACGCACAAACACGCACACAGACACAGACACACGCACACCTATGTTCTCAATTGATATAAAAGACTGTCAGAGGTTGGAACTTAGAACATAGATCTGGGTCTTCCAACCATAACGTGGATGAGACTCCAGTTCCAAAGGACCAGATAGGCTAGAAGGAGATAAAGAGGGAGCAGACTCGTCCAATAATAATAATAACGATGGAATCATTGCAAATACATGCAAGAAGATGAATAACCACTCACACTATACTTTTATTGGTCAGTATACTAGGCCTAGCTCCCATGACAACACAACAACAAAAGCCTATACACTTCTGTATAGATAGCTGGTTCTATGGCCTATATTTTGTTCATATATTGCAGCTTTACGTGGGTATACGTCAAAGCGTGAAGCTTGCCATTTTGTGGGTGATTATGTGGGGTGGGAGCGGGCCAATTAGAGGAGAGCTTTTGTTTTCTTTCGTATTTTGTCTTTCGTCTGTGTCTGTGCGGATGTATTTGTTGTTTTGCTCCGTTTACTGTACTCTTTGTATATTTGCGATAAGGACCCCCTCGAAAACAAGGCGATACATCTCAAGGGAGTTTGTCCTTTCAATAAAAGGTACATTATTTATAGCAGTTGTTCTCAAAACATGTTAATTCAACCTCCCCTGTGGCAATGTTAGCACCCCCGTGCGCCTATAAGGTTGCCTATACCCCCGATGCGGCGCCGTCGGTACTTCGACACGGCGAACAAAGCCAGCCGTCTCATTACACACAGAGTTTACTAAAGGTGAACGGCGTCCAATTAAGCCATTAAGACCTGGAACGCATCTGTGTCATTTTTAGCTTTGAGCAAAAAAAACAACATTATTTTACACTTTTGGCTACAAATTTTCACGATTTTTCAAAAATAGCAGATCTACAAGCTCATAGCGTGGCACTCGGTGCCGCGCTATGAGCTTGTACATCTGCTATTATTGAAAAATCGTGAAAATGTGTGCAAATCTTTGAATATATATATTTTTAAAGCGAACATTTTTAACTCAAATCTTTGCTTCTGGGGGTCCCTGGAAAAATATATTTGGAGATGGGGGTCTGCGGCCAAATATATATGTCATTTTGGGGGGTCCTTGACATGAAAAAGATTGAGCACCACTGATATAGAAACATAATTTTTTTCAGAATACTGTTGGGATTTAGAGACACGTAGAATCGGCTTCAGGTCTTAATGAGTTAAAGTCGAACAGTCATCCGTCTGGAGATGTTTTCCACTGCCGTGTGGTCTCCTAGCTGTGTCTTCATCAAGCTGTGGTTTCAGAGCTACGTTTTTGTGTTTATTTCAAATGACAAGGCCTTACAAATGAAAGTGATTGTAGTGTTCATACTTAACCCAGCATTACTATTACTACTGTTATTATTATTATTATTATTTATGTATTTGTATTTTTTTCAGAGGGGAATCGACAAAAAACTAAATCCCACCTTTACAACCAATAAGATGGAGGCATTTTCTTTCCAGCATTGCGAGCGCCTTCCTTCAGAAACCAGTTATCTACGCGGAAGTGCAGCCTTTGTTTCCCCCAACATAGTAATTTATCTCGACTCTTTCTGCCGCTATCCCTCTTCATCTGCTTCTAGCTCACAGTCTGTTTAGAATAACAGCTTCAATGAAGGTTCCATGCAGTTAAACCAAGGTGTGTTTCCAACATGTTTGCACGTCAGTCTGACACCCAGGTTTAATGAAGGGTGGGGGTGTTGTTCAGGGTGGGGGAGCAGAATAGGATCAACATAGACATATATATATATATATTTATCATAGACAGTGAATGGGTTAGTATTCACAGCTTGTGTTTGGAAAACTAAACCGATGCATCCTCAGTAAATAGACCAGCTTTACCGGTTGTAGTGGTGTGAATGTGTGTGTGTGTGTGTGTGTGTGTGTGTGTGTGTGTGTGTGTGTGTGTGTGTGTGTGTGTGTGTGTGTGTGTGTGTGTGTGTGTGTGTGTGTGTGTGTGGGGGGGCATCCTGGGGTCATGTCCTACCTCGCACATATAGGTTTGCCGGGGAAGAGTAGCGCACACCTTTAGAGTTAGTGGCCACACACTCATACTTCCCTTGGTCCGTCTCCTCACTGTTCTCGATCTGCAAGGCTCCTGAGAGAGAGAGAGAGAGAGAGAGAGAATAAAACCAAAGATATTTAATTATTAACCCATTAAGACCTGAGGCGATTCTTAAAAATGTTTTCTAAAAAAACAGTTTTTTGAAGAAAAGAAAAAGATTTTTTTTTCAAGATTTTTCAAAAATAGCAGATCTACAAGGCAAAGAAATCTAAAATGACACAGATGCGTTCCAGGTCTCAAAGGGTTAAAGGTACGCGCCATCCCAATTGGAGCCACTAGAGGCGCACCATGGGGGCTAAAGAATGGCTCAGAAGCTGTGTTCACGTTATTTGAATGAGTCCCACTAATCTTAGATTAGATGTTGGCCTATTTGACAGTGCAGAAGCATAATTGCCTTGATGCGTATAACATTAATGAGCCTCAACGAGCGTCAGCTGGACACAGACGCAGACACACACACACACACACACACACACACACACACACACACACACACACACACACACACACACACACACACACACACACACACACACACACACACACACACACACACACACACACACACACACACACACACACACACACACACACACCTGTCCTCTGCAGTGCTCTAATTTGAAAGTGACTGGATATTACATTTTTATGCTAATATTGGCCGTTAATATCGGGAGGCCGTTAATATCGGATATCCCTAATTATAACTCCATGCCTCCACCCCCCGTCCAGGGGTAGCCCCCAACAGGGGGAGCCAGCTTTCCCGACCAGCCTGTTTTAGGTTGCTGGTGGTGGACGCATAATGATGGATGCATCATTATTGTTTATTTACAAGCTACTATTAGTGTGTTTCTAGCTAGGGTCTAGACTATAGCTAACTGCCTCCCACCTGACTCTGTACAGCATCACCTAACTTACACCTAATCATCTGCTGCTGCTGTGTGCACTGACCATCCTGTTTTAGGTTGCTGCTGCTGCTGCTGCTGCTGCTGCTGGATAAATAATGATGGATGGTTGCATAATTATTGTTTTATTTATAAACTGCATTAGTGTGTTCTTCTCGGCTATAGCTAACTGACTCCCACCTGACTCTACAACAGAGCCGGTTAAACCATTAAGACCGGGAACGCATCTGTGTCATTTCTAGATTTGATGCTAAAAAAAAGCATTATTTTACACTTTGGCTATTCAAAAATAGCAGATATACAAGCTCATAGCGTGGCACCGAGTGCCGCACTACGAGCTTGTAGATCGGCTATTTTTTTTAAACCTGAGAAAATTTGTGCAAATCTTTTAACATATATATATTTTTAAAGCGAACATTTGTAACTCAAATCGTTGCTTCTGCTGGTCCCTGGAACAAAATATTTTGAGATGGGGGTCCGCGGCCAAATACTTATCATTTTGGGTGGTCCTTGACATGAAAACGTTTGAGAACCACTGACAGCAACATAGGTTTTCTTTCAAAAAACTGTTAAGATTTAGAAGACATTTTGTAAGAATCGGAACCTCAGGCCTTAAAGGGTTAACTAGCATCTGCTGTATGCACTACGCAGGCTGTCGTGTTCGCCCGCGGCTACAGACAGCGGCGCAGCACGGAAAGCTGTTTCACTTCTTACGCGTCTTTTGTTTTCCTCCCATCTCTGACAAAAGTGTTGCCTCCTTTCTAAATGAGCTATAATTATATTCCCCCGACTCTTTTTGTTTGGCAGTTCTTATAACAGCGTTTTTTTCATTTTTTTTCCCCCCCTATTTTTTATACTT
>NC_139942.1:51045094-51075094 GCF_963454915.1 Gymnoscopelus microlampas | reverse complement strand
AACAAGGCACACGGCGCAGGCTCTGCCATCTGTTCAGCTCCCACCGCATTTATTTCACGAGCAAAATAGACGCTCACATTCTGTTTCTCTCAGCTGGAGTTGCTTTGCGTTTTCGTCCAAAAGATGTCTCATTGTTCTGTTTGCCTAATTAACCCATTCCAGCATCTCTGAATTAAGCCTTTCTTCTTCATCTTGAGCTGGTTTCATTATGTGTGTCTACCCCTAATTTGAGATAATCACAGTTACTTTTGCCTACTCGTTAGATATAGTCTGGTTCATCCGTATAAACTCATCTTATTTACCAACCAAAGAATATTCAATTATTAAATGTGACCCGTTTTGGCCATAGTACATTATTTATTTTGATTAGATTTTGATGTTTTTGTTTGTTTACAAAGCCTAAAAGAAAACGCATGTAATTTCTAATTATTATGTTCCAATATTCAATGCCAAAAGACACAATTTAAATCTGTAGTCAATGACAATTAATCGCCAAGTAAAGTGTTGTGATCGTGCATGAACAACCCTAAACATCACCATTCCACTGCATCTTTTAAGCTTCAAATACATGAATGCGATTCGAGGGCGGTCCCATAAGCTGATTGCATAACTACCAGTTGACAAGAATCCCATGCACCTTGGGAGAGAGCAAAGTGCACTTAATTGCACTTAATTACAATTTATGTACATCAATTAAGGGCACAAATTGCACTGATGGACATAAATCTCGGCAAATGGACCCTTATGGGTCTAAGATGTAAGGGTTCATTTTACGCTGTGTCCAGCTGCTTCTACAATTGACTGTGTGTGTGTGTGTGTGTGTGTGTGTGTGTGTGTGTGTGTGTGTGTGTGTGTGTGTGTGTATATATGTATGTCTGTAGCATGAACACCTGCAACTTGTTAGCAACTGATTAGCAACCACAAACACGACCACAGTATAAACACGGCACATACAAACGCAAACGCTCGAGGGAACTCGAAGCGCAAACGCACAAGCGTGCGCGACGCACGGTCGCACGCACATGCCCGGTCAGGTCACACACACACGAATAGACACAGCCTGCCGTTTTGATCTTTAATTATGAGTAATTGCTTCATGTGGCACACTGTTGAGCAGCCTATTGAAATGAATGGACAGTGATTTAACATAATTGTGTCTCTAGTTCAATGAAATAAACTAATCAAAGGCACCACTTATTTCACACAGGGTGGGATGTGTTCTCTGTCTGGGACATATTCAAATATCTTAGTCCTTTTCTGCCTCATTAAGACGCATGATTCTACACCTAGAATCATGGGTGTTATCTGTCAAGCAGGTGCAACAGAATAGAATTGCAGTTTGCCTCTCAGCACGAACATCGTAATGTGACCCGTCATGAGCTTGTACTGTTAGATCTGCTATTTTACGCCAGTGACACCGTTGTACGACTGAGTATAAAGCAGTGTTGGGAGTGTCCAGTCTGAGACACATCTTATGAATGTCGCTAAAACCTGAGTGAGTCCAAATCAGTTTCCATGTGGATTTGTGTTGTTCAGACTTGATTAAAAACAACAACATCGGCGATTCGGCGGCCAAAATCCTATCATTTTGAGGGTCCTTGACAAGAAAAAGAGTGAGCACCACTGATATAGGCCTAGAAACAATAGTTTTTCAGAACAATTAAGTCATGTTTTGAGACATTTGACAGTTACAAATGTTCACGTTAAAAATATATATATTCAATGATTTGCACACATTTTTCACGATTTTTCAAAACATGTGCCGCGCTCTGAGCTTGTATATCTGCTATGTTTGAATAGCCAAAGAAATCTTAAAATGACACAGATGCGTTCCCGAATGGGTTTACTTAATGGGTAAACAGAGGCAGTAGGACAGGGAATCGGGGCCAGCATTTACAGCTGTGCCTGTGTTGTTGTTCAGTTGGGCTTCGTATCAATGGCTGCTTCTACTCTGCCGTGATGTAAATCAATGATTTGCATGAAAGACTCGTTTGATTTGAGCTTCTGGTCACTGGGTGATTTACATGGAAACTCCGAGGCCAATTCAAAATAGCTTTCACTTGGCAGATATTTCAGATATAAATATGTACAGTACCGTTGCTGTCAGGCAGAAACAACATTTTCTACTTTTTAGTTTTTTTTTCATTAATCGATGCTCTACTTTAAAGCCATTTTTCTTTGTGTAGTTACCGCACTTTGGCTTTGTAGGACCGGTACTTGAGTAAATGTACTTTAGTTACACCGCCAGCCTGTTACAGCAGAGTCTTAACCCATTAAGACCTGAAGCTGATTCTACAAATGTCTTCTAAATCCCAACAGTTTTCTGAAAAAACCTATGTTTCTATATCAGTGGTGCTCAAACTTTTTCATGTCAAGGACCCCCAAAATTATATGTATTTGGCCACGGACCCCATTTCAAAATATTGTGTTCCAGGGACCCCCCCAGAAGCAAAGATTTGAGTTAAAAATGTTCGCTTGAAAAAAATATATATTCAAAGATTTGCACAAATTTTCTCGATTTCTCAAAAATAGCCAAAAGTGTAAAATAATGCTTTTTTTTGCTCAAATCAAAAAAATTACTCAGACGCGTTCCAGGTCTTAATGGGTTAATGGCCACACAAAAAAACAAACAACAAGCTAACGTTTCCCTTTCTTTCTGGCCGTTTTCCCAGAGGCAACGGAGTGAAACCCTAACCAGAGCAATAAGCCCTGATCAGGAGGGGAGCGATGGATGGGAAGCAGCTCTGTGGACGTTGTCCATCCATCACTCAGCGGGGGGCCGCCTCAGGGCTCATATTGCACACCATCTGTTACAGTAGGAGGTGGAAGGAGGCCTAGGTAAACTGTACCAACCTCTGTCTGTACCCTGTGGCATGCCTAGGTAAACTGTACCAACCTCTGTCTGTACCCTGTGGCATGCCTAGGTAAACTGTACCAACCTCTGTCTGTGGGCGGCAGTGGCTCCGGGGTAGAGTGGCCGGGTAGAGTGAACTGGAAAACCGCAAGGTTCCCAGTTCGATCCCGGGCTGGGGCGCTCCCCTAGAGTTAGTGTCGAAGTGTCCTTGAGCAAGACACTGAACCCCTAATTGCTCCCGATGAGCAGGTTGGTGCCTTGCATGGTTTCCTCCGCCATCGTTGTATGAATGTGTGTGTGAATGGGTTAATGGCACAATCAATGTAAAGCGCTTCGGATAGAAGCGCTATATAAATGCACCATTTACCATTTACCCTGTGGCATGCCTATAGGTAAACTGTACCAACCTCTGTCTGTGCCCTGTGGCATGCCTAGGTAAACTGTACCAACCTCTGTCTGTGCCCTGTGGCATGCCTAGGTAAACTGTACCAACCTCTGTCTGTGCCCTGTGGCATGCCTACGTAAACTGTATCAACCTCTGTCTGTACCCTGTGGCATACCTAGGTAAACTGCACCAACCTCTGTCTGTGCCCTGTGGCATGCCTACGTAAACTGTATCAACCTCTGTCTGTACCCTGTGGCATACCTAGGTAAACTGTAGATCTGCTATTTCTGCTTTTTTAATATTTGAAATTGTGTGAAATCTTTCAACATGGAGACGATTATGCAAAAATAATTGTGATTATCTCAAATAATTGCGCTGATTATGTAATAATTGTGACAGGCCTACACATGCCTAGGTAAACTGTACCAACCTCAGTCCCCATGGTGACAGAGAATGATTGACGTGATTTCTCCTCCTGTGAGGTCTAGACTGGCACAGCAGATGGCATGGCGAAAGTACGCCCACCGATCGTCTGACACTGTACTGCACACAGTGGTGGGTGTATGTGTGTGCGTGTGTGTGTGTGTGTGTGTGCGCGCGTGTGTGTGTACATGTATTACTATACTGTCACCACAAACTGTTAAGTATTCAATCAATAAATCAATAGAGGATATGCGTGTGACATCATCATCAAACCCGGAAGTTATGCAAGAATGCCTACTGAGTGTCAAAAAAAAAATACTTTCTGGCCTTGACAGCCCATGCATCCAAACAGAAAAGTCATATCTGATTGCATTAAACAACATTAAACAATGTTAAACTCATTTTGCATGTTTCTTTGCCACTCGATTTGCCACTCGATGTGCCATTCACTTTAAGCATGCGCATATCCTCTATAGTGCTGGGAAACAAGTCTATGAAGCTATCTATGAAATCTATGAAGAAGTTTAATCTACAACACAATGTTTTACAGCAGGGGTCTTCAACGTTTTTTTGTTGTTTACTTGGTCTGCTCTTGTTTCCCTCTACACCTATACCTCTTTGCCAAAAATAGCTGATCTACAAGCCCACAACGCCTCGCGCTGCGAGGCGTTGTGAGCTTGTAAATCGGCTATTTTTGGCTAAAGTTCTCCTCAGAAAAGGGATGCTAGGGTTCAAGTGGTTAAGGTAAAAAAACAAAATCATATCACACAAAGATTTGGCGGACCCCCTGTAGTGACTCTGAGGACCCCCTAGGGGTCCCGGACCCCCTGTTGAAGACTCCTGTTTTACAATATGAACTAGGGGTCCTCCCTGCTTCATCTCTCTCTCTCAGTTAAGGGGTCCTTGGCCTGAAAAAAACAACACATTGAAGACCCCTGCTCTGTTGAACTATAAGTGGCTTGTGAAAGAAATGCTTTATGTACTGTTGTAGGTAAACTGTTTTGTCATCCCCTCACAAGAAGAGAGAGTTGGCCATCAAAGTGCTGGAGTCTCCAAAATGTGAACAATGTCCTAGAACCTTGAAGAGAGATCTTAATGGAAGTGGCCCAGACCCAGGCTCAGCTGGCAGGAATCCACCGTTTCAAAAAGGCCTTGTAAAGAGAACAAGACTGTTCCGTGTCTGACAACGTGTTTTAAACCAACTCGTGTGTAAAGGCTTTTCATTACATTATGTCACTGTCGGGGGTGGAAAGAGACCTTCAGTCCAAAATACTGTTACTTTTCAGGAAAGAGTAGAACCCTGAGTGTGTTCTGATGGATCCAATGTAGTTATTATTACAAGCTCTAGTTTTGTTAAATACTTTTCGTTGGTTCAATATTTATAAAACCCACACAGACACACATAACCACTTCACTTTCAAAATGTTTTACCAAAAGTAAAAGTACTCGTTATGTAGAATGTCCCATTTCACACGTTTTAAACAAAAACATCTTTTGAAAATAGCAGATCTACAAGGTCAGGTCTTGTAGATCTGCTATTTTCAAATGGCCAAAATATATATAGGGCTGAAGTGGTTAATGTATGTTTTGTAATATTGATTCTAATCTACAAAGTAACTATAGTAACTAAAGTTTTCAAATAATTGTAGTGGAGTAAAAGTACAACAGTTGCTACTGACATGTAGTGGAATCGAATTGTACTTACATACACTACTTGAGTACATGTACTTAGTTACTTTACACCACTGGTAGATCGGCTGTTTTCACTACTTTTGCACAACACTGTTGTACGGGGAAGTATGGCATATTCATTTACGAAAAAAAGTTGAAATACAGAGATACAAGATCTCTGCCCGACAGCGACCATTTGTAAGTACCTTCTATTTGGTTTTAACACGTCTAAAACTGCTGTGTTTTAATTCATTTTTTCCAAATGGAAGCCAGTCTTGGGGCTCTACCGGGGCTTCGGCCGTGCGCTTGCATCTCTCTACGTGATTTCACGTTGATTGGATTCGCAGCTTAATTAACATGACAATTATGTCTTCTGGTCAGACCGTCACGCTGTGGGCTCGTTTAGAGAGTCAAACCAAGATGAAGATATCACACACTGCTCAGAGGTATGTGTGTGTGTGTGTGAGACTCAAATCCAGGGTTAGGCAAGGTACTCAGGAGGAGTAATACGTTACTTACTCCTTTACAAAGTAATACTATAACGTTACTTATTGCTTGGTATCAAGAGTAACTAGATACATTACATGTGCACGTACACATGTAATGTATCTATATTAAAATTGTCTTAAGGGAGGACCGGCCGGCGGCCGGGCGGGCGGACCAAGTCGTCACGCTCATGTCACTGTGACTCAGCCAATACAGCCATAACCATATAAGGAGTTCCCAATTTAGCTACGCCCAAATATGGAGTGCGTTGTCTAACCTCAATGTGTCGTCATGGCATCAGGTGCAAACAAATCAAGCCACCTCCACTACGGGACGCGCGCGGGGGAGAAACCGCGCGACAGGATGTGCAATAACCCCAAGTTTGCAACTACTTTCGTCTGCGCCCTTCACCGGGTATGGTCTAGTGGGCATAAAAGGGACAAGGACTGACATATAGAGATACAGAGAGCTGAAAACCCACCTCTTCAGGAAACACTACCCTGACCCTTCCTCTTAGCCTTGCCTTCTTGTTGTCAATTATTTGTACGAGCTCTTGTTTTATTGGATCTTGTTTATTCGATACACTTATTTGTTGTAGCTCTTGCTCATTTGATTTTCCTATTTGTCTCATCTGTTTAAAAAAGTAGGAAGCTGATATATTGCACTTTTACCTTAGCGCTAGGTATACTCTTAGTTGCTTGTTTTAGAAGAGAATGCACTTAAGACTTTTCTTGCCTACCTATGTTGAATGCACTTATTGTAAGTCGCTTTGGATAAAAGCGTCTGCTAAATGACTGTAATGTAATGTAATGTAATCTCCATCTACGGGCATATTGGTTGGATCGGTGGTGTGAGGGCTGCGTAGCGGCTCGAACCTCTAGTGCTTAAAAAGAACAGATCCCAGTCTTGTCGGATGGGGATCAGCGGCCAAACACATGTTAATTAGGGGGTCGTGACATGACAATGTGTGGGACACACACACTGACGTTGTTATTGCCAAGTGATCAGATCATAGATGTGTGTATTCAGTCAGGGTCGACCTCTGTGGATTGGTTGCTGTGGTAACGTGGTAATGACGTGTGAGCCTACATATTAAACAACAACAAACCAGCAAACCCTATGGACGGAATGGAGATCTGTCATCTTCTGTCCCTTCACACCATATCACTCTCAGGGCGCCGGGCAGAATTCCTCCTACCAACAATGTCAGCCACAGAGGCTGATATGTATTATACCACAATGTTCTGTGCCGTGCTCACAGCAGGCATTTCTCCAATTTCGTCCATAAAGCTAACGGCACCGCTCGCATCTTAGCATCCCATATTCTGGGGAAAACCTTTGGTGAAAATATCCGATCTACAAGCTCACAATGCGAAGAGATTTGGTGTAGAGGGAAAAAAGGAGCCAATGTATAAATGGATGAAATGGTTAAAATGAGTGTAATGCTATATTAACACGTTTTGCTGGGGACCCCCTGGAACTCCCCCAAGGACCCCCGGGGGGTCCTTGGTATCTATGATACCAATATGTTAGCAATACAGAGATGGAGTGTTGCGCGCCTTTAAAAGGTTCAGCTAATGACCCGGAGAAAAGACATCCTCAATACATACTTATCTCGCTTATAGAGGCTATTAAAAATAATGAGGGTGGGGGAAAAAAAAACGGGTGAACAAACAACACATTTAGTTTAGGAAAATAGGCAGCAGCTGGGAGAGGTTTAGGAGTTTGCAACGCTTGTGGGCACAAACCTTTTTAACTTTAAATCATCACTAGAGGAAAGCCAACAAACAACTCAGAGAGTGTTTAAAGTGATTATCAATCTATAGAGAACTTGACTACTTTGCCGCGCCGCTTCGCTTTGGCTCGTCTCCATCGGGCATGCTGCTAATAATGACTTATAATTAACTCTCCTATGGTGGATTACCTGCATTTGCATAATAGGACTTGGCAAAAAACGCACCGCGTCTACTTTTTCTCTCTGTCTCGTACCTTTTTAACATTCAGGGTTTTGGGGGGAAAACGTGGAGTGTATACATGAAGGCAATTACAGCGTACACTTTTTGCCTCGCAATAGTTTTTTTTTTTGTACTTACAGCGTGCTCCTTGTCTTACTCGCTGTGCCTTATTTGTAGTGCCAGTCGCCCCAGGGGGGCGAAGAAGAGAAGACAGCGTGCGTGTTGTTACTCCATAAATACATCCTGCTAATAAGCAGCATCTGTTGTATTTTAAACCAGAATGGACAGAATACTATAGGATCACTGCTCTGAGATTCTCCTCGCTGTGAGAACGTGGAGTTAGGAGGAGGAGGAGGGGTGAAATGATGGTGCACGACGAGGGGGTTTAAAGGTAGAGTAAGTGAACATTTTTGGTTGAAACAAAAAGTTTTTGGTTAAAAAGTTAAAGCTCTGCGCCCGTACCCTAAAGTTGGGGTTAGCGAAAGGGCCTACTCTGTGTGGAGTTTGCATGTTCTCCCCGTGTCTCCTAGGGTAGTTAATACCCTCACAAAAACATGTAGTAATCCTTGTTGCTATACCGTATATCGCCTCCCCCATAACAGCCGGGGCGCCTGATGGAGGGGAAAGGAACTGGTTGGAATAACGTGTTCCTTCCACGCGCTACGTCCTACCGGGGAACCTCCCCCCTGTCAGGTGACAAGAAGGCTGTCATGTATTGAAGGAGGCATGAGCTCGGCCCTGGGCTCCCTAGGCTGGTGGGGGGAGTGTAGCGCCCAGGATCACTTCAAAAATTGGCACCGGGTGAAAAAAAAGGGTTACAAAATCATTTAGCTGTAGAGTGTTTGTTCAGTAACTCTCTCCAGCTCTTTAATAAACAGAAAATACATTTCCAGGTGGGCTGCCAATTTCATCAAATCAGGAGAGAGTAACCGCTTAATCAGCTTAAACTTTATAGTGTTTCTTTCCAGTTCCAATTTTTGTCTGCTCGTTCCTTTGTGTCATCACTTCCAATTTCACTTGTTTATCCCGTATCCTGTGTGAGTTCTCTTGATATACCGACCTGAAGTGCATTTTCAGCTACTTACCACTTATTCTAACAAGCAAACATCACTGCCTGCACCTTTTAAATAATACATTATAATACTGAGATATTGGAAAAAACAACGCTCGCTTGGTATTTTGCCAGCAAGCCTTGCATGGCTCCGTGTGATGAAATATGATAATCTGTCCTCTCGGGTGCTCATCCGAGACTCAGGGGGGGGAACGAGCCCGCTGACATTTCTTCCTGTGTGTGCGTGTGTGTGTGTGTGTGTGTGTGTGTGTGTGTGTGTGTGTGTGTGTGTGTGTGTGTGTGTGTGTGTGTGTGTGTGTGTGTGTGTGTGTGTGTGCGTGCGCGCACTTACACGCACACACGCACACACTGTCCAAAAAAACAACAACTTCCAGGCACCAGGGGGGAATGGCAATGTTCCCCGCCTTTCAGCGTGAAGCCACCTTGCAGAGAGGAAGTATGTAACTTGAAACAACTTAATGCTCGACACCACAAGGAGAGGAAGACACGAAGCCGCGCCGGCCTGACAAAAACGGACAGCCACCGGTGATCACTGTTATAGGACGCATGGCTCCTAGCACTGTGCTATATCAGTGATCACTGTTATAGGACGCATGGCTCCTAGCACTGTGCTATATCAGTGATCACTGTTATAGGACGCATGGCTCCTAGCACTGTGCTATATCAGTGATCACTGTTATAGGACGCATGGCTCCTAGCACTGTGCTATATCAGTGATCACTGTTATAGGACGCATGGCTCCTAGCACTGTGCTATATCAGTGATCACTGTTATAGGACGCATGGCTCCTAGCACTGTGCTATATCAGTGATCACTGTGTGTAGGACGCATGGCTCCTAGCACTGTGCTATATCAGTGATCACTGTGTGTAGGACGCATGGCTCCTAGCACTGTGCTATATCAGTGATCACTGTGTGTAGGACGCATGGCTCCCAGCACCGTGCTATCAGTCATCACCAGTGGTGTTAAAGTAACTAAGTACATGTACTCAAGTACTGTACTTAAGAACCATTTTGAGATATTTTTTACTTTATTGGAGTATTTCAAATGTTCAGTACTTTTACTTCTACGACTCTACTACATCTCAGAGGCAAATATTGTACTTTTACTCCACTACAATTATTTGAAGCTTTAGTTACTAGTTACTCTGCAATTATCAATTTTTATTATAAAACATACATTAACCACTTTAGCCCTATTTTATACATAGGCTATTTGAAAATGGCTATTTTCAAACATTTTAGTACTTTTACTTTTGGTACTTTAAGCACATTTTTATACCAATCATTTTGTACTTTTACTCAAGTAAATTTTGAATTCCAGACTTTTACTTGGAATATGGAATATTTCCATATTGCAGTATTGGTACTTTTACTTAAGTAAAATACCTCAGTACTTTTTCCACCACTGGTCATCAGTGTATAGGACGCATGGCTCCCAGCACCGTGCTATCAGTGCTGACACCAGGCGCCACAGCTGACAGAGATGAAGCAAAGCATGCAGGCTTGTTTTACCTCGCCGTCACAGTGGCTGCTGTACAAGTTATTTCTCTTTTTTCTCTCTGTTCTTGTCTCCTCTGCACTGTAACTGTATATCTATTCAATGTTTTACTTCTTTTGTTTTATGCATCCTAATGTCATTTTATCATTTTATTATTGTGTTTCCTTTGCTTGACGTTCTGTGTAAACCTCCCTTATGCCAAGTAAATTCAATGAATTGCCTCGTTGTTGAAATGTGCGATAGAAATAACATTGCCTTGCCTAATAGCACCAAAGTACTTTTACTTGTGACAGAGTATCATCACCGAAGCCTGTTTTTCACTTTCCCCAAATGTCAGCTGTTTATTAGCCGTTTTTGTGTTCGCTGGCTCCCGGGTTGCCAAATCATGTGTGTGAAACAAGCGCCGGTGTTGCCACATCCGTGAAAAAACAAGCGGACCATCTGTGAAACAAGCGGACCATGACGCACTTTGGGTGCTCATATCCCCCCCGACGGGTATGGTCTAGTATCTTTAACCCATTAAGACCTGGAACGCATCTGTGTCACTTTAGATTTCTTTGGCTATTCAAAAATAGCAGATATACAAGCTCATAGCACGGCACCGAGTGCCGCGCTATGAGCTTGTAGATCTGCTATTTTTGAAAAATATAGAAAAAAATATTTTTTGATTATTTATTTCTTTAAACATTTAAAAAAAAAATCACATCCAGTGTGAAGTGGGCGGTGTGTGGTCATCACAACATGACTCACTTTAAAAAAAGGATAAATGACTTTTTTTAAAGTCCATACTGCTGTTGCTGCATATGTGTCATGTGTTTCGCTAGCCAATCACAGTCCTGAATTTGCAAAGTCAGCCAATCACATTACAGTTAGTGGTGATGACACTAGCTGTAATGTGATTGGCTGATATGAAAAAAGTATCGATTTGCATTAACAATGGAAGGGTTAGGGGGTACACAAATTTTTTGGTCGGTGTCCAAAACTCACTTATAGGGGGCGGCTACACCGCCCCAAAAAAAATTTAAGAATCGCATCAGGTCTTAATGGGTTAATTGTGGTATTCCTACTTTAACCTAACTAAAAAAAAAGAGAAATCTGAGTACTTCTCTCCCTTTGCTGGGCCCCCCCTGACACCCCTCCAAGGACCCCTGGAGGTCCCAGGACCCCACTTTGAGAACCACTGCTGTATCACGTCCTACAGTATAGGGCGAGTCAGGATAAGAAGAACCCAAAGCCAGCCTGGACAAAGTGTTGTAAAGAGCGAGCTTTACGCCTAATCCCTCTTTCTACCATCCCAGCCTGCTTACTAATTCCAGAGCTTTTTTTTCTCCTTCTCTGTCTGCATAATGCCTTCCCTCCTTCCTTCCCTCCTTCACTCCGTCATCCTCCCCTCTCTCTGCATGGCAAGTATCTTGTGGATGAGAGGAGCGTATCGTGTCTGTTGGGCTGAGACCTTGTATGTCCAAAACTGTTCCTTTTCTATTATGATTTAAACATCATTTAAATAGTGAAAATCACTTATCAAGAACGTACAAGCAGCCGAATGTTGTTAGGACTTGTTCCGCAAAATGATTGTGCAACGTCCTAATTGTACTAATATATATTGACACATTGAGTGCCAAACACGAGAATTCGAGTGCCATAAAATCCAATTATTTTTGTTTTATTATTTTTTTCCACAAGGGGCACTCTAACACAACTTAGGAATCATCCTAGGTCCCTGTAAAATGAGATGGACGGATGTGACAAGCATACACATATAAAGATAGACGCCTCCTTCGGCTCTGAGGCATTGGTATCACGGGGGGCATTTTAGCGTAGGAAAGCTTCCCTGAAGCTTCCGTGTGTGTCACAGAAGGGGGCGTTCGGTAGGCCAATCAGAGGCAGGTGGGGGCGGGACAACTAGATTCTGACAGGTCTTAGAAAAGACGCACTGTGATTGGCCAGTAGTCAACGCGCTGTGAGCGCTGTGATTGGCCAGTAGTCACTTTGAGTGTCCGTTTTCCTACGCTAAAATGGCGGCCGCGATGCCAATTGCTCCAACGAACTGCAGAGGCCAATGAGGTATCTAGGTTTCTATGTCTATGGTGACAAGGGCCCAAAAAACGTCTCTTCCGTTCTCTCCAATGATATGATCCGAAAAAGCTCCATATCTCCATATCTTTTTACAGTGGTGAAAACAAGCCGTTTTCGACGTGCGATCACTCTGCAATGGCGGATCGCGTTAAAGATATTATTGTTCCAGTCGGTTCTCGTCTTAGACAGGCACATTAGCTTATCAATATGCATCAGTTCCAGAAGTGTGCAGGCAATGTGCATAATATACATATCTAATCAATAGCAGCAATGTCACAGTCAAATGTGCAACGGAGTCAAGCACGTATGCATAGAATGAGAGGGAAAATAGCAGATCTACAAGCTCACAACGCCTTGCATCGCGAGCCGTTGTTTCACTACTTGTGTACGACGCGCCTGTTTTTTTTTTCAAACATGAAAAGCAGAAACATGGAGATAGGAGGTTTGGCTGTGGATGAGAGCAGAGATACATATATTCCCTCAACGCAGGCTGCTTATCATTCATACTTTACGCTGTTGCCTCTGTGTTCCCTCGGGGGGGGTTCCTCCACCTGAGTGGAGATGTTGCTCGACTCGGCCTTGAAACGCCTGCTTAGAGCGCTGGAAAGTAACTAAGTACATTTACTCTTATTTTATACTTTGTCTATTCAAAAATAGCCCGATCTACAAGCTTGTAGATCTGCTGTAGAACGTTTTGAACTCTTACTTTGGTACTTGGTATATTTTGATGCCTATTACTTTTGTATATTCACTCGAGTAAGATGCTGAACGCAGGAGTTTTACTTGTAACAGAGTACACTAGCGCTATGTTTCCTAAACCAGTGCTTTTCAACCCTTTTCATATCAAGGAAAAGGTCCATTATTTATCCGGCATTTGAGCCATGGACCACCGTTTGATGAGATTTAGACTCTCAGACCCAAGAGATATTTTTTTGTTTTGTCCACAATTCCATGCTGCATTGATGTTGGTACCAATAGGAGTGATAAAAGGCAAACGTTGATCAAAATAACAATTCTTAAATTGCCTGCCAAAAACGTTTGTAAACGTTTTTGAGAATTTAGCTATTGGCAAAAAAATATATTTTTAAAACAAATATATATTCTTTATTTTTTTGGTTTTTCCGTTTTTCCGTCCGTCACAAAGAACCAGGAGATAACATTTTCCAAAAAGGTTGCTGCTCCATTCACTTCAATGTTAAAAAATAAACGGACAATAAAATTTACATTTTTCCAATGTAGATGTTTAACGATAATTTAACTCTTGAGAGCGTAAAATGAAAGCAAATGGACCCGGAAGGGTCCATTTGCTTTCATTTTACGCTCTCAAGAGTTAAAGATCTATAAGGGTCCATTTGGTTACCAACTCTCCATCATATACCGTAGCTGGGGACCACCTGGAACCCCCTCAAGGACCAGCTGGTGGCCCCCCGGACCACCGGTTGAGAACCACTGCCCTAAACAATGAGCAACAATGGTCGCCGGTTCGGTCGGTCGGTCGGTTTAGCTCACCTGAGCGGAGCTGCTTGATGCGTCCCTGGCTGCTGCCCGGCTCCACAGGCAGGAAGTCTTTGAACCAGGAGATCTCGGGGTCGGGGATCCCGCTGGCGGCGCACAGCATGGTGGCGGTGCGCGTGCGCTCCACCACCTTCAGCTGGGGGCCCATGTCTATGCTGGGGAAACCCAGAGGCAGCAGGTCCTCTGATGGAGAGAGAGAGAGAGAGGGACAGAGAGAGAGAGAGAGGAGGGTGGTTATAGACACATATAAACACAAACTCTTTTCTCTTCCATCTTCAGCTGAAGTGTTTATTTATAGTTCTCACCAAAATGTGGAATGCCCTGACACCATGCTTTAACCCATTAAGACCTGGAACGCATCTGTGTCACTTTCTGATTTGAGCTAAAAAAGCATTATTTTACACTTTGGCTATTCAAAAATAGCAGATCTACAAGCTCATAGCGCGGCACATCTGCTATTTTTGAAAAAATCGTGAAAATATGTGCAAATCTTTGAATATATATTGTTTTAATGGGTTAAAAGGATGGGAATCACAATGCAAATTTCCCAGCTATTTTTGTACATGTTTGTATTTGTTGATGTCATGTATTATTGTGTTAATTTTGCTATGCTATGTTGATGAATTGAATACATAGGACCAACATGGAAACAAGTCCCCAAGGACTTATTTGCGTTATCCTTTTAGCTTTAATGTTTACAATTCTGACTGATAACGTATTCAAATCAATTTAAGAGTGTACAAATGGAACCAAATGGACCATGGTTTTCGTTTCCCTTACGGGTCCATTTGGTTGAGTTATAGACCCGTAAGGGTCCATTTGGTTGAGTTATAGACCCGTAAGGGTCCATTTGGTTCCATTAAATGTTGTACGCTCTCAGAGTTACAGACCCGTAAGGGTCCATTTGGTTCCATTTGTACACTCTCAGAGTTACAGACCCATAAGGGTCCATAGATATACCACAGTTTACAATTGCAAACGACAGTTTAGGTCATTTAACAGATTCTCTTATATCGACACTCAATAAACTCTCGTTGTCAATAAACAGCAAGGTAAATAGCCACATAAGTAGAGATGCAGAGAGAGAACAGTGTAGTGCCTTAAAGTAACTAGGATAGCAGGTTAAAAAATGAACACATAGGGGGGTGGTAAAACAAATCTAAGGGTGGAAAAAAAGGATTTTTGTTTCCGTGAGGTAGAGGTAATTTACAATGCTCCGTTTCTTTTTTTACATGAAACATAGGGTCTGTGTGTGTAAAGTGTGCCTTTGGCTCAGGATGTGTCCAATCCATTTCTTTCCCTTTGACTTAAATTGCTTTTCACATGTTGACAAATAAGGCCCGGCTCACTCAGGCAGCGCCATGTGAGAGCTACTGTCCCCCCCCCCCCCCCCCTAGAGAGACACAGTGCAACCACTATACCCCCCCCCTCATCATCACAGCTGTGTGCTCACCACTGGTGGAAGAAGAACCGATGTTTTTTACATTAAAACCCATTAAGACCTGGAACGCATCTGTGTCATTTTTTGATTTGAGCTAAAAAAAGCATTGTTTTACACTTTGGCTATTCAAAAATAGCAGATCTACAGCTATGAGCTTGTAGATCTGCTATTTTTGAGAAATCGTGAAAATGTGTGCAAATCTAGGAATATATATATATTTTTAAAGCAAACATTTGTAACTGAAATCTTTGCTTCTGGGGGGTCCCTGGAATAACATATTTTGAGATGGGGCCCGGCGGGCCAATTAGATATCATTTTGAGGGTCCTTGACATGAAAAAGTTTCAGCACCACTGATATAGAAACATACGTTTTTTCAGAAAACTGTTGGGATTTAGAAGACATTTGTAGAATCGGTTCAGGTCTTGATGGGTTAAGTAAAAGTAGCAATACTACAAAGTAAAAATCTTGTATCCAAATTTTTGCTTTGAATATAGCTGGTTTACAAGCTTAAAGATCAGCTATTTTCAAATATACAATGTATAACATAAGGCGTAAACGATCAATGTATGTTTTGTAATAATAACATAAATCAGCAAAGCAACTAGTAACTCAAGCTGCCAAATAATGTCAAATAATAAAGTATATAAAGTATAAAGTAAAGGAGACGGTAAAGTGCAGGGCCTGGTGTGTTGGCATTCACACGGCTACGTTTAGTGTGTGTGTCACAGCTGGGGGGCTGTTGACTAACGTCGTACCAAACACAACGGCCAGTCAGCATGAGTTAAAATGATACTCTTGCATAAACACACGTTTGTAGCCCCCCCCCCCCCCCCCCCGAACCATGCAAACACGCGTGACCATACATACAAATGTGTCGCGCACAATAGTCATACACACAAATGCTCTATCCCTGATTTATGTGCATCATGTCATGCAATGAAAATAATGATATTGGTAGTGAGTGTATTAGTATAAAATAATACTAATGGTAGAGCATGGATTAGTATAAAATAATGATAATGGGCAGGGGGTGCAATGCTCACAGGATGGCCTTGCACGGCGTGCATGAACCTATTTGACCAGGAGCACGCGCAGGCACACACATTTAAAACTACTTTAAATTCACACCTCAACAAAGTTTACAAAGGCGCCCGACTCACACCTAGCGAATTAACATAGGAATAAGCTATATGCATATCAATTGTCCATTGTGTGACCTGTAGTGTAGGTGTTAAGCGACGTGCGCGTCACGTCATTAACCCATTGATACCTGGAACGCATCTGTGTCACTTTAGATGTCTTTGGCTATTAAAAAATAGCAGATATACAAGCTCATAGCGCGGCACCGAGTGCCGCGCTATGAGCTTGTAGATCTGCTATTTTTGAAAAATCGTGAAAATTATTTTTTTTATCTTTTTTTCCGAAAAATTGTTAGGATTTTGAATTTTTTTAGACGCTGCCTCAGGTCTTAATGGGTTAAAATACAGTGCAACCACGTTCCAATTCAGCATTGCAACACTGATAATGGGAGAGAATGTATTAGTATAAAAACAATGATAATGGTAAGGGTTACAACGTGCTTTACAGAACAAGGCAGCATGAGAACCACAAGAGATAAAACAGACAAAAACAGTGGATAAAACCGTGTTAATCAAAACAATAGCAGAGAAAGAAATAATGAAAAACAAAACATTGGAGGCACTGGTGATTTTATAGGGGGGGGGGGTTCAATAATAAGGACCGTCTATATCTGTCACCCTGACATATGCGTGAAGGACATACACATAAGTAAGCGTTTACATTTTACATTATTTGTTACGTACAGTAGTTTGTTTAGCCTACTTTGCAAAATTGCGACCGTCTGCTGGTTTAATTGCTTTATTGGTTTGGGTACTTCGCAAGACAGATCGGAGTTAGCGTTCTTGTTCAGTGTTCATGATAAATGTACGTTTATAGGGTGATGTATTTGCACCGCTGTTTGCCAGAGGAGTGTATTAGTCTATTGGTGAGAGTAGATGATGCAGGTCTGTTCTCCCTGGTGACCGTTTTTGTTGATCTGTGAGCCCACCTGCTAGACTGTAACACACATATAACTGCTCTGGATAATGGATTATTTTGTGGTATTAGGCACACACACACACACACACACACACACACACACACACACACACACACACACACACACACACACACACACACACACACACACACACACACACACACACACACACACACACACACACACACACACACACACACACAGCATTATAAAGAGGTTGCACTTTTTCACAGATGTTCGTTTAGTTTTTTGTTTTTTTTTCTCATGCCAAAATCTTGTCCCCTCTCCTGACAGAGGCTAAAATAAACCCACTATAATGATAGGAGGCAAGAATACTAAGAAAAGGACAAATAAAAGTGTGTTCATAGTTACTTAACCCGTTCAATCCAGGAACGCATCTGTGCCATTTTAGATGTCTTTGGCTATTCAAAAATAGCAGATATACAAGCCTTGTGAGCTTGTATATCTGCTATTTTTTGAAGAAAACGTGTAAATGTGGTGTAAGGTTTTTAAAGCGAACGTTTGTAAAATATTTTGTTCCAGGGACCCTCCAAAAGCGATGATTTGAGTTAAAAATGTTGTTTAAAAAAATACATGTATTCAAAGATTTGCACAAATGTTCAAGATTTTTCATAAATAGCAGATCTACAAGCTCATAGCACGGCACTCGGTATAGCCAAACGTTTATAAACGCTTTTGAGAATTAAGCTATTGCCTGCCAAAAAAGTTGATAAACGTTGTTTTTTAAAAAAAATCAAAAACAAAATAAAAAAAAAATCTAAAATGATTCTTTATTTTTTTGTTTTTTCTGTTTTTCCGTTCTTCACAAAGAACCAGGAGATAACATTTTCCAAAAAGTTGCTGCTCCATTCACTTCAATGTAAAAAAATAAACTGAGAAATAAATAACATTTTTCCTATGTTTTACCATGTAAACTGCTGGCAGTTTTTGAGTACTATTTTTGAAAAACCTTGGCAGTTTAAGAGTTAGTGGATTAAAGACGACACAGATTTTTGCAAGTTTCATAGGTCTTCAGGCAGGCCTAGAAGCCATAGGAGCAAGAGCCTGATAGCCCCAGGTAATGAGGCCAGTTTTAGGAGAAAACCCCCCCCCCTTTAAAACAGGAGAGCCTGACCTGGAGGATCTAATGAGCATGAGCGCCCCCCCCCCCATGGCTATGAGCACAGGCCTAATGAGGGGTCAGCATATTGTTGTTGTCGGGCAGAAACCTCTTATCTCCATTTTCTATCTTTCTGTGTTTTTTCCCCCATAAATTGATGCCCCTACGCCTACGTGATCATACTACAATGTCACAAAAAAGCATCAAAAGTAGCAGATCCTCGAGGTCGAAACGCGGCGCTAAGCCACTTGTAGATCTGCTACTTTTACTATTTTTTAAATTTGAATCCTGAAAAGTACCACTTCTTGGACGTATGAGGTTCACAACCGGCCGATGGAGAGGATATCTGACATATAATAGGGAGCCTGTCCATTCAGGACTGTTATAAAGCCTTCTGTAAAATGTTCAAATCAAATGTGAAACCAACAGGTAAGGAGTGCAGACAGAGCAGCGGTTACATGAGGGCTATAGTTAGCAGCCTGTCAGCTCAGAGTTAGAGACATGATAATAGCTTTTATTTGGCAGCGGCCAGAGTAATGTTTACCTGGCATCCTATTATAGTGTTGATTTTGCCAGCAAATCTTTATTTAGTTTCAGTCATAGTTCAGTTGAGTAAAGTTCTGTATAGTTCTAGTCGTATTTTAGTCAACTGAAATGTGTTACTTTAAGTCTTAAGTTTTAGTTGACTAAATATCAAATACAATGTTGGCGGGCCTTGATGGCATCGTAATGATTTTCACTTAGCTGCTTCCCGAAAATAGCCGATCTACAAGCTCACAACGCGTCGCGCTGCGACGCGTTGTGAGCTTGTAGATCAACTATTTTCGGTCTGTGACTCCCGCGCGCACCCCATGATGACTTGACTTTTAGTTCTATTTTCCACTAGTCCCTCCCAAACATTTTAGTCTAGTTTTTATTTGTTGACGAAACTGTCAGTATATTTAGTCATAGTTTTAGTCATCATAGATTAGTTTTTATTTTTTGTTTAGTTTTCATCAGTGAAAAAAGCTAGCCTACGATTTTTTTTCGTCGACAAAATCAACACTGACTGCGTCCTATAGGTTTCTATAGTTTAAATGAACAGATTATTATTTTTTTGACTGATCCTAGATCAGTGCTTCTCAAACTTTTTCATGCCAGGGACCCCCAAATTGATATATATTTGGCTGCGGACCCCCATCGGAAAATTTGTTGTGCCAGGTACCCCCAGAAGCAAAGATTTGTGTTAAAATGTTCGCTTTAAAAGAAATATATTCAAAGATTTGCACGAATCTTCAGGATTTTTCAAAAAATAGCAGATCTACAAGCTCATAGCGTGGCACTCGGTACCGCACTGTGAGCTTGTAGATCTGCTATTAGCTAAATGCTAATTTACAGCTAATGCTAATCTGGTTTAATTTACAGCTAATGAATCTAATCTGATAATGCTAATAGATAATACTAATGCTAATCTGGTCTAATTTACAGCTAATGCTAATCTGGCTACATGCTAATTGCTAAATGCTTTATCCAAAAGGGAATTGCAAGGGAAAAATAGCCGATCTACAGCAAGGTCACAACGTGTGGCGGTTGTGAAACCTTGTAGATCGGCTTTTTTTCGTAACACATGTATGTGTTTACCTTGCTTTACTGCAAGTCACTCTGGATAAGGAGCGTCTAGCTAAAATGCCTAAATTGTCAAATGTAAAGGGAATTACAAAAAGGTCGGAGCAAAGGGAAATTACCTGCCATCTACGAGGTTGCGACACGTTGCGAGTGACCTTGTAGATCGGGTATTATTCGGCGCGTGACACGGGCGCACGACTAAGTATAAATCCGCCATTATGCACACCGCCTCCAACAAACACACACGTCCCTATGGAGACAGGTGTCCCGCCGTGTGTGTGTGTGTGTGTGTGTGTGTGTGTGTGTGTGTGTGTGTGTGTGTGTGTGTGTGTGTGTGTGCGCGCGTGCGTAATGAACGGGTAGGTCTAATAACTATGCAGAGGACGGCTCAGAAAAACAACAGTACTAATTAGACGGCGGTGCGGCGGGGGAAGACGGGGAGGGGGAGGGCAGGGCGATGGGGGTAATAAGGACTTGTTAGCGGTAATTGTTAAAGTGTACCAGCGATTAGCTGAGGACGCCCGATCTGGGGAGAGGATGTGCTTTGGGGCCACGATCTGAGTGTCATGTGATGTGTGTTGTGGATCAGTGGACGCGAGTGCACGAGTGTGTGTGTGTGTGTGTGTGTGTGTGTGTGTGTGTGTGTGTGCACGAGTGTGTGTGTGTGTGTGTGTGTGTGTGTGTGTGTGTGTGTGTGTGTGTGTAGTATTCAAATTTGCACCTAAAGGTGTTTAGATCTTAACACATCCTCGGGACGCGGCGCGGTAATTAGCATTGACAGCTCTGCACAAAAATGGTGTACAAAGGAAAATGAGTGTGTGCATACCTGGACACGTACACACACACACACACACACACACACTCTCGTGAATGGAATTAAGTGTCTGGGTGACAACAGCCCAGATGGCCAGCCACATAATCACGCATCCATCAAGAGGCGCACACAACACACACACACACACACACACACACACACACACACACACACACACACACACACACACACACACACACACACGCATAGACACAGACGCACACACACACACACGCACACACACACACACACACACACGCACACGCACACGCACACACACACAGTGTCACTCTACCTGGTAACATCATTACATAGTCTCTTAGCCCATTAAGACATGAAGCCGATTCTAGAAATGCCCTCTAAATCCCAACAGTATTCTGTTGGGATTTATTTCTATATCAGTGGTGCTCAAACTTTTCCATGTCAAGGACCCCCAAAATGATATGTATTTGGCCGTCGACACCCATCTCAAAATATGTTGTTCCAGGGACCCCCAGAAGCAAAGATTTAAAAGAGTTAAAAATGTTTGCTTTAAAATAATATATATATATTCAAAGATTTGCACACATTTTCACGATTTCTCAAAAATAGCAGATCTACAAGCTCATAGCGCGGCACTCGGTGCCGCGCTATGAGCTTGTAGATCTGCTATTTTTGAATAGCCAAAGTGTAAAATAATGCTTTTTTTAGCTCATATAAAAAAATGACGCAGATGCGTTCCAGGTCTTAAGGGGTTAGAGTGGGGAAGTAATTACCAAGACAGCAATTTGCCTGGCTGATATAAATCAAGGCCCCACAGGAGGCTCCTGATTGTGGATCAGCAGCAACACAACGTCAGCCTGCCTGGTATGGGCTCCATCACAGCATCACCCAGACTAAACAAAGGAGTCTAAAAAACCCTGTTTATTAGTTGGTTGGCGTGATGGTGTAGTGTAGTCAGTGGTGGAAAGTAACTACGGTAAGTACATTTACTCAAGTACTGTACTTTAAGCCCATTAAGACCTGAGGTTCCGATTCTACAAATGTCTTCTAAATCTGTTTTTTTTAAAAGCTTATGTTGTCAGTGGTGCACACATTTTCTCGATTTTTCAAAAATAGCAGATCTACAAGCTCTGCCCCCAAGATCTGTGTTAAATAAGAATAAAAATTATTCAACATTTTCTGTGTATTTCAAATATTTTCAAAAATAGCAGATGTTCAAGCTCAAGCTTGTTGATATACAACGATAATGTTTCTTTCAATCGATGCTAGTCATTTTTTCTCATATTTTTTTGCTTCTTACATTAGTTTTTGTCGACACTATGATTTAGTAGCATGCATGTTGTTTACTTTAGACAGATCACAGATGCTAGGTTCATTGTTTACCATATCCTATAGTTTCGATGTATAAAATGGTAATTAGATAGCATGTTGTTTAATTTAGACAGACGCTAGATTAATTGTTTACATCTGGCATCCTACTCTTTCTTTGAGGCTCTACATTGTTCTCTATTTATGTGATTATTTACCTCATTGTTTATTTAATTGACTAGAGGTCATGTTTACCCCCACATCTCCACCCAACCTAACCTGCAAAGTAACAAGTAACTAATAAACAATATTTGCCTCTGAGATGTAGTGGAGTAGAAGTAAAAGTATAGACAATTGGAAATACTCCCGTAAAGTAAAAGTACCTCAAAATTGTACGAGTTTAAGTACAGTGCTTGAGTAAATGTACTTAGTTACTTTGCACCACTGCCAGTAACACAGACACACACACACACACACACACACACACACACACACACACACACAAACACACACACACACACACACGTGTCAAACAGTCTGCGTAGCGCACGCTTACGATTCTGTCTCTGTGTTTTCTCTCTCTCCTTCTAGCAGGCCCTGTGCGTTCCTTAATACCTGTCCTCACTACTAGACACACCTTCTGCTTTCTGCTGAGACACAAGCTACCAGGAGAGAGAGAGAGAGAGAGAGAGAGAGAGAGAGAGAGAGAGAGAGAGACGGAGAGAGAGAGAGAGACGGATAGAGAGAGGGGAGAGAGAAAGAGAGATATAGAGAGAGACGGAGATAGAGAGAGAGGAGAGAGAGAAAGAGAGATATAGAGAGACGGAGAGAGAGAGATAGAGAGACAGAGCAACGGATAGAGAGAGAGAGAGGGGGAGAGAGAGAGACGTGGCCGATAAGCGTGCTCTCTCTCTCTCTCTCCCTGCAGAGATGGGCTCTGGAGAGGGGCTGTCAGATAGGATTGTCAAGCTACTTCAGATAGCAGCTACTGAGAGAGAGAGAGAGGAGGAGGAGGGAGAGAGAGAGGATAAAAGGGAGGCCTGCAGGAGAACGTACAGTAGAGCTGTTCAGGATGTCATGAAGGACAGCGAGGAACGCTGGGGCTGAGGGAAAAAAAATCACAGCACTGAATATTGTTGCTGTTCGGGGCAGAAAAACCTCTTATCTCTATTCTAACTTTGTGCGTTTTTTTTTTCTCGTAAATGAACGCCCTACTTCATCATACAAGAGTGTCACACAAAAGTAGTGAAAATAGCAGACCTACAAGCTCAAACAACACGTTTTCATCGCAGCAACAATGTTGATTTGATTGATAATTTTCCATCCTATGTTTTTCCTTTATCATCCGTCTCTTACTACTACTACTATACCCCTATTGTCTCTTTTCTGACTAAAATAAACTACCAAAACAACTCCTACAATTTCACCCACTTGCTTACACCTATAGTGTAAATCTGTGATGTGACAATATGGCTGACTCTGATTCCCTCTCTCTCTCTCTCTCTCTTCCCATTTCCGCTGCGCGCAAGCCTGTAAAACGAGCTGAATATAGACTCCCCCCCCCCCCCCACCACCACCCCCACCCCTACACCCCCACATCTCCACCTAACCAGCTGATCAATGCTAATGATCGTGCTGATCAGAGGGACCGGATCGATGACCGGGGTCGGGAGGCCGGCTGTCTGATGAGGCCAATATGCAGCCTGTACACCTAACCCACCCACCTAACCAACCCCATCCCCACCCAACCCCACCCCCACCCCCCACCTACCCCGCCCCATCTCCCCAGAGAGGTGATCAGATGTTGTTTTTCCATCTCTATCCAAGCAAAAGCAACCAACCAACCAGGGGCCGGAGGAGGTGTGTTTAGGAGGGTGGAGGCTTAATAGGTGGAGGAGGATGAGGAAAGGGAGGGAGGAGGGTGTAATCCCCCTGTCAGGTGTTTACTGTTGCAGTGATTCTGCAACCTTCTTTTGACCCATTAAGACCTGGAACTGTGTAATTTTTAGATTTGAGCTAAAAAGCATTATTTTACACTTTGGGCTATTCAAAAATAGCAGATATACAAGCTCATAGCGCGGCACCGAGTGCCGCGCTATGAGCTTGTAGATCTGCTATTTTTGTAAAATCGTGAAAATGTGTGCAAATCTTTGAAATATATATATTTTTAAAGCGAACATTTTTAACTCAAATCTTTGTTTCTGGGGGGGTTCCTGGAACAAAATATTTTGATGGGGGTCGGCGGCCAAATACATATCATTTTAGGGGGTCCTTGACATGAAAAAGATTGAGCACCACTGATATAGAAACATAGGTTTTTCAGAAAACTGTTGAGATTAATAGGAGAAGACTGTAGAATCGGCTTCAAATGTGGTTGCACTCTATTTTAATGACGTGACACGTACGTCGTCGCGTAACACCTACACTACAGGTCACACAATGGACAATTGATATGCATCTATATAGGCTCATTCCTATGTTAATTCACCTGGTGTGAGTCGGGAGCCTTTGTAAACTTTGTTGAGGTGTGAATTTAAAGTAGTTTTAAATCTATGTGCCTGCGCGTGCTCCTGATCAGAAAGGTTCCTGCACGGCGTGCAAGACCGTCCCATGACCAATGCAACCCTGTGTATGTATGTATGTATGAGTGCGGCATAAACAGCTGCAACTGACTGCAAACTAAATACGCTAATTTAAGAGAGAGAGAGAGAGAGAGCAACAGCCTGCCTGATCTTTAAACCTGGGTGTGAAGCAGCACCGTTTACTCCACACTGGGTGTAGCAAACAATTGGTTCACCGATCTGTGCGCCCGCCCACGCCCCGCCCCGTGCCCCTCCTCCTCCCCCAAATGTGCAGCATTGAGAGGCCCTGACGTCACAACATTTGGGGCGACGCCCACAGCACTCTGGTTGAATGGGGAAAGTGAAAGGTCGACTCCCACTTCCTATGCCAGGAATGTCAACAGCTTGGCCCAGGCTTTCTTTTTGAGCAAAACACGAAAGAAAATTAAAGCCTTGGAGATCGAGGCTATACTGGGTGTGACGTTTTTCTTTTTCATTTCAAGGACCCCCGGTTTGATATGCATTAGGCTTCAGACTCCCATTTGATACCATGTGTTTGGTGGGGGGGGACCCCAATCTACCTTGTAAAATTCTCAGTGTTTATTTAACTCTGAGAGTGTACAAATGGAACCAAATGGACGTGATGTGATTCTCTGGAGAGAGACGTGACAGTGACGCACATACGCGGCAACGCAGAGGAGAGACCAGAATCCGAGAGACACCGGAGGGACAAGGACAGATAGAAGACTTTAAATGAACGACTTTTGAAGCTGCACGTCCCTATTCTGGGCATGTCATTATTTCTAAAAAACCTCTCTTAGAGAGCCACAGTGTAGAAGTGACAGAGAGAGAGAGAGATTGTTCTTGTTTGAGGAATAGGCAGTATATATATATATATATATATACATATTTATATATACACTAGGGGTGTGCCGATATATCGTCCCGCGATATATCGTGATACGTTTTCGTGACGATATGTATCGTTTTGGGAAAGAAAATATTGTTTTGAAAAAAAAAATGTTTTTTTTTTTTTTACAATCATTATAATCAGGCATGCAAACAACCCCGAGGTGAAAAGGGTGACAACATGTTTTTTTTGGGGTCAGGTGTCACACTATTGTCCTATTTGGATTCAAAACGGCTATTGTAGCTGAAAAGCTACAAGTTTGCATGTCTGAATAACGGTCTGAATAACGCAAAAACAGAATTATTTGTTTGCATTTGCTTTTTTTCTCCCCCATATATTTTCATAATAAAAAAGTGCGTATCGTATCGAAATCGTATCGAAGTTGTGAGCCAAATATCGTATCGTATGGTGAAATTAGTGTATCGGCACACCCCTAATACACACACACACACACACACACACACACACACACACACACACACACACACACACACACACACACACACACACACACACACACACACACACACACACACACACACACACACACACACACACACACACACACACACACAGGGGGTCTGAACATACTCAGTTATCCCACCCCACTTTTGGGATGAAGAAAAAAGAAGGGGAAAAAATGAAGAAAAAAGAAAAAACCTCCGACATCTACACTTCATGAGTACATTTTTTGTATCGAATAAACCCAATGAAAGTTACAAAAAAACTTGCGCGCGTGCATGTGTCCCCTTTGGTTCTAAAATGCCCTCTGCGTCCCTACACACACACACACACACACACACACACACACACACACACGGGGGAGAACCTGTGTTCCAATGGAACTGCACCGCTGCGGAACGCAAAGCACTGCAGAGAGTGGTGAGAACAGCGCAGCGTATCGTAGGAGGGGACCCCCCCCCCCCTACTCCCCCCCTACTCCAGGATACACACGAGAGACGCTGTGTGGCTATTGGCTAAGGCCTGAAAGCATCATCAGGGACATTCACTAGTCTGTTCAAACCGCTGCCGCATCCACCAAAGAAATCTTTTTTTTTTTTTTTTTTTAATTGTAAAGACACGCCCCCTCACACATTAGAAAGACAATATCAGTCACCATGCAGAACTAAGGACTGGTGTTTTACGATGAATCTATCACGATAAAACTTTGGTTTGAAGTTACAATGGGTTTGTATAGGAAGGGGGCGTGTCGGATAAAATGAATATCAAATATCTAAATACTGAATCAAGCAACTTAAAAACTGTCCGGGTAGTAGACGTTAGACGTTAAAATGACCCCAAACATGCCTGAAAGTGAAATATCCCTTTAAGTAAAAAATGTGAATACTTTTCCCCCCCACTGCTTTTAACCCATTGAGACCTGAAGCCGATTCTACATGTCTCCTAAATCCCAACAGTTTTCTGAAAAACGTATGTTTCTATATCAGTGGTGCTCAATCTTTTTCATGTCAAGGACCCCCAAAATTGTATTGTATTTGGCCATGTATTTGGCCGCGGACCCCCATCAAAAATATGTTGTTCCAGGGACCCCCAGAAGCAACGATTTGAGTTAAAAATGTTGGCTTTAAAAATACACATATTCAAAGATTTGCACACATTTTCACGTTTTTTCAAAAATAGCAGATCTACAAGCTCGTAGCGCGGCACTCGGTGCCGCGCTATGAGCTTGTAGATCTGCTATTTTTGAATAGCCCAAAGTGTAAAATAATGCTTTTTAGCTCAAATCTAAAAATGACACAGTTCCAGGTCTTAATGGGTTAAAGTAGAAAGAGCTGTGACAAACATGACACGTGTGTAAATGAAGACGCTCAACCATTTGCAGTTTCAATAAGGCTGCAGTTAACACATGTGTCATCTGCATCATCGTGCAGCCATTGTTTACACGGACATTAAACAGTTATTACCGTCGTCAATACACATACAAGCTTTCATTTACACCTGCACAGGCTTATACAGAGCACTGCTGCTGCTGTGGGCTTTGAGCTGCTGGAAAAAAAACTAATAATGCTCCTTTGGGTCTGTTCATTTGGCAGAACTCATTTTCAGCCACTTTGAGGAAAATAAATTGCATTTTTGTTGCCGATATATTAATTGCAGGATCAACACTACAATAGTGTCTTTTTTCCCCCCTACAACAGTTATTAATCAGACCGGGAATTAATATATTATGTATGTGTGCGTTTTATTGTGTGCTTGATTTGTTTAGCTGGCGCTTGGCTGTTCCCTTGTGTTGAACTGTGTGTGTGTGTGTGTGTGTGTGTGTGTGTGTGTGTGTGTGTGTGTGTGTGTGTGTGTGTGTGTGTGTGTGTGTGTGTGTGTGTGTGTGTGTGTGTGTGTGTGTGTGCGTGCGTGCGTGCGTGCGTGCGTGCGTGCGTGCGTGCGTGCGTGCGTGCGTGCGTGCGTGCGTGCGTGCGTGCGTGCGTGCGTGCGCGCGTGCGCGTGTGTGTGCCTCAAGCTCACCATGCATTGCAAGGCGATGAGCTTGTAGTTAAGCCATTTTCAGCTAAATTATTTGGTGTAGAGGGAACACAAAGAGCAGACCAAGTACATAGCCATACCCGTTCAACTCAGTTTTAGTTCATCCATCCATCCATCCATCTCCGGGGGACGTACATCCAGCCACACACACACAGGGCAGTGACATCACACCCAGCTCCAGTCAGTTCATATCATACTGCTGTATGGATCTGAACCCTGGAGGATCACCAATAACTAATAATCACCAATAAACTGAAGACTTTCATCAACCTCATCCACAGTATCCTTTATTTACCATTCTACTGGCCTCATCCACAGTATCCTTAATTCACCATTCTATCCACCATTCTCAGTCTCATTTAAATTGCTACCCTCTACACCCTACCCACAGCTGGTACACACGCACGCACACACACACACACACACACACACACACACACACACACACACACACACACACACACACACACACACACACACACACACACACACACACACACACACACACACACACACACACACACACACACACACACACACACACACACACACACATTTCAACTCATATGTCTGTTTCCCATCCCTGATTATCGTCTCTCAAATGTGTTCTGCTTCTTTACATCCATACTAGTCTGTGGTGCTACCAGCTCTTCCAGGTCCCATAGTGCTTCACAGGTCCTGTCCTGTCCTTTCCCTTCCCACACGGGGCTATAGTAGCCACTCCTACCGCTCATAATGCCGGGGGGCACACCCCCCCACCCCCTACCCCCACCCACCGAAGGCACCCCGACCGTGCATCCCTCCCTTATTCTCTTTCAACCCCTCCCCCTGTCCCGGTGGACCACCCACCCACCCAGTGCCCTTCCCATGGATCGACCTTGGCTCCCCTTCATCTTGGCTCCACGTTGATGTGACCCCCCCGCTTCACATCATCATCATATTCCCATAAGTCATCATTATTCCCATAAGTCATCCTCACTGCATGCTCTTATCATCATCCTCCCAATACCAGCACACCACCGACTCTTCAGGGCCTTGACGACTCACTTACATCCTACTGGAATGACTGGGAAAGCTTCTAGTCTGTTCACACACTAACCATTACCTACAGCTACAACCTATTAATGTCTAAATGACTCAACCTATAAGGATAACCTATAAGGGCTGTAAGATTCCTCCAGGAGCGCTGCCAGGAGAAGCTACTGTACTGGCACCCAAGTTCTAAAGACACTTGTCATGCAAGGGTTAAATAATGTTCAAAAATGTATTTTGAATGGCCGTTGCGGACCATCATATACAATATGTTCCAACTCGTCCTCTCAAGCCAATCACTCCTACATTCACACAGACCTAATACAAGACTGAAGAACGCCCACGACTTCCTCATCCAGAAGCCAAGTGGATCTGCTCATACATCCATCCATCCATCTGCTCATCCATCCATCCATCCAAATTCAATCCACAAAATGTTCAACATGTCACCCAAAATAGAACTTACAAAAAAAGGTTCAGTCAGATAATTCACAAATAGATTGAGAACATTAACCCATTCTATCCGGGAACTCATCTCTGTCATTTTAGATGTCTTTGACTATTCAAAAATAGCAGATCTACAAGCTTGTAGATCTGCTATCTTTTTTTAATCGTGAAAATTTGTGCAAATCTTTGAATATACATTTTTAACTCAAATACTTGCTTCTGGGGGTCCCTGGAACAAAATAAGTTGAGATGTTTTTTTTTTTTACTGTTAGGATTTAGAAGAC
>NC_139942.1:50962594-51042594 GCF_963454915.1 Gymnoscopelus microlampas | reverse complement strand
AGTGAAATTGGAAGTGATGACACTAAGAAATGAGCAGACAAAATTGGAACTGGAACACTATAAAAATTAAGCTTAAAAATGGGTACTTTCTCCTGATTGGCTGAGATTTTGACACCTACCGAAAAATGTAGCTTCTGTTTAGACTCCTGTTACTGAACAAACACTCTATAGCAATGATTACTATCAGAATATAGTATTTTAACCTTTTAACAAAATACTTTTTGTTTTAACCAAAAAATATCACTTACCCTATACCTTTAATAAACAATAAATAAACAATTAATAAATACTATATGCTTCCAGTCGCTAGTTTAAAGTCTTCTTTCAAGCGCTCGGGTCAGAGCATGTGAGCGGAGGGAAGCGAGGAGTGGAGCGACGCGATTTTGGCGTGAGCGCGGAGCTGGTTTATAAAAAGGTTGGAGCGCTACTCAGAGCGAGGACCACCTGCCGCTCCAAGCCGCCCCGGCGGGGGCCGCGCACCGAATGTTTGAGCGTGCCCGGTCGCACAGACTCGGAGACACACAGACATCCAGCAGTGCACAGCGCACCCAGATTTCATTAGAATTTCTACTTTCTTTTTCTTTTCTTTTTTTTACTGTTGAGTGACCCGGTTTGAGCGGGTTGAGCACGGAGCGAGAGGTGCACAAATCAACGTGAGCGATGGAGCGACGGGGAGCGGAGCGCGGGGGGGAATCAACGTGAGCGAATAGCGAGCGTGAAACCAGCCCCCAGGAGCGCCGTGCGGCATTTCCACCCGCTCCGCTCCGCTCACGTGCTCTGGCTCGGGTGGCGCAGTGGTAAACTCCCTGCCCAGCACCACAGAGGTTGTGGGTTCGAAATCCACCGTGGTGCATCCGGCTTTGTCGAGTGTCTGTCTATATACGATCACAAATGGCCGGTGTTCGGGGGAGGGAAGCCGGATAGTGGTAAAATATGATCGAAAAAATTTAAATACCTAAGGAAATAATATAAAAGCACCTCAAAATTGTACTTAAGTACAGTACTCGAGTACATGTACCGCAGTTACCAGTGCAGCTCATTCAGTATTGTTGTGTCGACTCTCCGCTCAGTAAAGCATCAACAGCATTAAACCATTAAGACCTGGAACGCATCTGTGTCACTTTAGACTTCTTTGGCTATTCAAAAATAGCAGATATACAAGCTCATAGCGCGGCACCGAGTGCCGCGCTATGAGCTTGTAGATCTGCTATTTTTGTAAAATCGTGAAAATGTGTGCAAATCTTTGAATATATATAGTTTTTTTAAAGCGTTAGGATTTCGTTTTTTTTTTTTAAATCGGCTTCAGGTCTTAATGGGTTAATATACTAGGAGTCTACTGAGGAGAGAGAGAGGAGGGGGGGGGGTTAGCACTTTAAATGCTAATGTCTCTTTATGGTAATAAGAGCAGCCCCAGACTTGCACCTCAGTCAGTGGATCAAACCACATCTATTGTCCCTGAATCACCCTGAGCCCCACTATAATAGCCCCCCCGGACCACCCTGCACCTGGGGACAAAATACAGCCCTTACACCACCACCACCAGCTGACCCCCTGCTAGCTGATAAACTGCCCCACACAGCAGTGACTCCATGTTCATGTTGAATGACTGTGTCATTTCAGATTTTTTTTAGCCATAACCATTATTTTTCTACTTTGGCTATTCAAAAATAGCAGATATACAAGCTCATAGCGTGGCACTGAGTGCCACACACTCGGTGCCGCAGGGGATTATAGAAATGTCTTCTAAATCCTAACAGTTTATTGAAAAAAATGATGTTGCTATAATATCAGTGGTTCTCAAACTCTGTTCATGTCAAGGACCACCCAAAATGATATGTATTTGGCGGCCGACCCTCATCTCAAAATGTTTTGTTCCAGGGACCCCCAGATGCAAAGATTTTAGTTACAAATGTTCGCTAGAAAAATAAAAATACATATTCAAAGATTTGCACACACATTTTCAAGATTTTTAGAAAATATCAGATCGTTATCAAGCTCGGCTATGAGCTTGTAGAGCTGATATGTTTTAATACACTGCTGCTACACAGCAGTGTCTCCATTGTCATGTTGAATGAGGGAAAATGTTTGAATAATTGTAGTTGGTCACAGACAGCGTTTGCGAGATAAAGAAGCAACCTGGTTTATGAAAACAAGCCCAAAAGAAGCGACCTATAATGAATATGCCAAGAGCACTTTAAACCTCAAAGGGAAGGGCTGCTTTTTACTGTACCTGTAAGGGTCTAGTTTTAGAGTGCTAAACTAGACCTTAACCCTTTAAGACCTGAAGCCGATTCTACATGTCTCCTAAATCCCAACAGTTTTCTGAAAAACGTATGTTTCTATATCAGTGGTGCTCAAACTTTTTCATGTCAAGGACCCCCAAAACTACATGTATTTGGCCGCGGACCCCCATCAAATAAAATAAATGAAAAAGAATCTCGGAAAAACACGGGCCCCTCACGTATTAGGAGGACAGGATGAGTCACCAGAACCAAGGACGGGTGTTTTTGATGAATCTAACATGGTTAAAATAGAGTTTGAAGTTAAAATGGGTTTGTATAGGAAGGGGGCGTGTCTGATAAAATGAATACCAAATATCTAAATACTGAATCAAGCATCTTAAAAACGGTCTGAGGGGTTCACAAAGGCCTGAGTAGACGATAAAATGACCAAAAGTTTTTTTGAAAGTGAAATATCCCTATAAGGGATAGTTCACCCAACATATTACTTATTTTCTATCAATTACTCACCCCCCAAAAATCTCCATGAATTCAAGGCTCTATGGGGTGAGTTATCGATAGAAGAAAAGTCATTTGGGGGGTGAACTATCCCTTTAAATTAAAGGAATACTTCACCCAAATGTGTGTGTTCTATTTTTTAAAGTAATACAATATAAACTCCAAAACAACTTTCACAGTGCAATCACTGATGAGCACTGATGGTCCAGGATCAGAGAGAATGTTAGCTCCTATTAACTTCAATCAGTCAAATAGTGGATTATTGGCTCAGGAACGCGACAAAAACAAAACAATCTCCATGAATCCAAGGCTTCGTGGGGCGAGTAATTGATAGGATAAAAAAAGTCATTTTATATTCCTTTAATGGATTAAAACGGTGGCCCTAATGAGCTGCGAAAACCTTCCATGTCAACACCGACTTATTTAACCTATCATTTGTCCTATTATCTGCACTTTTATTATCGGCACTCTCGACACAAAACGCTGAAGGAGACCCTGTTAGGTTGAAACCATAGACCAGGGGTCTTCAACGTTTTCAGGCCAAGGACCCCCTAGCTGAGAGAGAGATGAAGCAGGGACCCCCTCTATATTGTATCAAATTGTGTTTCAGATTAAACCGTTTTGTTTTTTTAACTTGGTCTGCTGTTTTTTTTCCCTCTACACCTATACACCTCTTTGCCAACAATAGCAGATCTACAAGCTCACAAGCTTGTAGGTCTGCTATTTTTGGCTAAAGTTCTCCTCAGAAAAAAAGGGATGCTAGGGTTCAAGTGGTTAAGGTAAAAAAAAAAATCATATCACACAAAGATTTGGCCGACCCCCCTGTAGTAACTCTGAGGACCCCCTAGGGGTCCCGGACCCCCTGTTGAAGACCCCTGCCATAGACTGTTAAAAAAGATATGGACAGCATTACGCCCATAGACTCTACGGACCATAAATTAAGGTTTTTGTCCCCAGCGAAAAATCCGCAAATCTTTCTATATCCGGTCCGAAAAACTTTACTCGGAAATGAATGCTATTGGTTGGGACGAGAGCGGGGGGTGGGAATTAATGCTATTGGTTGTGTAGCTTGTCAATCAAAATCATCACAAGGTAGCCACGCCCCTCCTACAGCATACCCTACTTTATCATCACTTTTAAAAATTAATTTACCAAAACGCATATCATGGTGATTGAAAGAAGACTTTATTTTTATTTTCTTCTTAAAACATGTTATCCCGCGATTTTGTAACCCTTATTTTTCACCCGGTGCTAATTTTCTAAGAGATCCTGGGCGCTACACTCCCCTCACCAGCCTAGGGAGGCCAGGGCCGAGCTCATGCCTTCAATGCATGAGAGCCAATTGACCTTCTTGTCACCTGACAGGGGAGAGTTTCCCTGGTTGGACGTAGCGCGTGGAAGGAACACGTTATTCCAACCAGTTCCCTTCCCCTCCATCAGGCGCCCCGGCTGTCATGGGGAAGGCGGTATAGCGACCAGGATTACTACATGTTTTTGTGAGGGTATTAACTACCCTGAGAGACACGGGGAGAACATGCAAACTCCACACAGAGTGGGCCCTTTCACCAACCCCACCTAGGATATGGGCACTAATGACGCGGAGGAGAAGACACGCCCCCAGCGCCTCCCCGGCGGGAATTGAACCCAGGACCTTCTAGCTGTGAGGCGACAGCCCTGCCGACTGCGCCACCGTATGAAAGAAGACTTTAAACTAGCGACTGGAAGCATATAGTATTTATGACAATGTTTATCAAGGTAATAAAATCAAGAGTAAAGTTCGGCCAAAAACCTTGAATGGAGCCTTAAAGGACGACTTCACCGCTTTTCAACCTATCTTCATATAATTGGTCCTCACTAATACTCATGACAAAATGGTACCATTTTTTTCTACTCGGTCTGTGTCTCAGAGGAGGGCTGTGGACAGTTCAGAGTCCCGTCTACCAGTGACATCATCAATGGGGAATCCAAGCTAATAGAAACTGCAGGCTTTCTATTCCTGGAAAGTTGCAATGCAATAAAATAAGCCATTGTTCTCGTGTTAATAAAAATCTAAATAAAAAATGTGAAATCTTGTTGGGAAAAAAAATCATGCCTAACGATGATGTCACTGGTAGACAGGTTTCTGGACTGTCCACAGTCCTCCTATGAGACACAGGCCGAGTAGAAAAAAATGGTACCATTTTATCATGAGTATTAGTGAGGACCAATTATATGAAGATAGGTTGAAAAGCGGTGAAGTCGTCCTTTAATTGCTTCTGACACCAGCAGGGTTGAAACAGTGCGACTACAGGCCATTCATATGAACTGTCACTTCCTATATAGCCTCAATGTACAACTCAGGATGCTAGCCCCCCCCCCCCCTCTGTCCGGTGAGAGCTAAATAAAACTATGTGAAAAAGGACATTTATGGTGTGTGCTGGCTGTTTTCTCACTTTCTATTATCGGCACTTCACATCCTGTCAATGTGGCTCAACTGAAGGAGGAGATGAGAGGCGTGATATTATAGTTTTACTGTATGGCTGTCGTGGGTGTTCTCATCATCATCATCATCATCATCATCACGCGTTATTTAGACCAATTTGCACATTGTCAATAGATTATTGCTAACACGTATGAAAAAAAGACAGGATATCAGAACAACCACAAAAAAAACAGGGTGCTGGACCACAAATAAAGAAGTGAGGAGAAAGGAATGTCCACACAAACATGATATACTGCTCCCCCATATTTTATTTAAAGGGATAGTTCACCCCCAAAATGACTTTTTTTTCCTATGGATTACTCACCCCATGGAGAGTAATTGAATTCATGGATATTTTTCCTAAGCATTCCTAAGCCAATAATTCTGTTGAGAAAGACGTAGGCAGCGGTTCCGGTAGGAGACACAAAGAGTCTCCTTTGTTTCTCCTACCGGAACCGCTGCCTACGTCTTTCTCAACAGAATTGTTGCAATCAGGATCTTTGCAATCCTTAGGCGGCAGTGCAAGAGTTGGATATTGTCGCTGTCGTTTGTTTAGTTTATGACCAAAACAGTTACTTTTCAGGAAATGTAAAAATAAACAATTTTGTTCAAATAGATCCAATGCAGTTATTATTTAGTCACACGCTCTTGTTGATACTTTTCATTGGTTAAATATTTATGAAAACCCCATTGACAAACAATGGTCATCAAATTATTGGCTTAGAAATGCAACAAAAACTAAAACAATATCCATGAATACAAGTCTCTATGGGGTGACTAATCCATAGAACTGGGGGTGAACTATCCCTTTAAGCAGCAAGAACAACGTTCCCCCCCCCTACAAGGCCGTGGTCAGGTTCCTGATGAGGATGGGAGAGCAGTATACCTGCAGTCTGTCTGGTGGATACCTCACTATGACCAACATTGTCGTCAAAAAATGGTGATGTCCTCACACGTGTAGTAAATACAAACGTGTGTGTCTATGTGCGTGCATGTGTGTGTCTATGTGCGTGCGTGCTTGCATGTATGTGTGCCTGCGTGCATGTGTGTGTGTGTGTGTGCGCGTTCATTGCATTATGTGGTAGAGAGAGAGAGAGAGAGAGAGAGAGAGAGAGAGAGAGAGAGAGAGAGAGACAGAGAGAGAGAGACAGAGAGAGAGAGAGAGAGAGATGCATAATGTGTTGAAATGGTCTTGTTCCTATAAACCCTGATGAGAGCAGCAGTAATCCTCTCACAGAGTCTAAGTTGATATTAGGAGCAGAAGCAGTTAGTGGTTGTTTTTCAGCCCCCGAAATGCTGCTTCCTCACAGCACAGCGCCGGGCTGCCAAGGCACACGCCTACTGGGAAATCACTCATCTGACTTACCCCCCCCCTCCATGCACACACACACACACACACACACACACACACACACACACAAATCCCCCCCCCACACACACACACCCCCACTTCAGTCGCCTCCCTTTCTCCTAAATTGGGACACAGGGAGGTGTTAGCATAATCAGGATTACTCACACACACACACACACACACACACACACACACACACACACACACACACACACACACACACACACACACACACACACACACACACACACACACACACACACACACACACACACACACACACACACACACACATTCAGGGTTGCCAGATCTGCTTATTATAATTTCCCCCGCAAGATTTTATTTGAAAATAGCCGATCTACAAGCTCACAACGCGTCGCGATGCGACGCGTTGTGAGCTTGTAGATCTGCTGTTTTCAAATAGCTGATGTATATGTTTAAAGTGCTCATGCGTGGCCCATAGTCGCTTCTTTTGGGCTGGTTTTCCTACACCTGGTTGCTTGTTTCTCTCACATAATCTGGCAACACGGCACACATTATGGGCTCTCACACACGCACACATTATGTTTATATTATCCTTATCCTTATACTATACTTGTGAGGACACACACATTATTATAGGATGGTGATTTTATGAATGACATTTTTACCAGAACCCTGAAGCTGAAAACAGCTGATGTATACGACCTCACAACACCAGCTCATAGATCAGTGGTTCTCACGCTTTTTCGTGTCAAGGACCCCCAAAATGATGTGGCCGCGAGAGCGGACCCCCATCTCAAAACATTTTGTCCCAGGGACCCCCAGAAGCAAAGATTTGAGTTGAACAAAAATAGAAATATTCAAAGATTATATAAATAAACAAATCGTTCACGATTTTTACAAAAATAACAGATCGTAGCGGCACTCTGTGCCACGCAATGAGCTTGTAGATCCGCTATTTTTGAATAGCCAAAGTATACAATATGGTTCAAGTGGTTGAAATGATTGTGACGCTGTGTTTACAAATTGTGCTGGGTACCCCCGCTGGTACCCCCCAATGGACCGCCTGAGGGTCCCCGGATCCCACTTGACCAATGTCATAGATCAGGGGTCTTCAACAGGGGGTCCGGGACCCCTAGGGGGTCCTCAGAGTTACTACAGGGGGTCCGCCAAATCTTTGTGTGATAGGATTTTTTTTTTTACATTAACCACTTGAACCCTTGCATCCCTATTCTGAGGAGAACTTTAGCCAAAAATAGCCGATCTACAAGCTCACAACGCCTCGCAGCGCGAGGCGTTGTGAGCTTGTAGATCGGCTATTTTTGGCAAAGAGTTATAGGTGTAGAGGGAAAAAAGAGCAGCAAAGGTTTATCTGAAACACAATTGTATACAATATAGAGGGGGTCCCTGCTTCATCTCTCTCTCTCAGCTAGGGGGTCCTTGGCCTGAGAGCGTTGAAGAACCCTGTCATAGATCACCCATCTTTGGTGTGTGAAACCGGCACACATCTACGTATGAATCTGTCATAGACTCCCCCCCCCCCAACCCTTAACCCCAATCTCTGCATGTCTAATCCCCGACCGAGTGTTTCCTACCGGGTCTCAGTAGATAGCCCCGCCCACACCGGGCGAGCGCAGTCAGCGCACATACATGCACGAGCACGCGCGCCTACATGTGTGCATGCACACAGAACAGCTGATTTGAGTCAACTCGTGAGGAGAGTAGACTAGCATTAGAACATATCTTCTAATGACCTTAATGTATGTGATTAAAATTAGGTTTACGTTAGGTTTTAATATTTAGGTTTATAAAATACTTTTTACGGTTGTATCTTCTTTGGTGGAGGCATTCTGGTTGCGTGTAGACAGGATACCACCACAGCAGAACTGAAGCCATAATGCTGTGTTTGCTTTTATACCGTGTATGAGGACGCTCACCGCCACCCGTAAACCCGTTATGCATAGTAACCATTTGGGTAGCCTACTTGGCTGGCCTGGCGCGCGCACGCACGCACACACACACACACACACACACACACACACACACACACACACACACACACACACACACACACACACACACACACACACACACACACACACACACACACACACACACACACACACACACACACACACACACACACACACACACACACACACACACAGTGCGGTGATGAGTATCTCTCAGCCACTAGGGGTTGTAAACATGCAGAGTAGCAGAAACCCACAAACTCCCGAAGGCACAACAAACACAACTGCAGCGTCCATAGAAAATGTGTGTGTGTGTGTCAGTCTGTCCATCTGTCTCTGTGTGCACATGCGTGTGTGTGTGTGTGTGTGTGTGTGTGTGTGTGTGTGTGTGTGTGTGTGTGTGTGTGTGTGTGTGTGTGTGTGTGTGTGTGTGTGTGTGTGTGTGTGTGTGCGCAGAGTCACATGGACCCGGGCCAGATAGGAAGTCACACACAAACAAAAACAGAAAACAGGAGACAGAAAAGAGAGAGACACAAGGAGAGAGAGACAGAGAGAGAGACAGAGAGAAAGAGGGAGAGAGACAGACAGACACACAGACAGGCAAATTTGAACATGCACGGCACTTATGCACAACTTATCAGACTTGAATGTATACTCAACTTCTTGTTTATGCCAAAAATGATTGAATATACAGGTTTTGTAGCAATTTCTAGCAATTGTAGAAGTATAAATGTCCACAATTAGGAAGACAAGTACTGTTGACATCATAATGACGTCATTACAACCCATGCAAGTCCTTTAAAATGAATCCTTTAATAAACAAAGTGTCATTCAGCCAACTGCCTGTATCGGTTTAGCTTGATAGTTATTTGTTAACAACACCGTCTGCCGTGTAGCTGAACACACCTGCCTCGACTGTGATTACGCCGTTGTAAGGGAGAACAACAGTCATCGGCTTCCTTGATTCGCCAACCTAAATCGGTCTGGTCAAACCTTACGTGCCATTTGTGCCACTGAACGATCACGGTGGTAGTGCACCCAATAGGAAGGACTCTATACTTCTACAGAGGACGAATTGAACAACACAACTTCATCTGACGGTGTGAGAGATGTTCCACTGGGCGGTGCACCTGAACGGATCTCCAGATGTGCGGGATCAGGCGCAAGTTGCAGTGGAGCACAAGGTGTACTACTTTGCAGGATCTAGTTTTGACGTGTGCATCTTCAACACAGTGTCTCTGCGCTGGAGGCAGTTGCCTCCGGTGACAACTGTAAGAGGAGAGCACCACCATGAGGTTCCCTCGATGAGCCGCGGCTTCACAGCTGTGCTGATAGAGGATATCGTATACATCTGGGGAGGGTTTGCAACAAGGGAACACAGGGACAGGAATTCCTGCAACGTGCTTTATGCCTTTGATGTGGACACCCACAGATGGTTGGAGCCCAGGGTTTCAAGGACTGCTCCAGAGGCGAGGGGGGGCCACTCAGCCTGCGTCTTGGGGAAGATCATGTATATCTATGGAGGAATGAGCGGGACACTAGGACACACTAATGACATCTATAAGATGGACACCGCCACAATGGTCTGGTCTTTAATGAACACCAGAGGCCCTCCTCCACCCGCTTCCGCATGGCACTCTGCCACCATCATCGGAACACGGATGTTTGTATTTGGGGGCGATGGGGGCAAGGGCTCGCACAACTACGTCAGAGTGTTTGACACGGAGACCAACTGCTGGCTGAGCACACCTTCTGCACGGCGTCCTCCAGGTGAATGTCATTCAACCTTTGCCTACAACGGAGAGCTGTGCATACTTTCCGGAGAGGATCTGCTGTGTAAATACATCCCGGAGACCACCTCCTGGAGGACGTTTGAGGCCAAGGGGAAACGCCCCGATCACATGTATTGGGGCTGTTGCATGGTGGGAGATCGTCTCGTTGTCTTTGTGGGATACAAATGTATAAGAACGGGGTGGGGTGGTTTCCAAGAGCTCACACGACTGGGGCGGCGGGGTAGTTCCCGAGAGCTGTTTGAAGATGACCTGTACATCTTAGACTTGAGTCCTAGTCTGAAGACATTATGCAAGCTTGCAGTTATTCAGTGCGGTCTGGAGAAGTCTGAACTCCCACACAACATCAGGTGGGAACTGGCGGCCATGACCCGTGTTGGGGGTAACAACGTTAAAAATAATGCCGATGCTGAAGTGGAAGTAGAATTTGCGAGGTTTTCTGTCTGATCACTGAACTAGCTCGTCTCTGTCAGCGGCATGGAGACTTGCACGGATGTTACACGGAAATTGGTGACCGTGCCAGCAGGCTGTGGCGATTGCATTATCATTCTATTCGGCTCTGTATTCAACGGGTCACCACTTATGGTGTAACACACACAAGTCGGCTGGCTGGTCTTGTTTTTGTTACAATCATTTTCCATAGAAGAACTTGCAGCCTTGTATGGATGGAATCCAAAGGATTGAAATGGGTGGTGGTGACCGAGAAGAACTTTAAATCCATGCACTGACCACAGCCGGCCACTCCTCCCTCCATTAGCCCATTAAGACTGGGAACACATCTGTCATTTTAGACATTAACCACTTTAACCATTATCTTCTACTTTGGCTGTTCAAAAACAGCAGATATAAAAGCTCATAGCGCGGCACCGAGTGCCGCGCTATGAGCTTGTAGATCTGCTATTTTCTGAAAAAATCATGAACATTTTTGCAAATCTTTGAATATATATATTTTTAAAGTGAACATTTGTAACTCAAATCTTTGCTTCTGGGGGATTCTACAAATGCTCTTCTAAAATCCTATTTTTTTGTGGGGGAAAAAATCATGTTGCTATACAATCAGTGGTTCTCAAACTTTTTCATGTCAAGGACGCCCACAATTATATGTATTTGGCCACGGACCCCCGTCTCAAAATATATTGTTCCAGGGACCCCCTTAGAAGCAAAGATTTGAGTAAAAAAAGTTGTCTTAAAATATATATATATATATATATATATTCAAAGAATTGCATTTTTTTTCCAAAAACAGCAGATCTACAAGCTCATAGCGCTGCACTCGGTGCCGCGCTATGAGCTTGCAGATCTGCTATTTTTTTATAGCCAATATACATATAAAATAATGGTTTTAAAGTGGTTACACAGATGCTTTCCCCGTCTTAATGGATTAGGGCAGAACGGTGTTCACTCTCCATTCCGACATGTCACCACTCCGACTAGTGGCTTCCGCGTGCGGTTAGGGTTAGGGTTAGGGTTAGGTATAGGGTTCGTCAACGTCGGAAAGGCGACATGTCGGAAAGGAGAAATGCACCCGGGCAGAACGTGTAGATCCCACATCCCTCTCGCATCCCAACCACACGGACCGCTGCTTAGCAACGCTGTGGCCATTTAGTGTCAGGCAGCCATTATAAACCCCCCCAAAAAAAAAGATTAGATTGCTGAGGATGAGAATGTGGATGGAAGCGGTGGATATGGGTTTTGTTTGGGGGGGGGGGGGGGGGGGGGGGTAATGGGAAAGTAATGGCATAAAGCCCTGTCATCATCATGGTCTCATTCTGTGGTTTTTGTAACTGCCTCTCTTGCAGAACCGCCGCGGTTTCGTGAGAAAAAACGAAGACAAGAAGAAAAGCTTTTTAAGTGAGCTTGGAGGGTTGGGTTAGGTCAGAGCTTCTCAATCTGCGGGTCAGGCACCCCCCCCCCAAGTGGGGACGCGAGAAGACGACGGGTGAGAGTTGACGGTGAAAAAGAGAGGCACGTTGCAGTGGAGTAACCAGGAGACCTGGTTCTGCCAGACCCAGAATAACTGAGGTCCCTTTTATGCCCATGTATGGACGAAATGGCCCGAGGTCCCTTTTATGCCCATGTATGGACGAAATGGACCGAGGTCCCTTTTATGCCCATGTATGGACGAAATGGCCCGAGGTCCCTTTTATGCCCATGTATGGACGAAATGGGGACAAAGCCTCATGTAGGCCGACCCCTTGGGTCTGGCAAAAACTGATGTGATATTTCCCTCTGAGATGTGGAGTGGAGCAGTGTTGATTTTCGTCGACTGAAACTATGACGAAAAATGTTCGTCGACTACCTTTTTTTCACTGATGAAAACTAAATAAAAACGAAATAAAAACTAAGCTACAGTATGATGACTGAAACTAAGACTAAATATATTGACAATTTCGTCAACGAATAAAAACTAGACTCAAATGTTTGGGAGGGACGAGTGGAGAAGAGATCCAGTAGAACTAAAAGACAAGTGAGTCATCATGTGTCCGTGCGGGTGTCACAGATCGAAAATAGCCGATCTACAAGCTCACAACGCGTCGCGCTGCGACGCGTTGTGAGCTTGTAGATCGGCTATTTTCGGCATGCAGCCAAGTGAAAATCAGCAATTTCGATGGCATCACAGCCCACCAAAAATAATCTTTAGTGGACTTAATCAACTGTAGGTTTACTCGACTAAAATCTTATGGTATTTGGTCAACTAAAACTAGAATAAAAGTAAAACATTTCAGATGACTAAAATATGACTAAAACTAAACAGAACTTTATTCAAAAGACTAAATCAAAAAACGCTGTAGTGGAGTCCAAGTAAAGCGGGAAATACTCAAGTAAGTAAACGCACGTATACCTCACAATTGTACTCGAGTACAGTACTTGTACTACTGCCCTACAGTAGGGCATTCACGAATAGTGATTTTTAGTATTCGAATTATTCGACCTATAAGTATTCGAATATTCGATTAATCGATTTGATTATAAAAATAAAAAATAAAAAAAAATAAAAAATAAAAAAAATAAAAAGTTTTTTTTTTTTTTTTTTTTTTCAATGACATTGATGACTGGACTCAAGGAATGCGAGTTGACGTCACACCAGAGCTCACAGCTGCGTGTCTGCTGCAGAAAAGCCACTAAAAAAAAAAAAAAAAAAAAAACTTTTTTTTTTTTATCGAATAATCGAATAGTGGTTTGATAGTCGAATAGTCGGTTTGATAGTCGAATATTCGAATATTCGATTATTCTGTTAATGCCCTACCCTACAGTCTAACAAGCACCGGCTACAGCTTGTCGTACATTGCTGGGGGCTTTGACTAAAGAAAGAAGTAATAAGAACGAAAGATCCAAAAGGAAAAGCCAGTGGCCTTGTACCTCTATTAATCCTGAACTTTTACACTTTTATCTATACCTGTGACAACCCCCCCCGCCCGCTCCACGCCGCCCCCTGTATCCCCCCCCCCCCCCCCCCATCCTGAGGCTAAAAAATGCCAGCGTTGTTGCCGACACTTGCAGATTGCGGTCGGTATAATGTAGGTCAAGTTCTTGTAGGAGGAAGCACTTTTACCCTGTCCTGAATACTGCCGGCTGCAGAGAGAGAGAGAGAGAGAGAGAGAGAGAGAGAGAGAGAGAGAGAGAGAGAGAGAGAGAGAGAGAGAGAGAGAGAGAGAGAGAGAGGGGAGAGAGACAGCGAGAGAGGACGGGGCCGAGAGTTCAGTCCTCTGACCGTCGCAGAGGGGACTGGGGGGACAGCGCACAGACGCCCGGTCAACAGAGAAAAGTTCACGCGCGCGCGCACACACACACACACACACACACACACACACACACACACACACACACACACACACACACACACACACACACACACACACACACACACACACACACACACACACACACACACACACACACACACACACACACACACACACACACAGAGTCCTGGGGGTGTAGGTAATGTGCTGTAGACTGGGGCTGTGTGTGTGTGTGTGTGTGTGTGTGTGTGTGTGTGTGTGTGTGTGTGTGTGTGTGTGTGTGTGTGTGTGTGTGTGTGTGTGTGTGTGTGTGTGTGTGTGTGTGTGTGTGTGTGTGTGTGTGTGATGAAGGCGTGGTAACAGATGGACAGGAGGCTATTCCCCAGGCTACCAGCCTTCTGCTGGCCACACAGCCCTGCCAAGTTTCCCCCCCCCCCCCCTTCCACCATCCTCCCCCCATCCTCTCTACTCCCGAGACCTTCCATTCTCTTCCATCTCTATCATGTCACACCGTCACCAAACGTACACAATGTCAGGCATTCAGCTGACACTCTTAATCCAGAGTGATTTACAATACAATGCAACTAAGGTATAAACACACACAGACAGTAATCTATAGGATCACAGGTAAGAACCTATAGCATCAGTCTAAACAATATTATACAATAAAAATAAAAGTCTGTACATTGAAACTATTAGGATACCAGGTGAACGATCAACATAGCATCTGTCTAATTAAAGGAGTAGTTCACCCCAAAAATGACTTATTTTCTATCTATTGCACACCCCATGAAGCCTTGAATCCATGGATTTATTTTTGTTTTTGCGGCATTCCTGAGACAATAATTTGATTCCCGTCTCCTACCGGCTAATGTATCCGGTAGGAGACACAAAGTAGATTATTTGTGTCTCCTACCGGATACACACCCGGTCATCAAATTATTGGCTTAGGAATGCCACAAAAACAAAAATAAATCCATGAATTGAAGGCTTCATGGGGTGTGCAATTGATAGAAAATAAGTAATTTTTTGGGTGAACTCCTCCTTTAACATGCTATCTAAATAACATGTTTATAACATTGCAGAGAACGACGGATGCTTCCTATTTATCGCAATGAAAACTCACTTTCCAAGATTTTAAAGGAAAAATATCAACTTTTTTTTGACCATATACCATTTCTTTTATGTTATTATAAAAAAAATATGTATATTAATGATATATTATCAATACAATCGTAGTGTTTTGCCAATTATTTGGGGTGAACCACTTGCAGTGTCCTCATGGCCCTTTATTGGGAACAATGCCCACAGGTTGAGATTAGCTGCTCTAGGTCTAATGCGAGTCGCAGGTTCGATTCCCGAGCCCCGACGACCTTCGCTGCGTGTCACTCCCCGTCTCTAACTCTCTCCCCGTTTCCTGTCTCTCCACTGTGATATCCAAATAAAAAGGCAGAAAAGCCCCCACAAATAGCTTTAAAAAAAGATAAGAGAAAGGCTGTTCTAAGGACATGGTGTCTCCTGCCAAACCCAGTCCTAATCCTCTCCCTGCTCTGTTGTTGTTGTTGTTGTTGGTTTTTCCTCTTGTTCGTCCATGTTGAAAGGAGCCATGATGCCACCATGCCACCCTGCTGCCAGGTTGCCGGGCAGAACGCCCAGGTCCCCACAGGTCCCAGGCCCCTCGCAGTGCCTGGCTGGCACACACTGACTCTTTGCCCTTGTGAGCTTGTAGATCTGCTGTTTTCTCTTTATTTCTTAAACGTGTTTTTTCCCCTTTTATCTTTTTTTCCCCTTTGAGTGATGTTTTAATTTCTTTTTTTAATGCGTGTGAAGATAAAAAAATGTATGTAAGGAAAGTAAAAAAAAAGAGATGATTATTGCTATCGGGAAGAGACCTCGTATATCCGTGTTTCAACTTTTAATCTTTTCTTTTTCGTTTTTTGTAAAGATTAATGCTCTACTTCGTCATGCTACAGTGTCACAAAAAACAGTAGCAAAAATAGATCTACAAGCTCACGGCACGTTGTGAGCTTGTAGATATGCAATTTTTTAACACATAAATAAATAAATGGTGAAAATGGTGAAAGTGAACGTGGTTAAGTGTGTCAGTGTGTGTTTTAAAAAAACTATTGAACCAATCAAAAGTATTAGCAACAGCTTGTGACTATATAATATCTGCATTGGATCCATTGGAACTAAATACTGTATATTGACAATTTTGTCAACAAATAAAAACTAGACTAAAATGCCAGCTAGTGGAGAAGAGATCCAGTAGAACTAAAAGACAAGTCAGTTTATGTTTGGTTGCGCTCGGGTGTTGCGCTCTGAAAATAGCAGATCTACAAGCTCACAACGCGTCGCAGCGCGACGCGTTGTGAGCTTGTAGATCTGCTATTTTCAGCATGCAACCACGTGTAAAATCACCATCAAGGCACCGCCAAAATACATTTTTTTTTTTTTTTTACTATAATTTTTGTCCCACGATTTTGTAACCCACATTTTTTCACCCAGTGCCAATTGCCTATGTAATCCTGGGCACTACCTACCCTCTGCCAGCCTAGGGGGAGCCCAAGCTGAAGCTCATGCCTCCTTCAATGCATGAGGAGCAAGCAGGCCGCTTCTTATCACCTGACAGGGGGGAGTTTCCCTGGTTGGACATAGCGCGTGGAATGAACACGTTATTCCAACCAGTTCCCTTCTCCTCCATCAGGCGCCCCGGCTGACCAAGGGGAGGCAGTATAGTGACCAGGATTACTACATGTTTTTGTGAGGGTATTAACTACCCTAGGAGACACGGGGAGAACATGCAAACTCCACACAGAGTAGGCCCTTTCGCCAACCCCACCTAGGGTATGGGCGCCGATGACGTGGAGGAGAGAACACGCCCCCAGCGCCCACAGCGTCCCTGGCGGGAATCGAACCCAGGACCTTCTAGCTGTGAGGCGACAGCGCCAAAATACATTTTAATCGACTAAATCAACTGTAGATTCGACTATAATCTTATGATATTTAGTCGACTAAAACTAGACAAAAACTAAAACTAAATGGAATTTTATTCAAAAGACTATGACTAAAACTAAATCAAAATTTGGTGTGAAAATCAACACCGTTTCGGACATACAAGGTTTCAGTTCGACGGCAACGATATCTGATGACCCATCATGCCACCCTTCATGCTGCCATGCTGCCAGGCAGAGAGCCAGCCGGTCCCCAAGGGTCCCTGCGGGCACCGCAAGGCAAGCCATGCGTGGCAGCACTGACTCCCAGCACTTAGGAGAAGCTACATTAGATTAGTTTAGCAAAGGGAGAGAGAGAGAGACGGACTGAATTAGATCAACACCTTCAGTCCGTCCAGAGAGAACAGCGTGGCCTACGGAAGAGGAGGGTGAGCCGGGAGCACGCTGGTGGTACTGGAAGACGTGTACTCAGAATGTATTGTTTTACTTAAGCCATTAACCCATTGAGACCTGAAGCCGATTCTACATGTCTCCTAAATCTCAACAGTATTCTGAAAAACGTATGTTTCTATATCAGTGGTGCTCAATCTTTTTCATGTCAAGGACCCCCAACATTATAAGTATTTGGCCGCGGACCCCGATCAAAATATTTTGTTCCAGGGCAAAAGCAAAAGATTTCAGTTACAATTTTTCACTTTAAAAATACATATATTAAAAGATTTGCACACATTTTCACGATTTAAAAAAAATAGCAGATCTACAAGCTCATAGCGCGGCACTCGGTGCCGCGCTATGAGCTTGTATATCTGCTATTTTTGAATAGCCCAAAGTGTAAAATAATGTTTTTTAGCTCAAATCTAAAAATGAGACAGTTCCAGGTCTCAATGGGTTAAGACCTGAAGCCGATTTTACAAATGTTTCTATATCAGTGGTGCTAAATCTTTTTCATGTTAAGGACCCCCCAAAAAGTATATGTATTTGGTCACGGACCCCCATCTCAAAATATTTTGTTCTAGGGACCCCCAGAAGCAAAGATTTGAGTTAAAAATGTTCGCTTTAAAAATATGTATATTCAAAGATTTGCACACATTTTCAAGATTAAAAAATAAATAGCAGATCTACAAGCTCATAGTCGCGTGATGAGCTTGTATATCTGCTATTTTTGAATAGCCAAAGTGTAAAATAATGTTTTTTTAGCTCAAATCTATAAATAACGCAGATGTGTTTCAGGTCTAAATGTGTTAAGTTAAAATAGCAGTAGTAATCTGAAGACTCACCTCTTCAGACTCCATCTTTAGCCTGTAGCACTTGACTTAGTCTTGACGACCATGCAGTCTTATGCAGTGTTAAGGACTAAAGCGTTACAAAGTAATGCGTTACTGTAACGCGACTACTTTTTGCGGTAACTTATAACGTAACTAGTTACCTTTTCCCATTCAGTAACGCCATTATAGTTACTCTTATTTAAATGGGTGCGTTACCTATGTTACGTTATGTGATCCAACTGAACTGATTCCGCCGGCGGAGTCTACCTGTCATCTAACCTACAGGCCATGTGCTCTCATAGTAACATGAGCCAAAGCATGTTGCACAGTAGAAAGTGAAAGTGGCAGAGAGGAGTGATGATTGGTTAACGTAGGATAACATTTCAGGGTAAGCCAATCAGAGACATAGTGGAAATACACACACAAACACGGCAGCACGCCCACCACTGCGCGCACGTGCACACACACACACACACACACCCACACACACACACACACACACACACACACACTCACTCGCACGCGCACACTCACTCGCACACTCACACACACACACACACACACACACACACACACACACACACACACACAACAGCTTGGAAATATAACCAATTATTTGTAATTCGTGGAGATAAAGGACGCTAAAAATATTGTGGTCAAATGTAAACAGTGTGCAGGACAGAATACATCGTCTACATCGAGTAACAGCAATGCTAATCTCCTGAAGCACCTAACTAAAGTACATGGGGCTATAAAACTGGTCGCCAAAGACCCCACCACCTCCACCAGCGGCTGTGACCCAGATGGAGCTACTCTATCTAAACAGCCAAAATAACATGTCACCCAGACTCAACTACACAGATTGATTGCCAGGTATGTTGTTGAGGACATGCTTCCCATCGCAACGGTTGAGTCTGTTGCCTTCTGAGAACTAGTCAGCAAAATACCAGTGAAAGCAGGGCCACGGCGCAGAAAGACGTTTTCCAACTACATGGAATATGCTAAAATTCAAGTTGAGCTCAAAAATAAATTTGATGAGTTAGAATATCTCTCTCCCACCGCCGATATATGGAATGCACATAATGCACTTTTATTTGTATTATTATTTATTTTTAAAGTAAAGTAACTAGTTACTATTTACTTTTATAATTTAGTCACTAGTAAAGTAACAAGTTACTTTTTTGAGAGCAGTAACTATAACTATTTACTTTTTAAAAGTAACTTGCCCAAAACTGGTCTTATGCAAAGGTTCAAATGTAATTTAGATAGCATGTTATTTAGACAAATGCTAGGTTATTTTGTTTACCTGGCATCCTATAATTTGTATAGTTTCAATGTACATATTATTACTTGTTGATATCATATTGTTTAGACTGATGCAAGGCTCTTGGTTTACCTGTGATCCTAGTTTACTGAGGCACTACACTGTCTCTCTGCATTTGATGTATGTGCTTACCTTGCTTACTGTAAGTCACTTTGGATAAAGAATGTCTGCTAAATGCCCAAATGATATTATACATTGTAGCAATATCACACTATAGAGATACTCTGTTACAAGTAAAATGCATGTATTCCAAATTTTTGCATTAGTATAAAAGTAAAGCATGAAATTATACAGACCAAAGGTAGAATATACAATATTTGCCTCCGAGATGAAGTGTTTGTAAAGCGAATTGTACTGAAGAACAGTACTTGAGTAATTGTACATAGTTCCTTTGCACCACTGGCCAGGAACAATGCAGCGGTGACCCCCAGTCCCCCCCCCCCGTCCCCCCGTCCCATCTCAGAGCGAGGGTCTATAAAAATAACCAGCTGGGTGTGGCACATCACCGGCCTTGTCACATCCACGGGTGACAGCTCTGGGAACGGTAGTCCAGGTGTGTGTGTGTGTGTGCGTGTGCGTGTGCGCGTGTGCGTGCGTGTGTGTGTGTGTGTGTGCACCAGTTAAGCAGTAAAGTCCAGAGTTCCAGTAGGTTCAGAAGTGTGTGGGAGGTTTGATGAACACACAGCCTGATGTCAGACTGGAGACTGAACGCTACAGGCTGACGTTTCCCTCCACCACCAGAATATAACCCATCTCCAAGGGGGAAAGGGATTAGATTTTCCCCTAACCAATCACTATAGAGCCGTTCATCGATCAATCAAATAAGCATGTTCATGTTATTGAAATAGGAGTCATGTTTCAAGCGTGGGATGCAACACGATATCCCATAGCCTGAGGGTTCACTGAGTTCAGTGAGTTCAGACTATACCCCCCCCCACCCCCCCCCCCCCAGCCATGAAGCACTGAACACCAGTGGTGGAAAAAGTACTCAAATTTTTTAAGTAAAAGTCCAGAATTAAACATTTACTTGAGTAAAAGTACAAAAGTATTGGCATCAAAATATACTTAAAGTACCAAAAGTAAAAGTACTAAAATATTTGAAAATAGCCGATCTACAAGCTCACAACGCGTCGCATCGCGAGATGCGACGCGTTGTGAGCTTGTAGATCTGCTATTTTCAAATAGCCTACTGTATGTATAAAATAGGGCTAAAGTGGTTAATGTGTGTTTTATAATATAATCATTTGTATCACTAAAGTTTTCAAATAATTGTAGTGGAGTAAAAGTACAATATTTGCCTCTGAGATGTAGTGGAGTAGAAGTAAAAGTATTGGAAATTGTAAATACTCAAGTAAAGTACAAATACCTAAACATTTTACTTAAGTACAGCACTTAAGTAAATGTACTTAGTTACTTTCCACCACTGCTGAACACACTAAACAACTAAACAAACCAGGTGCTCACCGGAGACAGAAGTAGTTAAGGAAAATGTTAAAAGTATCAAAGGTGCTCCTGGCTCCCTAAAACATGAGATAAGAAAAAGAAGAGAATCTGGGCACTCAGAGTGCCCTGGATCCTCTGGTTTAATCACAACTGTACCCAATGATTCAGTACACCGAAAAGGACGATAATTCCAACAACAATAATGTTATTACTCCTCAAATGTCAGCTCCTGGCACACAGCTTAACTACTTAAACCCCAGCATCCGTATAGTGGGGAAAGCTTTCACAGCAAAATAGCAGATAGACAAGCGTTGCACGTTGCTCACGTTTGTGAGCTTGTCAATCGGCTATTTTCGGTGAAAGCAAAAGACACTAGCATAGCCCCGAGGGATTCCGGTCAACCATATAGCTGTTAAGGAGTAGTTCACCCAAAACATTATTATTTTCGATCAATTACACACCCCATGAAGCCATGAATTCATGGAGATGAATGTGTGTGTGTGTGCGTGCGTGCGTGCACGCACGCACACACACACGCACACACCTTATCCTTATCCTAGATTTTTGAGTGGTGCCAACCACTCCTAAATTTGACTGTGTGTGTTTGTCTGTCCGCCCGTATGTTTGCAGACGGCCTCAACATGTTTGTTCAACACACAAGTCATTTTTTGGTTGAACTACTCCTTTAAGTGGTTAAAGACCTAATGAAATGAAAAAAATAAGAATGCATCTGTCTGAATGAAGGCAGCGTCCTTCTCGTCTCAGTCTGTCTGTCTTACCTCTGATGATGGCCAGCTTGGCGGTGACGGCGACCTCTCCCTCGCTGTTGCGCGCCACGCACTCGTACACGTTTTCGTCCCGGGGCGCCCGGAGGGGCTGGATCCTCAGCACGGCCCCCGCACCCCCGTCATACTCTACGGTCTATGGACGAGACGGAAGGAAGGAGCCACAAGGAAAGGAGACAATTAGATGTGAAGGGCCCAACCGGCTTGGCACACACATCAGAGGACGAGTCTGGCCCGAATGCAGCCTTAAAAAGGGATAGTTCACCCCCAAAATGACATTTTTTATCAATTATACAACCCATGAAGCCTTGAATTCATGGAGATCTTTTTGTTTTTCTCGCATAATAGTTTGATGACCGGCGAAAAGATGCTAATGCCTCCAGTAGGAGACACAAAGAGTCTCCATTGAGTCTCCGTCGGTCATCACATTATTGGCTTAGGAATGCGACAAAAACAAAAAAATCTCCAAGAATTCAAGGCTTCTTGGGGTGTGTAATTGATAGAAAATAAGCAATTTTTTGGGTGAACTACTCCTTTAAGCCAGCACCACTGGCCTACTGCTGGCATCAGACCGTCTGGAACCTGGGGAGCTCTGGCCCAGATTCAGTTACTCTGCTGTTTGTTTTACAATTGGACAATAATGACTTAAAAAGCAGTGATTCGCAACCTTTTACACTTCAGAAAGGCCAATGGATAAATGTTTTTACCTTTATATTTATGCTACAGCTGTGAAATGGTCTGTTGGTTACAATATAACAGGTGGTATTATTATTATATTTTATAACAGGTGAAGGCTATACTCTATGAGGGCAGTGAGTAGGTGTGGACAGCACCATCTTTACTAGATTTAACCCATTAAGACCTGAGGCCGATTCTTACTTATGTCTTCTAAATCCTAACAGTTTTGTGAAAAACGTATGTTTCTATATCAGCGTTTCTCAAACTTTTTCATGTCAAGGACCCCCTAAATGATATGTATTTGGCCGCCGACCCCCCCATCTCAAAATATTTTGTGCCAAGGACTCCCAGAAGCAAAGATTTGAGTATAAAACGTTGGCTTTAAAAGAATACAAATATATCAATTTGCACACATTTTCTCGATTTTTCAAAAATAGCAGATCTACAAGCTCGTAGCGCGGCACTCGGTGCCGCGCTATGAGCTTGTATATCTGCTATTTTTGAATAGCCAAAGTGTAAAATAATGCTTTTTAGCTCAAATCAAAAAGAGACACAGACGCGTTCCAGGTCTTAATGGACTAATAAATTCACCGGGTGTTGTATTTTTCAACAGTTGACTTTTTGACACTTTTGGACTCTAAAGTTCATCGCCTGTCAGCCGCTGCCCTTTTTAAAATGACATGTACGTTTAAAAAAGAATGAACAGATAGTTTGAAGTCCCAACCTCTAGCCCTCTATCCTATTAGTTCTTTCTTTTTTTTGTATTGGCATTTTGTGAGGTAAAGAATCCTCTGGAGAGGGTAGAGGTGTCAGGGACTCTTTCTGTTAAAAAGGTGCGTATTGTAAAACATCCACCAGAGCACTGGACTGTGGCCAGAGGAACTCTAGTGCTGCCGTTTTTTAGCACCATTTGGTTCCATTTGTACACTCTCAGAGTTAAATTAACATTGATTTTACACTACAATTTGGGGTCCCAGAGATAGAAATGCCATTAAATGGGGGTCCGTAGCCTAATGCATGTCAAACTGGGGGTCCTTGATAATATTTTTTTTTACGGCTAGAGCTATAAAAATCTTCTCTTATGGGGGTCCCCGGCTTATCTTTTCAAATGGGGGTCCACGGGCTAATAAGTGTCAATTTGGGGGTCCTTGACATGAAAAAGTTTGAGAACCACTGCACTACACTGTCTGTATTCACAAGTTCAGCCACATATCCTGCATTATCACAGACCGTGGTGGTCAACGTATATACTCAAGTCAATACTCATAAGTATTCAAAAGTGCATATTACGAAGTACATTTTCTTTTGTATATACATATATGAAAATAGAACATTTCCTCCTAAAATCTGAAATGTCAAAAAAAAATCAACAGAAAAAGAAAACAAAGTAGCAAAAATAGCACATCTACAAGCTTGTAGATATTTTAGTAGGCTAATATTTGAAATAGGGCTTCAGTGGTTAATTCATAATGTATGGGTATTGGTATGTTTGGGTCCCAATGTCCCTTACTAGAAATGTATATAGTCGAGTCAAAACGTCACATATTTCTACTTGAAATGTAGCAGAGTGAAAGTCAACACACACACAAAAAAAGTACTTTGAGTACAGTAGTCAAGTAAATGTACTTAGTTACTGTCCACCACTGATAATCATATCGGACCATATTTCAGTAAATATTTCCTTTTCTTTAGGGCTCTGCAGGAAGCTAGCAGTCTGTAAGAGGGTCCTTACAGACGGTGTCTGTGCGTTCAGAGCTAAGCTGGCAGCTTAACAGCTGGACCACACATACATCACGGCCACATCTCCTACACACACTGCCAATAGAATAACTTACCTGCACACATTCGTTCCTTTCACATTTAATATTTTCTGAAATATAAAATGTTATATAACGGGGCTTCTGATGGAGCTGAATCCTGCCCACATTTTTGAGTCATAGGTCATAGATGATGGTCATATATACAGTAAGTGATGTCATCATAGATGACTGATGTCGCAGGCTGGTCACGTGAAGTACGAGATCCACATTGAGAGCCACAACGCTGTTCAGCGTCAATGTTTTTTTGTATTAGGCTACCCAGTGTCATTTTCAAACCATGTTAACACGAATGGCAGTGAATGGGAGGGAGTAAGGAAGGACCTAGCTAAAAAATTATAAAATTAAAGTGGGGGTGGGGGGGGAAATCGTAACTTCTTGGTATGATAGAAAATCTATTGTAAATTGTGTCCCTGGTAAATTTAAAGGGAAACCCTGCCCACATTTCATGTGAATCCTATTGTGAAGTAAGGTCCATAAGGCATTTTTATTCAGTCGGGACAGAACAACGTTCGCGTTTCCTAGCCAAGCTTGCGTCACTGTTCACACGGCTGATGGAACGTTTAACGCTGAAATGTGTTCGTGGTAGATTCACATTTCGCCAAACCTGCAAGCTCACAACGGGTCGCATAGATCCGCAACACATTGAGAGCTTGTAGATTGGCTATTTTCGGTGGCGCACAATGTATCATAAATTAGGCTGGCGTGCTGGTATTCCCCTCTCATTGCAACGTTACTTTCCTAGACCAATGCACCTGGTGAGAAATGAATGAAATATCCTGAAACAAGTCGGTGTTGTACTCGACACTATTTTGGAAAAAGAAATCCAATTGTGACAAGAAGGAGAACATGTGAAAATGTGACCCTAACGCCTCCCTAAGTCCGTTCCACCAGGCAGGCGCTTGCTTGCTTTCTTCCTCTGTGCCGGAAAAAGCACGGCCAGCCGGCCAGCAGCCAGCCAGCCTACGCAAGCAGACAACGTTTTAATGAGATAGAAGTAGGCACCAGTGGCACCTTTCCAAGACCAGGTTCTTACAGAAGTAGGCACCGGTGGCACCTTTCCAGGAGGACCAGGTTCTTGGCACACAGAAAAACCTGAGGCCAGTGGTTCTGTCATGCTCTGCTCCACAATAGAACAAAAGGATTCATATTACGTTGTTGGCAGAGCTCCTCTCTTTGCTACTGTATGATATTATGCTTACTGCACATGATGTGATAGCTGTTATGAATCTAAGTACATCTAAGTACTATAGGTCTTTTGCAACGGCCTGCCTATATTTATTTTTTTAAATGACTGTTCTGTTTATTTATTGACAGTACTGCATATCTGAAGCTGAAAGCGAGCTGTATTTTAGCATTTTAGGTTATTTTGTTTGTGAACCCAGACAAGCAGATGGCAGGGTGTGGGAGGAAGTCTTCAGGCTCGGCTTCAGTCAGTCAGGTCCAGTAAGGGGACCCGTCTGCTTCTGGAGGCAAGCATCGTAATCAATACAATACATCCTCCCATCAGTTCAACGCCAATCGATGCATGCACTGATCGGTTCAATGGTAATCGACACATCCTCCAATCAGTTCAATGTGGTTGTATGGATGCAGAGCAGAATATGGGCAAAACGTGGACACTATGCATCAAAATATATTTTGGGGTAATAGGGACTGGGCAATGTGGATTTATGGATATCGATAGAAATCCATCCAACCCATCGATGATGTCACTGGTAGGCAGGTTTTCTGAACTGTCCACACACCTCCAATGAGACACAGAGTGAGTAGACAGATATAGCCCCATCTTATAATGAGCATTATTAGTGAGGACCAGTTATATACAGTATCATTTATTATATAAATGGCGAAGTGCTCCTTTAAGCCCCATTATATAGTTTTAAAAAGTTTTTTTTTTTTTAAATGCAATATAATAATTTAATCATCGTCACAATGTGATAATATCATCACAACGTCAATGTATTTGGCCAAAAAATATCAAATTTGATTGTGTCCATATTGCCCAGCCCTATATTGGAGCTTGCAATATATTTTAGCCATACAGCATATCTATTACACTTGTGTTTACATTAATTATGTATGTGTGATAACAAATGTGTTTCCTATATGCTGAATGCTGTAAATATAATATATTCCAACATTACATTTCGCTCTTTTCTTCATTATATTATTTAAAACGTGTATTTGTTTTATAATTCAGCCTAAAGTGTAAAACAGACTGTCAACAGTGACTGTGTTTACAGTGTGATATATATCATTACATAACTCTATTTGCACAGTAATCTGCCGCTAACAGGATGAAGGCGACATGAGCATCTGCACTGAATGATAAATTAATGCTTCCAACTGCAACATGACGGATGAGAATCACTGCTACATCATAACAAGCATGATGATTCATTCTAGCGGTGTAACACTTAATCCAACTAACCAATAGGCTTCTATGCACGGCAGACATATTGGAAAGAAATCTGGGCCTCTTAATTACTTCCTTCACATGTGTTAACATGATACTAACGAAGGCTCTGTTCCATTCTGGTCAAACAGAGTGGTCAAACAAACATATTGTGCATGTTGGCTCACTGAAAACACTCTGCTACACCAGCGTGTCTCAAAGTGTGGTCCAGGGACCCTCATGGTTCCTTGAGGGGGTTCCAAATGGCCCCTTTATGGCTGTGTAACTGTTGGTTCACTGTGCGTAATGGTTCACTGTGCTACACTAAATGGAGCAGAGCCTTAATTAGTATAAATGGTAAGACAGGATTTAAGGAAGGGACCAAACGTCTTTCCAATCGTGCATAGAGCCCATTGATTCTGATGAGAAATCACTGTTCACATTATAACCAGCATGATTATCTGTTCTAGAGGTGCAACTAATCAATAATGTATTTTGTTATGTCTTTTATTCATAAATAAAGTCAAAATTGCTGATCTACAAGCTAGCAGTGTGTCACCACGCAACACGTTGTGAGCTTGTACATCAGCAGTTTATTTATATTTTTTTGCACGACACAGTTGTGTCCATTCGTGCAATTTAAAGGCACACTTCTCGATTATATGATTAATACAAAAAACGCAATTGTAATGTAAATTACAAGTAAATAACAGTCGCAGCCATAATTCATTCATTATTCATTTGTTCATTCATTATTCATGATGCCATGAATAAAACTTGCCGCATTGATAGAAATACATTTTCTAACAGAATGTATTTACGTTGGTGTTGAAATATATTATGGAATGCGGGAAATATATTTCTTAATAATGCCATGTCGAAAAAAATATATTCTGGATATATTTTCAAGACATGTCCTATAGTTTTGAAAGCGGCCAAAATATATTATGCAAAATATATATTTTGGATGTTTTATTGGATATAGTGTTGGAGACATATTTCAGTGGCCAAAATATACATTTGGGATATATTTTGACCACACAAATATGTATTTGGGATGGGCCCCTACTGCAAAGACTATATGTATGTTTAACCCATTCAATCCGGGAACGCATGTGTGTCATTTTAAGATTTCTTTGGCTATTCAAAAATAGCAGATATACAAGCTCATAGTGCGGCACCGAGTGCCGCACTATGAGCTTGTAGATCTGCTATTTTTTGAAAAATCGTGAACATTTGTGCAACCCGACCCACAGGTTGAGACTCTATATAATATATGCTATAATTAGTATTTGCAGTGTGGGGCGGTAGGTGTGATTGTTGTGCATTGTGACAACCACCTCGATGCGCTGAGAGTTGACCTTCTTGCCCTTCTTGTTCCAGTTCACGACGGGCTTGGGGTCGCCCGAGGCCTGGCACACGAACGATGCCACGCCCCCCGACACGCCGATCTGGTCCCCGGGAATCTTCGTGAACTTAGGAGGAGCTGAGAGAGAGAGACACAGAGAGAGAGAGAGAGAGAGAGAGATGAGAGGAGGAGAGAGAGAGAGAGAGAGAGAGACAAAGAGAGAGAATAAGGATTAATAAATCAATAATAGGCTGAATTTTTTACCTGGTGAAGTCTGGCATTCTTATTCTGGACCAGTCAGCAGAAACATAATAGACAAAAATTTGGCAAAATAGACAAACATTTGGCAAAAATATAGACAAACTTTGGCAAGAATGTAGACAAACGTTTGGCAAAAATATAGACAAACGTTTGGCAGTTTTTAGTGAAAATGGACAAATATTTGGCGAAAATAGACATTTGGCAAAAATAGATAAACATTTGTCAAAACAAGCAGATCAAAACACACGATTTAGATGGTCTACTGGTCATTAGATGGTCATTGTCATACAACAAAAGTTTGTAAAGTGGTAAACAGCATGAAATGATCAAAGCCAGTTTTTCCATCCAACCAAAGGCAGACAACTAGCCATGCTCCACTTGACCAATTAGAACCACTGGAGCCCACCTCAACAACAGAAACTGTCAAGAGAAAGTGGCACGCTGGGCAACACCTAAACTCTACACGGAAGTACTGGAATTTGGCGAAAGCACCACCCAAGGAAATGACGTTGACTCCCCGTGAATGAAACGAGTGTTGCGATTGGTCGAAATAGATTGTTTCCGGGGATAATATATATGACAGAAGTCTATAGTCTACACTCGACGCGTTGTGAGCTTGTAGATCGGCTATTTTCAATAGCCTAGGTATAAAATAGTGGTTAATGTATGTTTTATAATGTCATAATTTATATCTGCAAAGTAACTAAAGTTTTCAAATAATTGTAATATTTGCCTCTGAGATGTAGTGGAGTTGAAGTAAAAGTATAGACAATTGGAAATACTCCAGTAAATTCAAATTGTATGCAAGTACAGTACTTGAGTAAATGTACTCAATTACTTTCCACCACTGCATAAGGCCACAGACCCCCATAACGCTGAGAGTGTGTACAAATGGAGCCAATATGGGTCATTAAGTTTAGAGTCCTCAAACCGCAGATTGAGAAGCAGTGTGTGTCCAGACTACAGACTGTGGTGATTGGCTGAGCATTGTGCTTACTTCCTGTGTGGGTATCAGCTATAAAGGACACGCTCAAGGACTTCCTTTGGGTCATAAATAAAAGATGCAGGGGCCCCCAGTCTCTCTCTCTCTCTCTCTCTCTCTCTCTCTCTCTCTCTCTCTCTCTCTCTCTCTCTCTCTCACTCTCTCTCTCTCATCTCTCTCCTCTCTCTCGCTCTCTCTCTCTCTCTCTCTCTCTCTCTCTCTCTCTCTCTCTCTCTCTCTCTTCTCTCTCATCTCTCTCTCTCTTCTCTCCTCTCTCTCTCTCTCTCTCTCATCTCTCTCTCGTCTCTCTCTCTCTCTCTCTCTCTCTCTCTCTCTCTCTCTCTCTCTGCTTAGTTACTGCATGCAGCACAGGTTGTAATGACACAGGTGTCCACAGGTGTCACTGTGGTGAACACTGCCTGGAACAGCCTCAGTAGACCATTTGGTCTAAACTGTGCCCTCTATGCAGTAACCAGGGTGATAATTACATCCTTACATCCTGTTAGTTGTGTCCACACATGTAAGGCGGAAACGAAAATCCCTTTAAGGCAGTGGTACTCAAAGTGGGGTCCCGGGACCCACAAGGGGTCCTTGAACGGGCTCCAGTGGGTCCCCAGCAATATTAGTCAATTAGTAACTATATGTGCATTGGCTATTTGTTACTCTGAGAGTGTACACATTGAACCAAATGGACCCTTATGGGTCTGTAACTCTGAGAGTGTACAAATGGAACCAAAGGGACCCTTAGGGGTCCATGGTTCTTGCTGTGCTTGTCTAGAGAGAATCATTCTATGGTTCTATGCTGCTTATCTAGAGAGAATCATTCTATGGTTCTATGCTTGTCTAGAGAGAATCATTCGTTGCTGAAGCAGCTGTTTTGAGCTCAACATAAATCTGCCGCTCGTACAGACGGAAAATGAAAAAGGAAAAATATAGCATGGGCCAGTTATGGAGCCTGGACTGTTTTTTCTCTTTTTTTTCCCAGCTGTAAAGTCAGATCAATCAACAACTTCATGTCTTATACTCCCCCCACCGCCCCCCCCCCCCACCCTGTTTATTGTTTTGTTTGTACGCTCTCTATCTCTCCTCCTGTCTCCCTCTCTCTCTCATATCTGACCATTGCATTCTCCCTGCTGTGTGTGTGTGTGTGTGTGTGTGTGTGTGTGTGTGTGCGTGTGTGTGTGTGTGTGTGTGTCCTTGTTGCCATGGTTTCCAGCTGTCCTCCTCCTCAGCATCAGAATGGTTCTATCCATCGTGGGGAGGAGGGGGGGAGGGGTCGGGCTGACCCTCTCCATCTCCATGGCAACCTGGCTCCCATCCCACCCACTCGCCAGAGGTGCAACATTTTCTTTCCATCTTTTTTTTTTTTTTACTTAAATAAAAGTATCAAAATACCACCGGTGTTACTGACGACTGAAACTATGACGAGAAATGTTCATCGACTACCTTTTAAAAAATATGTACTTGAGTAAAAGTAATAGCATCACAATATATTTAAAGTACCATGCAGAATGTTCCATTTCACAAGCTTTCAAAATGCATTAAAAGAAAAATATTTAGAAAATCGCTGATCAACAAGCTTGTAGATCTGCTATTTTCAAATAGCCAAAGTAGTGTATATAGTGGTTAATGTATGTTTTGTAATAATAATAATAATAATCTAAAAAGTAACTAGTAACTATAGTTTTCAAATAATTGCAGTGGAGTAAAATAAAAGTACAATATTTGCCTCTGAGATGTAATGGAGTAAGTAAAAGTACTGACAACAGTAATGTAAAAATGCCCCAAAATGTTACTTAAGTACAGTACTTGATGAGTACATGCATACTTAGTTACTTTCTACCACTGAGTAGAGGCTTAACGTATCGAAAAAATGGAAATAACACGAGCAAAGTAAAAAAAAGTACAGTACAGAACTTAAAGGAGTAGTTCACCCAACAAATAACTTATTTCCTATCAATTACACACCCCATGAAGCATTGAATTAATGGCGTTTTTATTTTTGGCGACATTCCTAAGTCAATAATTTGATAACAGGCTGTCTCAGGCTGTCTCTCCGGTAGGAGACACAAAGAGTCTCCTTTGTGTCTCCTACCAGATACATAAGCATCTTTATCATTTATCACCAAATTATTGGCTTAGGAATGCGACAACAAACTCAACTGCTTCAAAGCAGATCTACAAGCTCAAAAGGCATCGCTTCGCGGCGTGTTTCCAGCTTGTAGATCCGCTACTTTTGATGCTTTTGTGTGGCGCTGTAGTATGATCAAGTACGACGTTAATGTGCGACGAAATATAAACTCAGTTATACTTAGTTTCCACCACTCCCTCTCTCGCCCACTATATTCTCCGGTCCGTGGGCGAGGTGGTGCCGCTGCCGTTACGGTTTGATTCCCGCCCGCCCGCTCCGGAAGAGGACGGCGGGCGGCACTCAAACAGAAAGCTCTCTTATTGAGCTCCGCCGGGGGTTCATTTGGTTTCATTTGTTTGTTTTATTTTAACTCGTCTTCCTCCCACCTCTTCCTCCTCCTCGCTGACTCACTGCCATGTGGAACAACCTTCCTTTACACTTTTTTTACACACACAAAGTGCTCCATTGTACACACATGCACACTCAAAAGTGACGACAGTCTTCATTCTACAGCATATATGTATTTAGATATAGCAGTGCTTGAAACCAGTGTTGATTTTGTCGACTAAAACTATGACGAAAAATGTTCGTCCACAACATTTTTTCACTGACGAAAACTAAATAAAAACTAAATAAAAACTAAGCTATGATGACTAAAACTATGACTAAATATATTGACAATTTCATCAACAAATAAAAACTAGACTAAAATGTAGAACTTAAAGACAAGTCATTTTATGTTTGGTTGCGCTCGGGTATTGCGCTGCGTTGTGAGCTTGTAGATCGGATATTTTCAGCATGCAACCAAGTCTAAAATCAGCCATTACGACACCATCAAGGCACCGACAAAATACATTTTAGTCGACTAAATCAACTGTAGATTTAGTCGACTATAATCTTATGATATTTAGTCAATTAATTTAGACAAAAACTAATTTTATTCAAAAGACTATGACTAAAACAAAATCTAAATGTGCTGTCAAAATCAACGCTGCGGGGGGGGGGGGGGGGGGGGGTCTGGTCCGCGGATCCCACTTAGACAACCACTTGCTTACTTACGTCTAACCCGCCCACACACACTCTCACTTGGTGCCAGCAATAAAAGTTACTTTCATTTTAATGTTTTTGCCGTAACGCTGAAGAAGGCAAAAGTCTGTACAGGTGGTGCTTATATAGTGAATCTGAGCAAATTTCATATCCTGCAAACGAGCCATTTAGAATTCAAGGTGAGAGAGGGCTTTATTTTTATGACTTTTGAATACTTTGGCAGCGCACCGAGCATTCAGCAAAGTGCCTCCATCAGCACTATCATTACAATGTGCACCATCAACAGAACCTCACAATCCACTATGGCTGTCTCTCTGCCTCATGCCCACAATGGCTGTCTCTCTGCCTCATCCCCACAATGGCTGTCTCTCTGCCTCATCCCCACAATGGCTGTCTCTCTGCCTCATCACTATGTCTGTCTCTCTGCCTCATCCTCACTATGTCTGTCTCTCTGCCTCATCCTCACTATGACTGTCTCTCTGCCTCATCACTATGGCTATCTCTCTGCCTCATGCCCACAATGGCTGTCTCTCTGCCTCATCCCCACTATGGCTGTCTCTCTGCCTCATCCCCACTATGGCTGTCTCTCTGCCTCATCCCCACAATGGCTGTCTCTCTGCCTCATCACTATGGCTATCTCTCTGCCTCATGCCCACAATGGCTGTCTCTCTGCCTCATCCCCACTATGGCTGACTATCTGCCTCATCACTATGGCTGACTATCTGCCTCATCCCCACAATGGCTGACTATCTGCCTCATCACTATGGCTATCTCTCTGCCTCATGGCTGACTCTCTGCCTCATCCCTGTTGTAGACTTCTGAATGACTTCCTCCCCTGTGTAACAGTCAGTCAGTGGTGGAAAAAGTACTCGGCACAATGTCCCATTTCACAAGTTTTCAAATGCATGGATTAAAGCTAAATTAAATCTCACAACTGAAAATGTCCCAATGTGCGATTTGTGAAACAGTGTGAAAGGATCCCCCCCCCACACACACACACACACACACTAGCGCCGATTCCTAAACAACAAACACAACATGTAAAATTAGGACGCTTTAGTAATATTGTTCCTGCTGTTCTACATACTGCCAACCATGTGAAGAAATCACAGATTCAGGGTTTAAACCTTTGCTTTTATAGAGACGATTAAGATATTATGGAAGGTGCATGCTTCTGAACATATTGCTAGTTTGACCACTTCAAATGCTCTAATCTTGAAATAACCAAAATTAGCCTTTCTACAAGCTCTCAATGCGTCGCTGACGCATTGAGAGCTTGTAGATCGGCTATTTTTGCTGCGCAACATGCTTCCATAGAAGACATGCTGGCTTCCATGGAATCCAAATGACTGAAATCAGTCTTGGCAACTGAGAACTTTAATCCATGCAAATGTATAAAATGAAAAAAAAAACATTTTGAAAATAGCAGATTGCTATGTTGCTAATGCCATGCGACACATTGTGAGCTTGTTGATCGGCTATTTTCAAAAGCCCATTAAAACCGGGAACACAACCAGTACTAAACTGGGAGATACAGCCTTCAGTGTATATTCTCCATATATATGGAACGAATGTCAAGAAAAGCTGAAGTTAGATGCCCTTGTTTCTTTTGCTATTTTTAAAAGATTTTTAGCTGACCTTATACTGGAGGAAGACCTATGCACCTGCTTGGTGTAATACATGGTTTTAATACATCATTTTTGCAACCTTTTTATTTTATTTATATGTACCTTGTTGTCCTTGTCATATCTGTAAAAAACATTGTTGTAAATGTTATTTTTGTACACAGGGCACCATTGAAAAAGAGACCCTGGTCTCAATGGATTTCCCTGACATAAAGGTTTCAATCAATCAATCAATCAAAACATCTGTGTAACCACTTAAACCATTATTTTATACTTTGGCTATTCAAAAATAGCAGATATACAAGCTTGTAGATCTTCCATTTTAGAAAATATATATATATATTTTAAAGAAAACATTTTTAACTCAAATCTTTGCTTCTGGGGGGGCTCAAAAAATCTCATCTCAGCCCCCCATCTCAAAAAATATTTTGAGATGGGGGTCTGATATAACAACATACTTTTTGCAGAAAAATGTTATAGGATTTAGAAGACATTTGTGTAATCGGAACTTCAGGCCTTAATGGGTTCAGATGTTTTACTCTAGGTGAGCTAAGGTTTTTTTTTAACAGAATAGGCGAAGTGTAAAATACGGATCAAGTGGTTGTATGTGTGATGCTATAGTATATATTAACACATTTTAATGAGGTCCCCGGACCCCACTGAGAAGTGGGGTCCCTGCTTCTCCAGAGTCCAGCATAGGAGTTGTGCTTGGATTTCACATCAAGCAATGTTTTGCTGCTAAAATGTCAATGTATGAGCTCTAGTGCCATTTGACATTTTAAATGGCTGAAACGTTTTTTTCTCCCCTTTTTAAATCACCAAATATAAGATTATCAGATTGTTATCAACCTTGAGAATAAACATATGAACAAAAAAGGGTTTTCGGAGAAGTACTGCTTACCTCCCAAATGGTGTGAACTGCAGACTTGCAAAGAAAAGAATTCCAAAGCACTCCGTCTTTGATGAAAAAAATATATATAAGATTTATTTTGACCAAGGCAACAAATTATGACCAACGCGTATCGACCTAGAAGGTCTTCTTCAGGTCAAGACCTTCTAGGTCGATATGCTTTTTTTTCATCAAAGACAGAGTGCCTTGGAATTATTTTTCTTTGCGAGTCTGCAGTCCACACCAGGTTAGGCAGTACTTCTTCGAAAAGCCTTTTTTGTTCATGTGTTCCTCCCTGTATCAGAGATCTATCAGAGCCAGACTGATCCCTGCAACGCTTGTTTTTTCTCTTTTTGAGAATAAACCTGTTCTCCATCCATGATGATAAGAGGAGTGTATCCACGGAGAACCCAAATATTAGGGTTTTTTTATGCAACAACTAAAACCTGAGCTATTCTGGGAAGATGATGGCCAGAAGTTGGATTGGTTGTTTTAAAGGATTTACAAAAGTAATTTTTTGTTTAGTTAGTTAGTGTTTTTCAAAAAACAAGCCACAGTCGACTATAATCTTATGATATTTAGTCGACTATAGCTAGACTAAAACTAAAACATTTCAGATGACTAAAATATGACTCAAACTAAATAAAAAATCTGCTGTCAAAATCAACACGTGCTACTGGACACAAGCTGGAAGGAGTTCATGTGTAATTCTACGCTAGTGGACAGGAGGGTCAGGAACCCAAATCATATCATATTCACATACATGACGTCACCGTTTTTTTTAGAAAGGCAACAAACTCACATTGATTAGATATGAGAGAGAGAGAGAGAGGGCACAGAATAGATTACACTCTGTCCTTCCCATGATGCAATGCTTCTGCTATCACCATCTTCTGTCTGTATCCGCTTACAAGACAAGCTTCCTCGGGTTCTCAGAGCAGTGTGTGTGTGTGTGTGTGTGTGTGTGTGTGTGTGTGTGTGTGTGTGTGTGTGTGTGTGTGTGTGTGTGTGTGTGTGTGTGTGTGTGTGTGCGTGTGCGTGTGCGTGTGCGTGTGCATGTGCGCGTGCGCGTGTGCGTGTGCGTACTTGTGAGAGGGCCAAATCAGAATCAGAATTGTCCTGGTCCTCAACAAGATAAAAGGTTGTTTTATGGTCACGGTGTCGTACACTGAAAATGTCAGATCTACAAGTGAAGCTTGTAGATTGGCTAATGTTTGGTTTTAGGGTTAGGGTTGAAAAAATGCCAAGAAATGGACAAGATGGTTGTCGTCATAAAATGGTGATGCCCTCACAAGTATAGTAATACAAACGTGTGTGTGTGTGTGTGTGTGTGTGTGTGTGTGTGTGTGTGTGTGTGTAAATGTTGTAATCAAGGGTCTGATGGGGAACATGCTGACAGGCCCGGCCTGCTTATCAGAACACATTAACAGCAACGCACTGACACACGCACGCACGCATGCAAATATTCTATTATGTCTAAATATCATGTACTGTACACGCCTGTTGTCTATAACCTCATGTACCAGCTGGATTATGCTAAGTATATATGTATATATCTTTATATTTGTTTGCCTCTCCTTCTCTCTACCGTTTGATTTTTCTTCCTCCTTAGCTCTGCTCTCCCCATTCTCTAATTTTCTCTTTCTGAAAACGACAAAAGTGGAGCTTTGCAACAACGTTCACCATTAATTATCAATAAAATAATTGCGATTAGCGATGTAATTGTGTTTCTGTCGTTGAAAATGGATGGAACAATATGAATAAAAATGACATTTCTGTTTGGCTTTTAGCTTTCGTAAACAAACGTTGCACAGGGCAGATATGACACATAACACAACAATAACACATAATTACTTTATGCTTAAAAATAAACATTAATATAGTGGAAATAGCCGATCTATAAGCTCAAAACGCGTCGCAATGCGACACGTTTTGAGCTTATAGATCGGCTATTTCCACTATTTTTGCCTTTTTTTTATATCACATTTTTTAACATCGAACTGATTATGACGATTATGACGATTATGCAAAAATAATTGCGATTATATAAAATAATTGCGATGAGACGATTATGTAATAATTGTGACAGGCCTATTCCTGACACCTGTGAACCTGTGATGTGACAATAAAGCTGATTCGCTGACTTGCATGCACGCACACATGCACACACATACGAAAACATGCATTGCTTGTGTATGCATGGGTGCCTGCATACGTAAGACAGAGAGTACACTACACACACACACTTACGCAGCACCGCATGATGCGCTGAAACCTACACAAACTCTCTCCGCACACGCACACACTTTTCACAAACCCTAATTATAGCAGAAACAGCTGAGCAGGACAGCTGTCCGTCAGAAAGACAAAGTGTCAGACGGGGACGGACGACAAAGTGACAGAGAGACAGCGGTGAACGGTAACCAAGTACATTTACTCGAGTACTGTACTTTTAAGTATTCATTGGACTTTCACACCGCTGTATTTCTAATGGAAATATTGTAAGTTTTGGGGCTGATGGCCTAGTGCAGGGGTCTTCAATGTTTTCAGGCCAAGGACCCCCTAGTTGAGAGAGAGATGAAGCAGGGACCCCCACTATATTGTATAAAATTGTGTTTCAGCTAAACTTTTGCTGCTCTTTTTTCCCTCTACACCTATAACTCTTTGCCAAAAAATAGCTGATCTACAAGCTCACAACGCCTCGCAGCGCGAGGCGTTGTGAGCTTGTAGATCTGCTATTTTTGGCTAAAGTTCTCCTCAGAAAAGGGATGCTAGGGTTCAAGTGGTTAATGTAAAAAATAAAAATCATAACACACAAAGATTTGGGGGACCCCCTGTATTAACTCTGAGGACCCCCTAGGGGTCCCGGACCCCCTGTTGAAGACCCCTGGCCTAGTGCATATATGGGCAACTGGCGGCCCGGGGGCTGCGTGTCACTCCCCTTCTCTCTCCCCCCAACTTCATTTAATGCAGCCCGCAGGTTAATATCGGAATACTGATATATTATTGATTTCAGCTGTTTACAATTCCAAACATGCAAACATGACCCGCTTTAATTACTTCAGTCTATATTAGTAGCTTAATGACTAGTATTACATTTATATTGTCTTTTTTATGTCCAATGTATTTGTATTGAAGTTCATAAAGTTAACATAAGTATAACTAAATGCATTTGAAATTAAATACAAATGTAACTTTTCAAACTATCTTCATATAATAGGTCCTCACTAATGCTCATGATAAAATGGTACCGTTTTTTTCTACTCTGTCTGTGTCTCAGAGGAGAGCTGTGGACAGTTCAGAATCCAGTCTACCAGTGACATCATCGATAGGGAATCCAAGCTAATAGAAACTGCAGGCTTTCTATTCCTGGAAAGTGGCAATGCAATAATAGAAGCCATTGTTCTTGCGTTAATACAAATCTAAATAAAAAAAAGTGAAATGTTGTTGGAAAAAAAGATTCCTGCCTTTCCTGCCTTAATCGTCAACAAAAATGTCATGATCTGTGAAGCAGATATTTTGTCGTGCCGTGTTGTGTTGTGTTGTGTTGTGTTGTGTTGTGTCACATGCTGAAGCAGTTGGTGCTCATACCTAGGCCTTGGCAGAAGCCGCTCAGAGACGCAGTCATGAGGAGAACCAGAGGCAGCAGCAGAGAAGAGTGTCCCAGGACCAGCCTCCTGTGTGGGGGGACGACCAGGGCTCCATCTGGCCTGGGCACAGGCATGGTTCCACCAGGGAGGGAGGGGTTTGGCTGGAGATGCAGCAGATAGGGAGGAGGGGTGGGGGGGAGGGGGGGTCACTCAACAGGAGTGATGGGCACTCTGTGGACACAGAAAGCAACGAGACGTCAGTTAAACAATGCTCACACACACACACACACACACACACACACACACACACACACACACACACACACACACACACACACACAGAATCACAGGCTAAATGTTTCACCAACTAGGAATTTGCGAGTGGTGGAAGAAGCACTCTAAAAGTAGTTTACATTTCTGACTAATAAGTAGGGCTTTGAATCGTCTGCTATCTCACGATTCGATTCCGATTCTTGAGGAAACGATTCTCGATTCAAAATCGTTTTTTTTCGATTCAAAAGCGTTTTTTTCCCGATTCAAACGATTCTCGATTCAAAACGATTCTCGATTCAAAACGATTCTCGATTCAAAACGATTCTTGATTCAAAACATAGGATCTCAGGATCTACTCGAATCTGCTGGCATGAGAACAGAGTACATTTATGTAGCTTTTATAATTGTAAAGGTTTTATCAACTGATAATAATGTAAACACACAAAGGTAAATCCAAAATCCTCCCCAAAAAAAAATTTAGTTTTTTTTTGGAACATTTTTTTTAAATGAGAATCGATTCTGAATCGTCCAACAGTAGAATCGCGATTCGTATTTGAATCGTTTTTTTCCAACACCCCTACTAATAAGGTATTCAATCAATCTAGATGTTGCTTCTAATAACTCTTCACAAGTTTAAAACAAAAGAAAAGGAAGCAGTGCCTGGGTTCAATCACAGTGGCTCAAAACAGGTGCTCTTCAGTGGAACAGGTATAGCAATAGAAGCAAAGGAAACCAAAGTTCTGCTTGTGGTGAGGCAGACTATAGGGAAACATCACTGATTAGACCCAGTTGAAGACCTAAGTGTCGAAACACGTCGGTCAGCTGTTGCCTTGCTCCTCTGCTAAAATAAATCAATATTTTTTCACCTGAAGACGGAGTGCATATTTCCCCTAGTCTGCCTCACCACAACTTTGGTTTCCTTTGCTTCCAACTCTTCACATGTCTTGAATGCGGCGCATGCTATGCTAGCCCTCCTTTCCTCTATTTCATATAAGACAATGAAGGTTCCACGTGGGTCTGCACAGCCGAGCGAAGCACAGAGCCAACCAGCAGCGCTCCTTCCATTTAGAGCTACAAGGACATAATGGTCCTCCAGCACGCATCCAAGCAGTAGATCACACCAGACAACACACTTAACTGAGACACCACCCAAATGTCACAGAGAGAGAGAGAGAGAGAGAGAGAGAGAGAGAGAGAGAGAGAGAGAGAGAGAGAGAGAGAGAGAGAGAGAGAGAGAGAGAGAGCCATGTCCGCTTATTAACCCATTAAGACCTGAGGCCGCTTCTAAACATTTTCGAAATCCTAAAAAGTTTTTCTGAAAAAAATATCAAAAAATAATTTTCACGATTTTTCAAAAATAGCAGATCTACAAGCTCATAGCGCGGCACCGAGTGCCGCGCTATGAGCTTGTATATCTGCTGTTTTTTGAATAGCCAAAGACATCTAAAGTGACACAGATGCGTTCCAGGTATCAATGGGTTAAACTCAGCACGCGTCGCCAACATAGACAATGTTTGTATAGGTTTTAAGTGCTTGTTATTTTTTTGCTTATTTCTCTCGCAAAATCTGGCGACACTGGAGAGAGAGAGACAGAGGGAGACGGAGAGAGAGAGAGACAGACAGACAGACAGACAGACAGACAGACAGACAGACAGACAGACAGACAGACAGACAGACAGACAGACAGAGACAGAGAGAGACAGAGAGAGACAGAGAGAGACAGAGAGACAGACAGAGAGACAGAGAGACAGAGAAACAGAGAAACAGAGAGAGAGACAGACTAAGAGAGACAGAGAGAGAGAGAAGGAGCAGCTACTAAGTAGGAACATACGACACTTTTCCGCAGAGAGAATATGCAGAGAGAAAAACATCTCATCCTCGCGAGGAAACATGAAACACAGATTCATGCTAATACGGGATTATGGGGGCCTTTTTTGATGTTAGCCAACACACACGCTTCTGACTTCAGGATTAGCTTTGCTCCTCCGACTCGCTGCTAATACTAGAACAATAGAAAACCTCTCGCTCCTCTCGCTCCACAAACTACAGAAAGAAAGAAAGAAAGAAATAGAAACCCTGATCCAAAATAGTCCCTTTTTTTTGGGCTTAGTCACAGCTTCTTGTATTTAACCCATTGAGACCTGGAACGCATCTGTGTCACTTTTAGATTTCTTTGGCTATTCAAATATATCAGATCTACAAGCTCATGGCACGGCACAGAGTGCCGCGCCATGAGCTTGTAGCTCTGCTATTTTTGAAAAATCATGAAAAAAATGTTTTTAGATTTAAAAAAAAAATGATTTAGAAAACTTTTTTTTTTTTTTTTTAATATTTTTTCAAGATTTTTCAAAAAAGTGTAAAATAATGCTTTTTTTTTGCTCAAATCGAAAAATGACACAGATGCGTTCCCAGTCTTAATGGCTTAATAACTGTCCTTTTCCTTTACCAGCCGTGAAATGAGCCGCAATGATAGTTTTTTTTCTTCTTTTTTTTCATCCCCGATAATTCCATTTCACTTTAGCTCCGGCCTAATGCCTCGTTTTATATCCTTCGGCGTACGACGGGAGGGAGGTCGCCGGCCGGCCCGGCCGGGGCGAGCATATAATAGCTCCGATCTACAAGCCCGCAACACGTTGTGGGCTTGTAGATCGTTACGATGGGACATAAACGAGGCTTAATTCCCCTCCTCCCCCCCCTTCGGCTGCTCTAAAAGATGTTTTACAGCCCTGCTAGCACATTAAGTGTTAATGCAATAATACGGCACAGAGTACATAATGGAAAACACTTGGACGGCAGTGGATCCAGGGGGGGTCAGAGCGACCCAAAAGTGAAACGCAGCAAATTCAATAACGGCAAATGTTATCAGATGCCCCCCCCATGCCACCCCCCCCCCCCCCCCCCCTTCCCTTCCCTCCCCTCCCCCATCCCAAGTCCAGTGTTAATCTCTATAGCCTTGGGGGAGATGAACTGTAGAGTGTAATATCTCTCTCTCGCCTCCAAATACTCTACACTGTAACTCAGTGCTTATCAAAAGTGCGGTGTGGGGACCACTTAGGGGTCCGTGGCAGGGGGGGGGTTCAGCGGGTCCCCAGCTTAACCCATTAAGACCGCGAAAGCATCTGTCATTTCAGATTTTAACCACTTATTAACCATTAGCTTATACTTTGGCTATTCAACACATGTTCTTCTAAATCCTAACAGTTTTAAAAAAAAACTTATGTTGCTATAATATCAGTGGTTCTAAAACCTTTTCATGTCAAGGGCCCCCAAAATGATATGTATTTTGCCACGGACCCCCATCTCAAAATATGTTGTTCCAGGGACCCCCAGAAGCAAAGATTTGAGTTAAAAATGTCTGTTTTAAATATATATATTCAAAGATTTGCACAAATTTGCAGGATATTTGAAAAGATTTGTGTGTGTGTGTGTGTGTGTGTGTGTGTGTGTGTGTGTGTGTGTGTGTGTGTGTGTGTGTGTGTGTGTGTGTGTGTGTGTGTGTGTGTGTGTGTGTGTGTGTGCAGTATGATGTCATCTCTGTCCTGTGCAATGTTTCTTTACAAAGCCTAAAAGACAAACAGCAATGTATTTTTTCTCCTTTGTTCCAATGTCCAAGGACAACAACAAAAAAACACACAATTAAAATCGTTGATCGCAATTATTTGTACATGACAATGAATCATGGAGTAAACGTCTGCCTGCCTGCCCTGTTTTGATGCACATGAAACAAAAACAATCCCAACTTGAAACCCGCCAACCAAGGTCATTCTGTAAGAATCCTGTCTTATCTCAGCAGACCCTCTCAGAACATGACAAGCTCTTTGAATTTCCCCAAAGTCCTGTTTAATAAAGTGTTCCTCAGTAGTAATGCCTCGTGAAGAAACATTAGCCTACTTAGAAGTGACATTCAAGCATTTAGCCCTACAGCAACACGACCAAAGCTGTAGCGTTGACATTCAACTCAGAACACAACAGCAGCCAAACTGCTGTCACTGTAGTCCCGTGAAACCATGAGAACTACACTACTAAAGACCGTTCTGCGCCAGGCAGCATGATTGTATGTTGTAGAGAAGGGGTCTTCAAGGTTTTTTTTCAGCCTAAGGACCCCCTAGCTGAGAGAGAGACGAAGCAGGGACCCCACACTACATTGCATGCAGTGTGTTGCAAATTAGATAGATATATCCATCTCTCTGTCCATCTAAAGATGACACTTATGTATGTGTGCAGTGGTGGAAAAAGTACTCAAATGTTTTACTCAAGTAAAAGTATCAATAATGCAATGTAGAAGTACTCTGTTAACTCACTGAGTGCCATTAACGTGTTTCACGTGTTTTTACCGTTATGGCGCTGGGTGCCATTAACGTGTTTCACGTGTTTTTGAAAAATTAGCATAAAAAAACAAAAAAAAAAGTTTTTTCTTATTTTTTTTTAAAAACATGTTCAGAACCCAAGATATCATCATCTGAAGATGTGCAGCTCCATCCACTCCTTGTTTAAATTAGAACTGAAAAAGGCTGTATCTCGCTTCCTAAGCACTTTTTGTTTTCTGTGAAAAAAACTCTGGCACTGGGACAAAATAATATTTTTAAAAATCTGGCAATTATGGCACTCAATTGTACTACCTAGGAGTATGCAAAAGACCAAAAACAAATAATCAAAACGTTAAAAAAAATAAAAAAGTTCTGGCACTCAATGAGTTAAAAGTAAAAGTCCGTAATTCAAAATTTACTTGAGCAAAAGTACAAAAGTATCGGAATCAAAATGTACTTAAAGTACAAAAAGTAAAAGTACTAAACTGTTTGAAAATAGCAGATCTACAAGCTCACAACGCGTCGCGATAGCCTAGGTATAAAATAGGACTAAAGTGGTTAATGTATGTTTTATAATGTCATATATTTATATCTGCAAAGTAACTAGTAATAACGTTTTCAATAATGGTAGTGGAGTAAAAGTACAATATTTGCCTCTGAGATAGAAGTATACACAATTGGAAATACTCCGGTAAAGTAAAAGTACCTCAAAATTGTACTTAAGTACAGTACTTGAGTAAATGTACTTAGTTACTTTACACCACTGTATGTGTGTGTGTTCACATTCAATGCAGTCCCTATATTGGGCATGTCATTATAGGTGAATACGTTCAAACATTTCAAAATAATAACAAAATGTATAAGCTCACACAGTGCGATGTGGAGCATTGTGAGCTTGAAGATCGGCTAATTCCAGTACTAGACACCAAGGCACTTAAATCGGTGGCTAAATCAATCATGCCAATAATAAATCACACATCAATCAGCAAGATTCAGCATCAAATAGATCAATATTGCACCACACACACCATCAAGCACATGATATAATACAGAGCATCTCATTGCTAAAGTACATTATAAAAAGAAGGGAAAAGTTGGGTACCCATCCAGCAAAGTAAATTAACCCAGATATTCACCCTATAAAAGTGGGACAAAATAATTATGCGCATATATTAAGAGACATGCCCACAGTACAGTCTGTGTGTAACAATGGAGATGCCATCGCATAGTGAAATGTAAATTTCGAGACCATTTGCATTCCACTATGTGATGACTGCTTCAATATCTGGGGCTCAATTTGCAATTTGATTACACCCCAGCTGCTGATCCATATTTCCCATGCAATAAGCACTTATGCATCGCTCAACTCGCCCCCCCCAGCAAGCCCCCCCCCCCCCCCCAAAGTTCACTCACAATTTAAGCCATCAAGACCGGGAACACATCTGTGTCATTTTAGATCTCTTTGGCTTTTCAAAAAATAGCAGATTGACAAGCTCATAGCCGCACTGTGAGCTTGTAGATCTGCTATTAAATTGTGTTTTTTTTTTTGTAAATCGTTATATATGCTTTTTAAAGCTGAACATTTTAGCTCAAATTACTTCCTTCAATATAAGTTTTTTTTTTTTTTTTTATGTTTAAAATGTTTCTATATCCGTGGTTCTCAATCTTTTTCATGTCAAGGACCTCCAAAACGATATGTATTTGGCCGCGGACCCCCATCTCAAAATAATATGTTGTTCCAGGGACCAGGGACCCCCAGAAGCAAAACCTTTGGTCAAAAATGTTCACTTTAAAAATATATATATATTCAAAGACTTGCACACATTTTCACGATTTAAAAAAAAAATAGCAGATCTACAAGCTCATAGCGCTATGGGCTTGTATATCTGCTATTTTTTAATAGCCTAAGAAATCTAAAATGACACAGATGCGTTCCCGGATTGAATAGGTTAAACGACTCGCACCTGGAAGAGGCCGGATAGACCAAGCATTGCACAGTGGTTCAGGGAACTGTCTTTATGCCTACCTCTAGAAAAAAATCACATATATACTTAAGGACAAACAAGAGATGTTTCAGGAGGTGTGGGTCGTTTTATACAGTATATGGAAAACAATAATCTGCCACATTTAATGGAAGAATCTGGAGAGGAGTAGTGCTGATGTCAATGTATGTTTTTCTTTTGTTTTTTCATTGATTGTCTTGTATGTTTTATTGTAATTGTCCTTTTTGTTTTCTGTTGTGTTTGTAATATAATGTTGAAAAATGTTGTGAAAAGAAAGGAAAAATAAATAAACATATTGTTGAAAAAAAAAAAGATGATTGTGACGCTATATTAGGAGCGGGCAGCAGTGGCTCAAGGGTAGAGTGGCCGGTAGAGCGGCCGGATGGAACATCTGCGAGGTTCCCAGTTCGATCCCGGCCTCCCCGAGAGTTAGTGTCTAAGTGTCCTTGAGCAAGACGCTGAACCCCCTAATTGCTCCTGATGAGCAGGTTGGTGCCTTGCATGGTTTCCTCCACCATCGGTGTATGAATGTGTGTGTGAATGTAATGCACAATCTATGTAAAGCGCTTTGGATAAAAGCCCCATATAAATGCACCATTTATATTAACTATTTTTTCTGGGGACCCTCTGGTACCCCTGTCCCCAAGGACATGTACTTTGAGAACCACTGCATTAGGTTCTAATGTGTCATATAGCAGCGACGCTATATATGAGCGCTGGTTAAATGAGCTGCTGCCAAAAGTTTAATCAAAATTAATCCTCTGTTAATAAGGGAACAGAGATCGCTCTGTCTTTCTGTCGGAAATTGTGCTTAGCTCCCCAGAACCAACGTCTTATAGATGTAGGAGTATAGAGGCAGGCTGCAGCGGTGTCAGGACAGCAGTGGCGGAAAAAGTACTCACATTTTTACTTAAGTAAAATTATCACAATTTACTTGAGTAAAAGTAAAAAAGTATTGGCATCAAAAGTATTTCAAAGAACCAAAAGTACAAAGTACTAATACGAATGGAACCACTGATGATGGCTGGCCAAAACATTTGGTCCTTTAATCGTAAAGAAAATAAAACGTCAACTCACTCTCTTTGCAACCTGTTACTTATTTAAATGTTAATGGTCTAAGACAGTGGTTCTCAACCAGTGGTCCGGGGAACACCAGAGTGTTGGTAACCAAATTGGACCCTTATAGATCTTTAAGATGTTTACACTCTCTTGAGAGCGTAAAATGAAACCAAATGGACCCTTATGGGTCCAAAATCTTATCCAACGACAACAACATATTCTAAGTTTTGTGTCTGAGAGGCTAAATCAAGGATAGTGTTAGTTCATTCAGGACACGGACGTCTTGCACGCTTCAGCTTTCTATTCCCCGTTCACACAGCGCTGCTGGTTATTACGTCACACATTCATACTCCAATCACAGCTCACGCCTTAGCAAAGAGGTTCCTTTATCCCATTAACACATTGAGTGCCAAAAACGGTCCGGACCGTTTTTCATAATCCTAACATGGTGTGCCAAAAACGGTTATGGCCGTTTTTGGCCAAAAATATAAAAAAAAAAATATATATATATATTTTTTTTTTCACAGCACCAGGAGATATAATTTTACGAAGATTTAGACTCCAATCCACCTCCTGGTTAAGTTATGACTTCAAAAGCCTGTATCTCGGATCCTGTGTACTTTTTGTTTTTACGATGTATTTTCGACTATTTTCAACTGGCTGCAATTATGGAACGGATCACCGAATGTTTTTAATCTTTTTCCCCGGATTGTACGAGACCTCTATGTGTGTAATGAGGGGATCACCGTGAGGACGGTGATCACTGAAAATATTTTGTGACTACTTGAAAAAGGTCCAAAAATGGTTAAAATTCCAGGCACTGGAGGTACCCTGTTTTGAAAAAACCCTGGCACTCAATGTGTTAAGACCTGAAGCCGATTCTACAAAATAATGTCTTCTAAATCCCAACAGTATTCTGAAAAAAACGTATGTTTCTATATCAGTGGTGCTCAAACTTTTTCATGTCAATGACCCCCAAAATGATAAGTATTTGGCCGCCGACCCACATCTCAAAACATGTTGTTCCAGGGACCCCCAGAAGCAAAGATTTGAGTTAAAAATGTTCGCTTTAAAACAATATATTCAAAGATTTGCACACATTTTCACTATTTTTCAAAAAAAGCAGATCTACAAGCTCATAGCGCGGCACTCGGTGCCGCGCTATGAGCTTGTATATCTGCTATTTTTGAATAGCCAAAGTGTAAAATAATGCTTTTTTATCTCAAATCAAAAAGTGACAGAGATGCGTTCCAGGTCTTAGACTCTTAATGGGTTAAATACGGCTTCGTATTCACTAGGTTTCTCCTTGTCTTGCCACCTTTTGACTAGAGTCTGGCATAGGCTCAAATACTTGTGATTATCATTTCTGTCTGCTAAACTAATATGTCAATGTATTGCTTATTGTTGATATTGTATCCCTTGGGGGGTTTTGCTTAGCATTCCCTGATTTTGCTGCTTGGACAAAATTCAGGGAATATCTCCAAGAGCAGAGCCTTTAACGTCAAGCCTTAACTGTATTCCATTTGTTGCAATAAATGAGTTAAATGTACTTTGAGTGTTTCTGACTGAAATCTCATCAAAATGGTGGTTCTGTGGCTCAAATGCCAAATAAATAATGGACCTTGATACAGTACGTCAAGGGTTGAAAACCACTGGTCTGAGAAAATATCGCACAAGAGGAGTCAGAGGTGGTAAGCAAAAGTTTTATCTCTCAGATAAGACTGCAGCCATTACTAGATCTCACATGCAGAGATGTTGAGAGCTGCACCCTCGTGTACAGTTTTAAGAACCTTTTAAAAACACACGCTACTGTTTAAAAACAAGCATTTGCTGAATGTTTTAGATTTTATGCGAGTAATAATAATGTGTCTGCAGTGCCGTTGTTGAGATTATCGCAGATTGTTTTCTGTTGCTTTTAAATTAGGTTTGAATGCCGGCTTATGCTGTTTTTAATCCTATTGTATGTCAAGAACTTTGTGCGCTCTCTCTGTGTGAGAAGTGCTATTTAAATACAATTTACTTACTTTACACACACGCACGCAAACACACACACGCACAAACACACACACGCACAAACACACACACAAGGACATTCACACATTGACCCAGACACACACAGGCCCCGCGGGGGGGCATTACTGGGTGCTTTTTAAAGGTTACACACATTTTGCCCCGCATGCTTCCTAAATGAAAGAGATATTTCCATATTCATAAGATCCATGCGACCACTTAATGAGCTAATGACTCTCTCTCTCTCTCTCACACTTTGAACTCTAAAAATAGCACGAGAGAGAGAGAGAGAAAGAGAGAGGAGCCATCAGCCAAAAATAGCCGATCTACAAGTTCACAATGAGTCACGTTGTGACACGTTGTGAGCTTGTAGATGGGGAGATGACGGAAGACAGCGGTCGAAGTATACAGAAAGAGAACGTGACAGTGGTGGAAAAAGTACACAAATTCTTTACTTAAGTAAAAGTACCAATACTGCAATATTAAAAATACTCTGTTACAAGTAAAAGTCCAGAATTCTAAATTTACTTGAGTAAAAGTACAAAAGGATTGGCATCAAAATGTACTTAAAGCACCAAAATTAAAAGTACTAAATATTTGAAAATAGCAGATCTACAAGCTAAAATAGGGCTGAAGATTAATGTATGTTTCATAATAACACAATTTTTATCTGAAAAGTAACTGGTATAGTTTTCAAATAAATGTAGTGGAGTAAAAGTACAATATTTGCCTCTGAGATGTAGTGGAGTAGAAGTAAAAGTATTGGAAATTGGAAATACTCAAGTAAAGTACAAATACCTAAACATGTTACTTAAGTACAGTACTTAAGCAAATGCACTTAGTTACTTTCCACCACTGCGTCACACACCATTGAAAGTAATAGCTATAAAACCTCCCAAGATGTCCATTGAACTCCATTGAACGTCTTCACCCACTGTCAACCTTCTCTTTGGTATAATTGGTCCTCACTGAGGCTCATTAAAAGATGGTCATGGCACCATTTCTCTCTTTACTCAGTCTCAGAGGATGGCTGTGGACAGTTCAGAAACCTGCCTACCAGAGAGACGTCTAAAAATAGAAGTATATACAGCAGTGGTTCTCAAAGTGGGGGCTCTCAGAGTTAAATTAACACTGATGATGAAATGGCATCAACTGGGGGTCCTTGAAATGAAAATGTTTGAGAATCACTGCTGTGCTTCCATAAAAATCGTCTCTTTGGGGGTCCCTCGCATATCTTTTCAAATGGGGGTCCGCGGGCTAATAATATCTGTCAATTTGGGGGTCCTTGACTTGAAACAGTTTGCCACAGATATACAGTATAAAAGTGGAAATACTGAAGTAAAGTACAAGAACCCCAAAGTTGTACTGAAGCACAGTACTTGAGTAAATGTACTTTTCCAACACTGCTTACACGCTGCCTCTCTCTTTCTCTCTCTCTCTCTCTCTCTCTCTCTCTCCCTCTCCCTCTCTCCTCTTATCTGCCAAATGAAGGCAATAAACAGTGAATAGAGAAAAGCTTTCAGCGCTGCAGTTATCTATTCAACGTATAACGGCGTGATAACAGCAATGTGATCAGCTCAACGTGCTTTCCATCCAGCACAGCACAGCACAGCCACCGGAGGCAGCCAGGCCAGGCGGCATGCTAAGTAAATTCTCCCCTTTACGCAAACTCAATTTGCGGGCCCTTAATCTAACTAGGGCCTCCCGCTCCGCCGCGCCGCCGACCCGCAAACACCAACCTTTTTTTTGTGTGGAGCGAGACGGGGGCACATTAAGCCCTTCAGAGGTATTTCTGGAGATGATGAGGTCCAGCTCCTCGCCAGGGCTGGAAAGAACTAGCCTTAGCAATACTGCAGTGTCAATAAAAGACTGTTCAAAGTAAAAGTCCTGCAGGCGGTCGGGTGGCACATCATGTGGTAAAATGCCTGCCGGACACAATTGGCACCGTGTTCGGGGGCCGGAAGCCGGTCGGGGGGGGAGGAGGAGGGTGACGGGGTTAAAAACACACCAAATTAATGAGACACAAAAAAAGCCAGAAGCTTGTTTCCATTAACTCATTCACTGCCAAGGATGACTTTGACGACTTTTTTTTCCAAAGGCCCCAGACTGCCAAGTCTGCCAAGGGCCCCAGACTGCCAAGGGCCAATCTGTGTCTCTGCCTCAGAGACACAAATGCAGGAGATCCCTTGATCCCAAGATTTCCTCCTCCATTCACTTCCTTGTTAATTGATTTAATAAGACCTGGAACGCATCTGTGTCGCTTTAGATTTCTTTGGCTATTAAAAAATAGCAGATATACAAGCTCATAGCGCGGCACCGAGTGCCGCGCTATGAGCTTGTATATCTGCTATTTTTGAAAAATATTGAACTTTTTGGGGTTTTTTTTTTTCAAAAAACTGTTAGGATTTAGATTTTGTTTTTGAAATCGCCTCAGGTCTAAAAGGGTTAAAAAAAAGCTTGTATCTCGCCTTCCTGGTGTTATTCTGCATTTTTGACGAGTCATGCTATATTCAACGGCTAGCTAACGGGCGGTCGCGATGACATTTTCTTTTTTTTCCCGCGGAAGCACGGTGAAACCCTCCGTTGTTATAGCAACAATCAGGAGATCGATCGGTCATACTGGAGATCAAATATTCTGTGACTAGTTGAAAAAGTAAGATAAACGAAAACATCGCTGGCAGTCTGGCCTTTATTTATTGTATTACTCTGGCAGTGAATGAGTATATATACAGGACTTGTAAGAGAGTACTCTACAACATCGTGGGTATTGCTACTTTTATTTAAGTACCGAGTGTCTGTCTTTTTGTTTGTTTGTTTGTTTGTTTGTTTGTTAGCTCCTGCGGTGGTGTACTGTATCTCCACCTCCCCTCATCCTAATCCTTAATCTCCCCCTCTCTCGTCTCTCTCTCCTGGATTAGAGCCACCGCCGCCGTGTCAAATCTCTCTCTCTCCCCATCTCTCCTCCTCCTCCTCATCTCCCCGGTTCTCCTGCTATATACCGTACGCCTCCTCTCTCCTGTCCCCTCGTGTCCTCTCCTCCTCCCCTCTGCCTCACTCTCTCCTGTGTGGTACCTTATCAAACTCTCTCTCTCTCTCTCTCTCTCTCTCTCTCTCTCTCTCTCTCTCTAAACCCCTCCCTACAGTACCAGCTTGCTGACGTTGACACAGATCAAACAAAGTGGCTTACAGCGCTCTTATGTTTGATTTAAACTAGTCTCGCCAGACAACTATTCCACAATCTCCAAATGCTATATAGAGTCTGGAACTGCACATCCCGAAAGCCCAGAAAGGAAGCCGTCATCTGTTCGTGAAGATATATTTTAAAATATTTTTGAGTGGTGCCAACCACTCCTACATTTGACTTTGTCCGTGTGTCCGTATGTCCGTCCGTCCGTATGTCCGTCCGTATGTTTGAGCACGGCCAATTGGTCAAGCTTCAAGTGACACGGGACAATATGTTGTCACGTGTCACGTGACAACATATTGTTGCTGATTGCAACACAAGGATGCAACCAGTTACACTTTCAAAGCCACCACTCTCTTCACACTGGGTGTGATTTTTTGAGTGGTGCCAACCACTCCTATATCTGACTTTGTCCGTGTGTGTGTCCGTATGTATGTATGTCCAATAAACATTGATGACAACACGGGTGATGACAATACGGGGCTCATCAAAGGCACCACTCTCTTCACACAGGGTGTGATTTTTACAGTATATTTTAGAATTTCCATTTCTGCTAGGCTAGGGGTCTTCAACGTTTTCAGGCCAAGGACCCCCTAGCTGAGAGAGAGATGAAGCAGGGACCCCCTCTATTTTGTATCAAATTGCGTTTCAGATTCAACTGCGAGGCGTTGTGAGCTTGGCTAAAGTTCTCCTCAGAAAAGAGATGCTAGTGGTTAAGGTACAAAAAAAAAAAATCATATCACACAAATATTTGGTGGACCCCCTGTAGTAACTCTGAGGACCCCCTATGTGTCCCGGACCCCCTTTTGAAGACCTCTGTGCTAAGCTATAATATGCGTTGATTATTAGATTCATATTGGGACAAATGTGTGTGACAGTAAAGATGAAACGGAAGCGAGGAGGAGGAGGAGGAGGAGGAGGCGTCTGGCATCTGTCTTTATCCTCTGACTCAGAGCTGCTTCCGTTCCTCCAGACCGTATGACAGACAGACAGTGGTGAAAAAAAGTACTCAAATGTTTTACTTCAGTAAATGTAGAAATACTCTGTTACAAGTAAAAGTCCGGAATTAATAATAGTAAAAGTACAAAAGTTTTGGTATCCAAATGTACTTAAAGGAGGAGTTCACCCAAAAAATGACTTATTTTCTATTATCAATTGCACACCCTATGAAGCCTTGAATCCATGGATTTATTTTTGTTTTTGTCGCATTCCTAAGCTAATAATTTGATTCCCGTCTCCTACCGGCTAATGTATCCGGTAGGAGACACAAAGTACATTATTTGTGTCTCCTACCGGATACACACACGGTCATCAAATCATTGTCTTAGGAATGCCACAAAAACAAAAATAAATCCATGAAATCAAGGCTTCATGGGGTGTGTAATTGATAGAAAATAAGTATTTCTTTGGGTGAACTCCTCCTTTAAAGTACCAAAAGTAGAAAGTACTCTTTACGCAGAATGTCCCATTTCAAGTTTTCAAATGCAGAGCAGATCTACAAGCTCACAATGCATTGCAATGAACTTCTATGTTCGCTACACAGCACCGGTGGAAGCACGGCCATACTGTAGCTTAGTGGAGTAGAGAGGCCGTCTGGTAAAGAGACGGTTACGAAGTGTCCCTGAGCAAGACACTTAATTACCCCCCCTTAATAACTGCTCCCTCCCTGAGTGCTCATCATGATCACCTGAGCAGCCATCAGCTGGCTGAAATGGAATTTCCCCCGTGGGTTCAATAAAGGTCTGCCTATATAAATCAAGCTAAACATCTGTGAATGGAGAGCAAGCAGGCGCGTGCACGCACGCACGCACGCACGCACGCACACACACACACACACACACACACACACACACACACACACACACACTGTAGGAATGTGGAATATACATTCGAAGATTTGCACAAATCTTCACGATTTTTCAAAAATAGCAGATCTACAAGCTCATAGTGCGGCACTCGGTGCCGCACTATGAGCTTGTAGATCTGCTATTTTTGAACAGCCAAAGTATAAAATATGGATAATGTTGGGGTTAAAATGATTGTGACGCTAATAACACATTTTGGTGGGGACCCACTGGTACCCCTGGGGGTCCGCGGACCACACTTTGAGAACCAATGCTCTAGGCAGCCTGCAGTCTGATTAGAATGTGGAATTTGAACCTCCAGCAGAAAACTAAACTTAAGATTTAGTTTGTTATACAGCCTTGTTGAATGCTGCCAATTCAGTTACAGTGTGTTACTATATCTGTCGAAACTGAATATATAATCATATTCCATTATAAACTACTAAGATGTACTTGAAAAGCGATTATATTGCTACGCGGACGTACGGAAATGGGATGAATGTCCTCCATTCAGAAAGTTAAAAAAAAAAGAAAACAAAACAAAGAAGGAAAGAAAACAGAATAGTTCTTCCTCCAGTGGATAAATCAATAGAATCATCATAGCCTTGCTTCCACTCTTCATCTGGCTCAATACTCTGTCTACACTGTCAAAGCCCTCAGTGACTCTGCATTCATACACTCTCACAGTTAAAGGAGAATTTCGCCCTAGGCGTTTTCTGACCATTATTTGAGGTGGTTAACTCATCATGAGAGTGGTCCAGGACGCCCAGTTCATAACAAGCGATGATGTTCTCCCTTCCGGGGGAAAAGCAAAAGCAAAAGCAAAAGCAGCTCAGAGCGGGAGTGTTTGGTGCTTGGCTAAATCCGCTTATTACTGCAGCTCAAAAACAGTTTTTTCTTGTATATATATATCCGTCTGATCCCCGAGATGGAGAACATTGCTCATTATGAACTGGGGGGTCCTGTACCACTCTTACGATGAGTTGACAAGCTCCAATAACGGTAAGAAATCGCCTTGGAGTTACTACAGGGGGTCCGACAAATCTTTGTGTGACGGGGAACGTTAGCCGAAAATAGCAGATCTACAAGCTCACAACGCCTCGCGCTACGAGGCGTTGTGAGCTTGTAGATCGTCTATTTTCGCAGAGTTGGTGTAGAGGGAAAAAGAGCAGACCAAGTACAGAGCCCACGGTCAAGTTGACTGAATATTGAGGGTTTAACCAAAAGTTACAGATCCATAAGCTCACTTTTGAGCTTGTAGATCTGCTACTTTGCTATTTTTTTTATTTTAAACCTGAAAAGAAACCAGTTTTGAACAGGCTTCCACCCGACAGAGACAATATATTGTTTTGTACCCATCATTATCCCTCTATAGCAGTAGTCATCAGACACTGCAGTAGTGTGGTGGTGTTTACCTGCAGGAAAACACATTGTCCTCTTTACTGTATTTATTTGGCTGTTTTCACCGTTTGTTTTGGTAGACGGGGATGTTTTTTGGGGCGTCTACCAAAACAAACAGTGAAAACATCCAAACAAAGCAAGAGGACAGTGTGTTTCTGCAGGTAAACACCACCACACTACTGCAGTGGCTAATCATTGATGGTATAGAGAGACATGCTGGTTAAAAAAAGGATATATACTGTTTTGTTTTATAAACACAGAGCAAAGTTACATACAATTACAATTTAGTTTAGCACACACTCTTTATCCAGAAAGAGCTGTTTACCCAGGGTAAACACACGCATCAAATGCAGAGAGACAGCGTAGTGCCTCAGTAATCTATGATCACAGGTAAACCAAGAGCCTAGCATCAGTCTAACTCTAAACAATACAATATATATATACATTTTTTTTTAAATATGTACCTTAATCTATAGCAAATGTCAGGTAAACCTAGCAGAACATAGCATCTGTATAAATAACGTTATCTAAATGACATTTTAACCTTTGCATAAGACTGCATGGTCGTCAAAGCTAGGTCAAGTGCTACGGGCTAAGGTGGAGCCTGAGAGAATCTTCAGATTCAGAAGATTGGGAGTGAGTCTGCAGTTCTAACTGCAATGTGGACTTTGTTCCACAGTTTGGGAGCCAGAAGGGAGAAGGGTCTGGGACGTTGTCCCGGGTGTGAGTACAGTAGGAGGGATGTGTCGTTATTACCTCTTCCTAGTAGAGTCAAATCACTATTACTTGCATTGAGATATATATATTTAATTTAAGCCATGTTTTACAAGCTCACATAAATGTGACGCGATGTGTACTTTTACTTTGTATGCGTGTATATTTTGAAAGCCAATACTTTTGTACTTTTCCTCAAGTCAAATTTTAAATACAAGACAACACAGTGTTGAAAAACGACGATATAAAAGTTACAGATAAAGAAACCAAGACACATTATAGTGTATACTGCTACTTAACACCCATTCAGACCTGGAACGCATCTGTGTCACTTTAGATTTCTTTGGCTATTCAAAAATAGCAGATCAATAAGCTCATAGCGCGGTACCGAGTGCCGCGCTATGAGCTTGTAGATCTGCTATTTTTGAAAAATTTCTTTTTTTTTTTTTTTCAAAAAAATGTTTTTTATTTATTTATTATTTTTTTTTTTTAGAAAACATTTTTAAGAATGTCCTCAGGTCTTAATGGGTTAAGCAAAGAGTGCATTATCTTCTCCCACCCTTGGTTGCAGATTGTGGGTTGGCCGCCAGGCAGCTAAACAACGTAATTTATTTCATCAAGCAGACAGACAGACAGACAGACAGACAGACAGACAGACAGACAGACAGACAGACAGACAGACAGACAGGCAGGCACGAGGCAGACAGACAGGCAGACGGGCGACAATAGGCGGTGTGCGTTTCACCACCTGTGTCTACAGTGGGGCCATTAACGTCCTCCTCCCACGCTTAAACAGCACTCATCAATCTGTGTGTCTGTGACACCGACCGGCCCTGTCACCGTGTGGAAGAGGAAGGTAATAGGCCCCCTCAAACCGCCTCCTGTGTCCTCCTTCTCATCCTGCTCCTCCTTGTCTGAGGTATTAGGCAGTCGTGGAAAAAGTACTCAAATGTTTTACTTAAGTAAAAGTACCAATACTGCAATGTAGAAGTACTCTGTTACAAGTTAAAGTCCGGAATTCACAATTGACTTGAGTAAAAGTACGAAAGTGTTGGTATGACAATGTACTTAAAGTACCAAAAGTAGACAGTACTCATTACGCAGAATGTCCCATTTCAAGTTTTCAAATCATCATATAAAAATCATTTGAAAATAGCCGATCTACAAGCTTGCAATGCGTCGCGATGCGACGCATTGCAAGCTTGTAGATCGGCTATTTTCAAATGGCCGAAATGTATATACGCCTGAAGCGATTAAAGTATGTTTTGTAATAATAATCAAAATCTAAAAAGTAACAAGTAACTAAAGTTTTCAAATAAATGTAGTGGAGTAAATGTACAATATTTGGATCTGAGATGCAGTGGAGTAGAAGTAAAAGTATAGACAATTGGAAATACTCCAAGTACTACTTAAGTACAGTACTTGAGTAAATGTACTTAGTTACTTTCCACCACTGCTGAGGTATAGGCCGTTTAAAAGAAAGAAAGGAAAAGCGTGGGTGTGCATTTAACTCAGAGCTCAATGAACACTGTGGATTTCACAGTGTGTAGACACAGGATATTGAGCCAGATGAGGAGTGGAAGCAGTCTATGATGTCTATTGATTTATCCTGTGGTGGTAGGAAGAAGTATTCAGGTTTTTTTTTCTTCTCTTCTCTGTTTTACTTAAAGGTATATTATGCACTCCCATAGTTACTGCCCACACAGAGTAAAAATCCGTGACGTTGGCTTACAAAGCTACCAAAGGCATGGCACCCCCATATACTGTCTCCAAAGCCTGATCCAACCCTACAACCTCTCCCTAATCGAAAGGTAACTAGTAACTAGGGCTGTCAACTTTCCTCAGAAATTATATTCGAATATTGGTCTTAAAAATTGGCAGATATTCGAATATTATTATTATAAAAAATATATATAAAAACATTTAAAAAATGTTTTTTTTTGCTGTTGACAGAAACAGTACGAAAAACAATGTATCGAGTGCTCGGATCCAATAAAACATACATTTTGTTTGTTTTTATAACTTGATACATTGTTTTTTGTATTGTCCCTGTCAAATAAACATAAAAAAAGGTTATTTTTTTTAAATTAATTAATACAATACTTTTTTATTAATATAATATTTGTTTTAATATTCAAATATTAAATTTCATATTTGCATATATATATTTTCCAAATATTTGAATAATATTCGAATATCGAATATTCGTTTGACAGCCCTACTAATAACTAAAGCTGTCAAATAATTGCAGTGGATTAAAAGGTAAAATATTTGCATCTGAGGTAAAGTATTGAAACATTTTAAATACTCATGTAGAGTAAAAAGTAAAAGTACCTACAAATTGTAACTTAAGTACAGTACTTGAGTAAATTATGAGTCAATTATTATATCGTGAAAACCTCATATGTCCAAAACTGTTAACTTTTCAAAAATAGCAAACATAGCAGATCTACAAGCTCAAAACGTGCCTCTTCGCGTCGCGTTTTGAGCTTGTAGATCTGCTACATTTGATGCTTGTGCTGTAGTGTAATAACGCGTTGGGCGTTAATTTACCAAAAAAACACTATAAGTTAGAATATGAAGATAAGAGGTTTCTGCCAGACAGCAACTATACAGTTATACCTTCCTCCCCCGCGTCCCTGGGAAGAAGACGATGTTTTGTTTATCTCACCTTTGTCTCCTCCTCCTCCTCCTCCTACCCAACCCCCCCTCCCTCCCCTCCTCCTCCCCTCCCCTCCCCTCCTCCTCCCCCTACCCAGCATGCCTTTCACCAGCCTTTGCGACGGAACGGTCTCACAACGAGCGTCTCCATGGCGACCGCAGCCGGTGGAGCTCGCTCGCTCGCTCTCTCGCTCGCTGGCAGAGAAGAGAGAGAGAGGTGTGTGTGCGTGTGCGTGTGCGTGTGTGTGTGTGTGTGTGTGTGTGCGTGCGCTCTATGCGAGGTAGACAACCTGATAGGGCGTTTATCTGGATGACGCACTTAACTTTTTTTTAGGTCCCTGCTTTTCTTTTAACTCAGATGATCTGTTAAAGTGAACATACTGTACATGCAGTATGCCTTTCAGCGTTGCCACGTTTTGCAAGAGAAATAAGCAACCAGGTCTATGAAAACAAGCCCAAAAGAGGCAACTTTACAGTAGGCCACATGAGCTCTTTAAACCTATATACCCATCAGATATTTGAAAATAGTCCATCTACAAGTCGTGATCTTGTAGATCTGCTATTTTCAAAACAATCTTGGAAAAAAAGTGAAAGATGTTGAGATTTCCAAGTGGGTTATGATCCGGAAAAGGTTGAGAACCACTGATGTATATTAATGTTTCATTGTTGGATGATCATATTACATGTGGCCAAAGTGTAAATTAAAATTAGTGAGGTAAAATGAATGATAAAGTAATGACTGTGAGCAGTGGGTTCAAAATCCAGACAGCTCTGAATTAGTTACTAAATTAGCGTCACAATAATTTTAACCACTTTAACCATATGTTATATTTTTGGCTATTCAAAGATAGCAGATATACAAGCTCATAGCTTGGGTGCCTCACTCTCAGCTTGTAAATCTGCTATTTTTGCAAAATCGTGAAAATGTGTGCAACTCTTTGAATATATCTATATTTTTATTTAAGCGAACAAATCTTTGCTTCTTGGGGGTCAGTGTCACAAAATATGAGATGGGGGGGGGGGGGGGGGGGCACAGCCAAATACATATAATTCTGGGGGTCCTTCACGTGAAAGACTTTGAGAACCACTAGCATAAAGATACAGAGAGAGAAAGAGGTAAATGTGTTGATGGTATAAAGATACAGAGGAGTGAGGCTATATAGCTATGATTCTGCCCCCACTGGCAGAGATGACGCTTTCAAATGCATATGCATCCATTCCACACCCAAGGAGCTGGTGCACCCCCCCACCCCCCCACACACACACACACACACACACACATGCAGCAGATGGCGAACCATCATGGGGCTTCTGGCGTTCAGTCAGTTCCTTTCCTTCTCCCCACACACACACACACACGTAAAGCAGACGCACACACACACACACACAGGTTTGTATTACTATACTTGTGAGGACATCAACGCTTTAGGACAGCCATTGTATGAATGTCATTTAAAAATATATATTTTTTGCCATTTTTAACCGTAAGCCTAAAGCCGAAAAACAGCAGATCTACAAGCCCACAACGCGTCGCAGCGCGACGCGTTGTGGGCTTGTAGATCTGCTGTTTTTCGGTGCACGACACTGCCGCACAACTAAGTATAAATCATGTTTAACTCTAATTCCAATCCCTAAACCTAACCTCTAAATGTCTAATCCTAACCTGAATGTCTTTCTAATTGTAAACGTATCTCTAAAAAATGTTTTTTTAAACTATAAAACAACCATTTGTCTTGTGAGGACCAGGAAAACGGTCCTCACAATGTATATGTCTTCAAGTTCTACTATACTTGGTCCTCGCAAGTATAGTAACACACACACACACACACACACACACACACACACACACACACACACACACACACACACACACACACACACACACACACACACACACACACAGTGTGAGTAGGTTCAGGCTACGTCTACCGCAGTCTTTCTTGAGCACTAAAAGAATCCAGGCCATGGCTGTCGTCGAGCAGAAACCTCTCATCTCTGTATTTTAACCTTTTGTGTGTTCGTAAATTGACGCCCTACTTGATCATACTACAGTGTCACATATTTAACCAATGAAAAGTATCAACAAGAAGCCGGGACAAAATAATAACTACAGTGGATGTATTGGAACACACAGGTCCTATATCTTACATTCCATTCCATGACCGTCACAAGGTTATATTATGGTCATACATGGTTTCAGAGCGATGGAGACAATATCCCAGGTCCTGCAGAGACATGCACACACATCAGAGATCACCTGCCTACCAGTGACATCATCGATAGGGAATACAAGCTAATGGAAAACTGCAGGAAACACATCTGTCACACATGAACACATCACGGATCACCTGCGCCGCTTGCTGCTTAGTACAAATGGAAATAAAATAATAAAATGTAAAGATATTTAAAAAAAATATTTTCGTGAACGGAAGTTTCCTCTCTCGGATTTGGGGAGTTGCAGTTCCAGACTCTATATAGCATCCAGACTCTATATAGCACTCTATATAGCTTTTTAGCTTTCGTAAACAAAAGTTGCACAGGGCAGATATGACAAATAACACATATTTAATTACTTTATACTTAAAAATAAACATTAATAGTGGAAATAACCGATATATAATCTCAAAACGTGTTGCATCGCGACGCGTTTTGAGCTTATAGATCGGCTATTTCCACTATTTTTTTTTCTTTAACATGGAATTGATTATGACGATTATGCAAAAATAATTGGGAATATATAAAATAATTGCGATTAGACGATTATGTAATAATTGTGACAGGCCTACACGGAAACACATCTGTCACATGCACACAGCAGAGATCACCTGCCCCCCCCTAGCACTAACAAGGAAACACACCTGTCACATGCACACATTAGATCACCTGCCCCCCCCTATCTAACAAGGAAACACATCTGTCACATGCACACATTAGATCACCTGCCCCCCCCCAGCACTAACAAGGAAACACACCTGTCACATGCACACAGCACAGATCACCTGCCCCCCCCCCCCGCACTAACAAGGAAACATCTGTCATTTGAGATCACCTGCCCCCCGCACTAACAATAAGACACATCTGTCACTTGAAAAGGGGGGACTGTTTGCTAGGAATGTTAAATGACTGTAGACACTGTGATATAGAGGGTACCGCTCATAATTCCGACATCCCACTACTCCGACTACGTGGCTTCCGCGTGCGGTTAGGGTTAGGGTTAGGTATAGGGTTAGGGTTAGGTATAGGGTTAGGGTTAGGTATAGGGTTAGTAACCATCGGAAAGGCGACATGTCGGCTTCCCGACATGATACTAGAATGATACTAGAATGTCAACTATTTCGGAAAATGTTCAATATGCACTGTCTGACACGTGTCATGGAAATGATCACACAATAGAGCAACGTCTCTCCTAACGTGGGGTCTGGGGGGACCCTTACGCTGCGTTCAACACTGGCATCTACAAAAGATACAGCTCAGGGGTAGAGTGGCCGGTAGAGCAGCCGGATAGGAACCGCAATGTTCCTGCAGTTCGAATCCCGAGCTCCCCCAGAGTTAGCGTCGAAGTGTCCTTGAGCAAGATGCTGAACCCCTAATTGCTCCCGATGAGCAGGTTGGTGCACATCTGCCATCGGTGTATGAATGTGTGTGTGAATGGGTGAATGTAAAGCACAATCTATGTAAAGCACAATCTATGTAAAGCACAATCTATGTAAAGCACAATCTATGTAAAGCACGTTGAATAAAAGCGCTATATAAATGCACCATTTATAGAGTTAGTGTCAAAATGTCCTTGAGCAAGACGCAGAACCCCTAATTGCTCCCGAGCAGATTGGAGCAGATTGGTGCCTTGTATGGTTTCCTCCGCCATCGAATGTGTGTGTGAATGGGTGAATGTAATGTACAATCCATGTAAAGCGCTTTGGATAAAAGCGCTATATAAATGCACCATTGATACAAAGCAACACAACGTATATGTCGGCGTGTAGCTGTGTAAGTGTTCAACATGCTCATTGACGTCATCCAGAATGTGTGCAATACAATAGGGACATTTTTTTACCACCCAGTTACAAGCAGGAATTGTGTGAAGAGAGAAGACGGAGAGCAGAAACGGTTAAACAACACTTGGTGGTCTTGTAGCTTTGTAGCTGCAGTTGAAGCAAAGCTCAACTATAGGACTGTAAGCTTTGCTAGATGTTGTAGCAGATCTACAAACGCCGGCCGTCGTTTTGTAATCTTCATGTCACTGCATGGCTTAAAGTGGCTTCCATTGAAAATTAAAGGTAGCCTGTAGCTTTACATCTGCATGCCAGTGTGAAGTTACACACTGACAGACACCATATGGACCCGTAATACGGACCCTTACAGGTCCATTTGGTTCCATTTGTTACACTCTCAGAGAATGAATAATTTACAGTGTAGACTAGGTTCCCAGGGCTTTAAAAAAAGGTATAAAATGGTGGGTCTGTGGCCTTATGCATATCAAACAGGGGGGGTCCTTGAGAAGCACTGCACTAGAGTGCACTGCAGAAGAAAGAAATTCAGGAAACAGACAGAAAGATAAGTGTGTGTGTGTGTGTGTGTGTGTGTGTGTGTGTGTGTGTGTGTGTGTGTGTGTGTGTGTGTGTGTGTGTGTGTGTGTCTGCCCTGCATGCATGTGTGGATGCGTGCGTCTGTGCGTGTGTGGACGGGGTGTCATAATACATTTTCATTTTAACCACCATAGAAACCGGATCCCGGACCATCTGTTCCAGCCCGCAGCAACAGTTAAGGTGGCTGTCATACGGTGTCATTACTGTCACACTACTGTCATCCCTGTCACACAGCGCTGCACGGCTCAGCCGACTGAGCTGCAGCAGCCTAAACCAAACTAAACATTATGCACCGTACACTACACCCCTGTTGCACCAGTTGTTCCCATACTGTACCAACACCAGTATCGGAAAAGCTGCCGATATACTAGGGCTGTCAAGCGAATATTCGATATTTGAATATTATTCGAATATTTGGAAAATACGTATATTCGAATATGAAAATTAATATTTGAATTAAAAAAAAAATACATATATTTTTGTATGTATTTGTATGTATGTTTATTTGACAGGGACAATACAAAAAACAATGTATGTTTTATTGGTTACGAGCACTCGATACATTGATTTTTTTACTGTTTCTGTCAAAAAAATAAATAATTGAAAACATTGAAAAAAAAGAATAAATCTTTTTTTTTTATAATAATAATAATAATATTCGAATATATTCGAATATCTGCACATTTTTAAGACCAATATTCGAATATCATTTCTGAGGAAAGTTGACAGCCCTACGATATACTGCCTAAAATGCTGCTATCGGTATCGGCGAGTAACTATGCACCCAAACCTGGCTTAATACACAGGCTTTAGAAGCTGTACAAGCCCTGCATGGCACCAAGCAAACGTCTGGCAAAAGCAACGAACGAAAGAACTGGACAATTGCAAGTACAGTAAGTAAGTAAGTAAGGCGGATTTCCATTGGCATGGTACCACACCACACCACACCACACCAACCACCACAGCAGCGGTTTCCACTACAATGAAGTGGGTAGAGTGGTGTGTAAGTGGTACTAAACTGGTGCCTAAAAAGTACCCAGTCCTGGGTAGGTCTGAGCTAGGCCAAGCTGGGCCACATGCACAGGTGATTTGCATTTGTATACAGGACAGTTGGCCACTCACCTACATTCCATTGTTAGGCAAAAATTTACATTACAAATGAGTGTGAATGACCGGAGTCTGCTACTCATACCTGTGGATTTGAGCAGGGGTACTTTTGTGTAATGGAAACAGTAGATAATTTGAAGCGGTGCGGTTCTGGTCTGGTATATGCTGGACTGGACTGGTCTATAAGCCGTAATGGAAAAAGGGTTTTAACAGTCTGAAAAGGTTTAGGGAATCCTCTATGCCAATGAGACATGTCACACTCCATGGACCCTCATCCCTCTCCTCTCCTCTCCTCTCTCCTATTCAAAAATAGCAGATCTACAAGCTCACCGAGTGCCCCGCTATGAGCTTGTAGATCTGCTATTTTTGAAAAATCGTGAAAATGTGTGCAAATATTTGAATATATATATTTTTTTTTAAAAGCGAACATTTGTAACTCAAATCTTTGCTTCTGGGTGGGGGGGGGTCCCTAATATTTTGAGATGGGGGGGTCTGTGAATAAATACATATAATTTTGGGGGGTCCTTGACATGAAAAAGTTTGAGAACCACTGATATTATAGCAACATAAGTTTTTTTTTCCAAAGATTCTTAGGATTTAGAAGACATTTGTAGAATCCCCAGAAGCAAAGATTTGAGTTAAAATGTAAAAAAATAAAATAAAATAGCAGATCTAAAAGCTTGTAGCGCAGCACTCTGTGCCATGAGCTTGTAGATCTGCTATTTTTTAATAGCCCAAATTATAAATTTAACGGTCAAAGCACAAACAAATAATCTCAAATGACACAGCTCTATGCGTTCCTGCATGGACCCTCATCCCTCTCCTCTCTCTCCTGCCTCTCCTCTCCTCTCTGTGATGCCACAGAGCAGCTGTACCGAAGCCAAACCTCTGCATGGCTCTGACCTCAATCTCTGCCAGTCCAGGGCGCCATGGGAACCACGCCATGGACGCCCTACAATAGGCTGACGACGTGTGCACGTGCACACACGTGCGCATGCATGCCTGCCTGGCCTGCCCACGCGCGCATCATCATCATCCCTCCTGAAGCTGAAGGGCCCCTCAAGGTCATGGCAGACAACATGCATCTGCTAATGGATGGCCCGTCCTTCAGGACGAGACCCGGCAACAGATGGAAAGCAGGGTTTTTACACGTATTAACACATGCTACGGGAAATACATATTCGCCCCGGCTGTCCGGCTGAAACCACGTATCTCCATCTTTCACCTATATGTTGTCGTTTTTTTTTTTTTCATAAATTAATTTTGCCAGAATTATTTCTGGCCGCGTTTGAACACTGCCATATTTTTCATTGAAAAAAAAAAGTACTCAGGAGCCGAGATACAGAATTTTTAAGTTTTAAGTTAACAAGGAAGTGGATGGGAGTCTATATCTTCGAAAAATCATATCTCCTTGGTCTTTGGGTCAAAAAAAAAAAAAAAAATCTAAAAATAAAAAAAAAAATAAAAAAAATATTTTTAATTTTTTAATTTTTTTAAAAAGTCGTTTTAGTCGTTCTTGGCAGGCATGGCTTATGGACAGAAGTCGTTTTAGTCGTTCTAGGCAGTATATGAGTTAATCGAGTGCCGCGCTATGAGCTTGTAGATCTGCTATCTGCTAAATCTTTGAATATGCATACATTTTTTTAAAGCGAACGTTTGTAACTCAAATCTTTGCTTCTGGGGATCTCTGGAACAACATATTTTGAGATATGTTTGTTTTTTAAATATTTAAATATTTTATATTTTTATATATTTTATATATTTTATATATTTTATATATTTTATATTTTTTTATATTTTTAATGTTTAAAAAAAACTATTAGGATTTAGAAAACATTTTTAGAATCGGTCCCAGGTCTTAAGGTCTCCTACAATAGCATTTATTCAACCCCAGGTTGAAAGCGGTTAACCCAGACCTGGAACGCATCTGTGTCACTTTAGATTTCTTTGGCTATTCAAAAATAGCAGATATACAAGCTGATAGCGCGGCACTTTTTAATCTTTTTTTTCTTCAAAAAACGGAATTTAGAAAACATTTTTAAGAATCGCCTCAGGTTTTAATATGTTAAATGTGTCGGTTAACGAAAACTATGTGTGACTAAATAATAACTACATTGGATCCATTGGATCCATCGGAACACTAGGTTCTCCCCCCCCCCACCCCCCCCCCCCCATTTCCTGAACAGCCACATACCAGCTTTCCCAACCCGGCAGAGAAGATAAACGATGTCCTGTACAGGGAGGAGATTAATGTGGAGATCAGAGAGGAAATGCAGTAAATGTGCTTACAAAGCTAGCTGGTCAGCACGGGTCTGAGGGGGAGGTGTTGATAAAAGGTGTCCGGCTGCGTGTAAATCTGATTGGATGGACCTTAACCCATTAAGGTCTGAGTACGATTCTTAAAATGCCTTCTAAATCATAACAGATTTTTGATAAAATATATAAAAAATATTTTTTTAACGATTTTTCAAAAATAGCAGATCTACAAGCTCGTAGCGCGGCACTCGGTGACGCGCTATGAGCTTGTATATCTGCTATTTTTGAATAGCCAAAGACATCTTAAAATGACACAGATGCGTCCCCGGTCTTAAAGGGTTAACGCTCCCGCCAAACGACATACGAGGCTTAACTTCCTTTGACCTTATATACTGTCTGTGTGCACACAGCCAAACGGGCTCCCATCCGCTTAACATGGTCGGCTATAAAGCCCTGACTCAAACAAAGCGCTGTGGGCTTGTAGATCGGCTATTTTTCCTACTGTTTTGTAGGTACCACTCAGATGGGCCATAATACTGTGAAAACATTACCAAAAAGATTCATGAATAAATAATAAAAACGAGTTAGTCGACCACATGACAATTCCTCAATTATGGCAACATCAGACACTGAAATAATATTTCCATTCTCACACACCAATGTTTTACAATAAATTGCAAAGAATTCACCTTTTGTACTTGGAGCATGTTTTCACATAAAGATACGTGAGATAAGCCTTTGTAAACAACACAGGTTATCAGCATTGACTTTGTGAGATGGATTGTATAAAAGTGATATATATTATTTTATGTCCTAAGCGCAAAACAATGGCCTAAGTGTCATAGTGCAGGCCCAGCCCAGGGACCTGCAACATGAAAAATGAGGCCGGGGCATCCATATATGTATAATTCTTTTCACGCTCCTAAGACACAAAAAGGAGCCCAATCCATGGAAGAAGCACCTTTGCTCACGTGACATGGATCGCCTTCCCTTATTGGCACGTCCTGGGATGTGACGTCACCATAGCTAAAAGAATTGTCGGTCTATGACACGATGCACAACCAAGCAAGAATCTGACGTCAATGGTCGTTCACCCCAATCACTATAATGATGACATCATCACATCTTTTAACCCTTTAAGACCTGAGGCGATTCTTTAAAAAAAAAAAAATCCTAACAGTTTAACACATCGAGTGCCGTAAACAGTCCGGACCGTTTTTGACCCAATTTCCAAGGAGTTTCTGAGAAGGAGAGGCCGGATGTGGATCCATGTCAAAAATCCTTCCGGTCGGCCATTCCAATGTTATCTCTTTGACTGAAAGCTTAATATCTCCATTTCTTTTTAACGTGGTGGAAGCGAGCCGTTTTCGATTGGCGATCACGCTGCAATGGGGGATCGCGGTGGAAATATTATTGTTCCAGGCGTTAGTCGGGACCCTCCGCCGTCTCGCACGCACGCTTGTTTACATGCACTTCCGCGTCGGGGCTTCTACAGCACGAAGCATATCAACGTAAGTGGAAGGAAGAAATGCTGGCACTGAACGTATAATATGTTAATAAACCTCTGGCACCCAAAAAGAAAAAACGCAATTTTTCAAAAATAGCAGATCTACAAGCTCATAGCGCGGCACCGAGTGCCGCGCTATGAGCTTGTATATCTGCTATTTTTCAATAGCCAAATAAATCTTAAAGTGACACAGATGCGTTCCAGGTCTTAATGGGTTAAAATCACTTCTGAAAACCTTCATGTTCAGAAAAGCCTTTTACTAAACCATCCTCTCACAACAGTATATAATTTATTCTTAGTACTTTTCCGCCTCCTCCTTTGAGTTTTTTGGCATTTATTATCTTCTTTGTTTGCTTTGTTCTTGTTGTTTTTCTTTGTATCGCTACTTATTTGTTGAATTATAACTGCTGAATGTTGTACTAGTTCCTCTTATGTTTCCTGTTTTGAAGCACACCTATTTTTTATGTATTTCGTGTTCCTTTTATGTTCCCTTTTGTCATTTTAATCCGTGTGATTTTGTGCAGCACTTTGTAACTTCCGTTTAGAAAAGTGCTACATAAATAAAGCTATTATCATTATTATTATTGTTTATTTGATGTACCTATGATCCTAGATTACTATTTCTATGCCTTTGATGTATTACCTCGTATTCATCTTCCTTACTGTAAACCGCTCTGTATTAAGAGCGTCTGCTAAATGCCTAAATTGTAGTCGTAAATTGCAGTCGTTCATCATTGTCATCGTTATAGTTGTGGCGGTGTGAACCTCGGCCACTCATTTACATTCATATCTATATATGTATATGTATGGTGCTCCGTGTGCGGGCGTCCCTTTAGGCTTTAGACGTTCCGCCTAGCATTGTGTGTGTGTGTGTGTGTACGCACACTAATTGCAACATCGGTGGTGCATAAAACAGCCGCCCCGCGTCCGTCCGTCCGTCCGTCCGCCCATCGTCCCGCACGGGGACAGGCTTTGAAAAAGGGAAGTTAAATTGAGCAGCGGGCGGACAGACAGGTGAGTACGATACAACACACGGCCCTTTAACCCATTAAGACCTGAGGCGATTCTAAAAAAATGTTTTCTAAATCCTAACAGTTTTTTGAAAAAAAAAAAAAAAAAAAATCTCAAGATTTTTCAAAAATAGCAGTTTATGAAAAATCGTGAAAATGTGTGCAAATCTTTGAATATATATGTTTAAAGCGAACATTTTTAACTCTGTTACAACTTCTTTCTGGGGGTCCCTGGAACAAACTATTTTGAGATGGTGGTCCACGGCCAAATACATATAATTTTTGAGAACCACTGATATTATAGCAACATTAGTTAGGATTTAGAAGACATTTGTAGAATCCCAAGAAGCAAAGATTTGAGGTACAAATGTTTGTTTGTTTGTTTGATTTTCCACGATTTTCCACAACAAATAGCAGATCTACAAGCTCACAGCGCGGCACTCGGTGCTGCGCTATGAGTTTGTATATCAGCTATTTTTTGATAGCCTAAAGAAATCAAAAAATGACCCGAGATGCGTTCCCGGTCTAAATGGGTTAATTCAAGTGATTTCTGGCTGTAAGTGGTGAGCAGGCAGCGGTCTGTCTTCTGTACCCCGCCTCATTAGGCCGCTGATGGCTGAGTCCCTGTCAAGCTCACTGTCGCATTAGCATATCTGAGCCTGGAACGGCCCTTTATATCCAACGCTGTGCACAGAGGGAGAGAGAGAGCGAGAGAGAGACACTAACTAACTAGATATTCAGAAAAGGTGCGTAGAAACTCTGAGCTAATAAACTAAAAGGATTCCTATTTAACCCTTCAAAACCGGGAAAGTATCGGTGTTTTTAGATTTTTAGCCATATATACTGTACTGTATATATAGACAAATCCACAGACACGTTGCCTGTAGGCAATCATAGCTGCGGAGAGGCAGCCGCTTGACACTGCAGCTATGATTGCCTACAAGTCAGCGCGTCGGTGGATTCGTCTGTATAGCAACATAGGTTTTTCATAAAACTCGTAGGATTTAGAACTGTGGTTTAGAACAGTAGTGTTCCTCAAAAATAGCAGATCTACAAGCTCACAGCGCGTGACTTAGTGCCGTAGCTAGTGTTTGAAAATGTTTGATTTTTTCCTTATTTTTACACAAATTCTTCTGGGGTGGTCCCTGGCACGAAGCCTTTTCAGATGGGGGGTCTATGGCCACACACACACACACGCACACACACACACACACACACACACACACACACACACACACACACACACACACACACACACAATAAATATATGTATAAGTAAGACGCGCAAAGCGAACGCAGCTTGATCTCAAACTGTCCTCAAACTAAGGCGTTTTCAACTTGCCATCCGGCCTGAAATATGCACAAATGACATGGAATTCTTAGATATCCCAATAGATGAACTCGTGTAGATGCTTTTAGATGTGTTATTTTTGACTGTAGCTGCTATATTTCTCTCAGAGGAGTATAATTAGTCACCCAGGGGGCAGGCTGATTTCGGCGAGCCTCCTTCCGCTGCGTTCGCAATCATTTTACTGATTTAGAAGGCATTTGTAGAATCGGCCTCAGGTCTTAAAGGGTTAGGTTAGGGGGGTGCATGCCTGCACGGCACGCAGAAGAAGAAGAATTCCCACGCTAAAGGCAGGCAAACAAAAGCAGGGCCTTCGTCTTTCGCTTCCATCCGTGGCGTTACAGTTATAGGACCCAACGACGACAACAACAACAAGCCTGAGAGGTTTAGCTCGTGTTTGATTTGTCTGTTTACAGTGTGTGTCTAATCTGATCTATATACCGCGTTGCTCTTTTCTCTGGAGGCGTACAGTGGTGACACATCCATCCACACAGGGCCGTGTGCCGCTATCATCCCCCTCAAATCCTTCTCTGCGTCGCTCTGGCTCTCCCTGGGTGAAACGCAGTGGTGGAAAGCAACTACTATGTACTCAAGTACTGTGGTGCTTAAAGTGCAATTTTGAGGTTATTTGTACTTTACTTGAGTATTTTTAATTTCCAATATGTTTACTTCTACTCCACTACATCTCAGAGGAAAATATTGTACTTTTTACTCCACTACAATTATATGAAACGTTTAGTTACTTTGTAGATTTTGATTATTATTACAAAACACACTTCAGCCCTATATTTCGTCCATTTGAAAATAGCCGATCTACAAGCTCGCAATGCGTCGCGATGCGACGCATTGCGAGCTTGTAGATCGGCTATTTTCTAAAGATTTTTTATACATTTTGAACTTGTGAAATGGGACATTTTCTGCACAATGAGTACTTTCACTTTTGGTACTTTAAGTACATTTTGACACCAATATTTTTTACTCAATCACATTTTGAATTCCGGACTTTTTACTTGTAAAACAGAGTATTTCTACATTGCAGTATTGATTACTTTTACTTAAGTAAAGATCGTTAGTACTTTTACCACCCCTGGGTGAAATGCCTTGGATTTGAAGGCCCTCCCCTCCAGTGGAGCGGCGCGCATCACGCAACCCCACAGAGAGAGCGAGAGAGAGAGAGAGAGAGAGAGAGAGCAGGAGAGCGAGAGAGAGGCAGCCTGGAGACTCGGCAGCCAATTAGTGAGCTTCTGACGGAGTCGGTAGAGAGCGCCCTGACAACGGCACACCGCTAGTACCTTCATCTGATTGTGAAGGCCTGGTTCATACGCAGTTGAGCGGAGCCGGGGCGTCGGGCAACGGGAAACAATAGCCGACCTACAAGCTTGTCGAGCGTGTCGAGACGTGACACGACGTGAGTTTGTATATCGGCCATTGTTTACGGTGCGAGACACGAGACATCATTTTGTTTTGATGTACTGTACTTGCTGTACGTAGCCCTACATCGTTGGTTCTCAAAGTGGGGTCCGGGGACCCCCAGGGGTCCTTGAGGGAGTTCCAGGGGGTCCCCAGCTAAATGATGGATAGTTAGGAACCAAATGGACCCTCATGGGTCTGTAACTCTGAGAGTGTACAAATGGAACCAAATGGACCCTAACGGGTCCATTTGGTTCCATTTGTACACTCTCAGAGTTAAATTAACATTGATTTTACAATATAAATTGGAGTCCCAGAGATATAAACGCCATTAAATGGGGGTCCGTAGCCCTAATGCATGTCAAACTGGGGGTCCTTGAAATTAAAATGGTTGAGAATCACTGCTAGAGCCGTACAAATCTTCTTATGGGGGTCCCTGGCATATCTTTTCAAATGGGGGTCCGTGGGCTAATAAGTGTCAATTTTTGGGGTCCTTGACATGAAAAGGTTTGAGAATCACTGGCCTACATTGTTTGAGTATCTGTACAGATTTTTCGGATATACTTGACGATGACTTTCACTGCAGACAAATATTGCACTTTTGACTCCACTACATTTCTAGTGTGGGATACGAGTACATTAACCGCTTAAAATCAGTCGCCAAGGGGCAGCACAGCAGTTAGAGATACAGAGTTACAGATACGGAGCAAGCAAGCATTCCATCCAGTACTTTAACTAACAAGAGTACAAATTTGACTGAGCAACCGTCACTTGTAGTAATATTTGACCAGGAGTGTCTATACTTTTGACTCAAGTACTGTGGTCGAGTACTTTGTCCAACACTGATTGTTTGTCAAGATCATCATCATCACCACCACCATCTTCATCATCTTTCAGTTGCAGCCCCCTCCCTTTGGAACTCACTCCCACCCTCACATCAAAACCTCCCTCACATTCCCCACCTACTTCTAATCCCCCTTTTTGCCATTTTAATGCTTAGTTTTTAGCCTTAAACCACTTTAAAAAACTTTCCCTTTAACTAGTTATTCTGTTAATAAAGTTGTTTTTTAGTTGTTCTGTTTTTGTAAAGCGACTTTGAGTACAGAGAAAAGTGCCAAATTAATTGGATTAATTATTATTATTATTATTATCATCATCACCATCATCCTTCAACTCTGCTTCATTAAGGAGACATGCTCTCTACAAACAATATCACCTCTTTAACCCATTAAGACCGGGAATGCATCTGTGTCATTTTTAGATTTCTTTGGGCTATTCAAAAATAGCAGATCTACAAGCTCATAGCGCGGCACCGAGTGCCGCGTGCCGCGCTATGAGCTTGTAGTGCCGCGCTATGAGCTTGTAGATCTGCTATTTTTTTTAAATCGTGAAAATGTGTGCAAATCTTTGAATGTATATATATATTTTTTTGAAAGCGAACATTTTTAACTCAAATCTTTGCTTCTGCGGGGGTCCCTGGAACAACATATTTTGAGAGGGGGGTCCACGGCCAAATACATATCATTTTGGGGGTCCTTCACATGAAAAAAGTTTGAGAACCACTGATATATTAGCGACATATGTTTTTTTTTTAAACTGTTAGGATTTAGAAGACATTTGTAGAATCCCCAGAAGCAAAGACTTGAGTTAAAAATGTTCGCTTACAAAAAAATATATAAATCCAAAGATTTGCACACATTTTCACGATTTTTCAAAAATAGCAGATCTACAAGCTCGTAGATCTGCTATTTTTGAATAGCCAAAGAAATCAAAAAAATGCCAGAGATGCGTTCCCGGTCTAAAAGGGTTAACAAAACACATGCATCTCCTCCTCTCAGCAAAACAAAGTGTTGTCATCGCTGAGACAAGGTGTGTATAGGGGTGGAACTATCTTCTCGCCCACGGGGCTCGATCTTCAGATAAACAACAACGACACAAACTCGCTCCGGTGGTGTTAATAATCCTATTGATTAGTCATTCATACGCAATTATCCAGATGAGGGTGTGTGATTATTACTGTAAACTGGCCGGACGACGGTCGTCAAAATAGATTCATCACTTTATCGACTGATGGGACGAATATCATCCCCTTGCCAAGTACAGTACATTGATTTTGTATGGCTACAGACCGTGGTGCTATTTATACACATCAACCAGCCTCAATTCCCAGTGATTTATATGTATCGCCCATTCACTGCCCAGATACTCTGAGAGGCTATTGTTGCGTCCTAGAAGGAAGAGTTCGCTCGTTTTTTGGAACTTTGGTGAAATGTCTTGAGCTACTTTGGGGGGTGTGATGGTGATTATAAACCACTTAAACTACACCCTAACACCACTTAAAATAGCAGATCTACAGTATTTTTGGTAATGTTACCCCCCAGCACAGGGGGGCAACTTTGATGATGGCGAGGGCCACTATATTTCCACACTCACTCCAGAGGACACATTACATATAGTTTTTTCGGCATTATATGTCAAAAGTAGCAAAAATAGCCGATCTACAAGCTCAAAACGTCAAGTGCGACGCGTTTTGAGCTTGTAGATCGGCTATTTTTGCTATCTTTGAATTGGAATCCCGATTTATTTTTTGCCATCTTTGAATTGGAATCCTAAAAAGTTTAATTTGTATTTAATTTCAAATGCATTTAGTTATACTTATGTTAACTTTATGAACTTAAAATACATTGGACATAAAAAAGACAATAGAATTTTAATACTAGTCATTAAGCTACTATAGACTGAAGTAATTAAAGCGGGTCATGTTTGCATAATTGGAATTGTAACTGAAATCAATAATATATCAGTAATCCGATATTAACCTGCGGGCCGCATTAAGTGAAGGTGGGGGCCGCATGTGGCCCCCGGGCCGCCAGTTGCCCATGTATGCCCCAGAATGTGAATGCTGGGATTCAAGTGGTTAACGGTAGTAAGTGGTACGTTTTGGTTAAAACAGAAGAAGGGTTTTTTTGTGAGAAAAGGTTAAAGTTCTACATTGTGATAAGTCATTGCTATAGAGTGTTTGTTCAATAACAGGGGTCTATCCGTCTCCCCAGCTCTTTAATAAACAGAAAATACATTTTCAGGTGGGTTAGTCAAATCAAATTTCAGCCAAACAGGAGCGAGAACCCATTTATCAGCTTCAAATTTATAATGTTACAGTTCCAATTTTGTTACCTCATTTCTTTGTGTCATCACTTGCAAAGCGCCTTTAAGTACCTAGAAAAGCACTATATAAATCCTATGTATTAGTATTATTACTTCCTATTTCACTTGTTTATCCTTTATGAGTTCTCTCTCTCTCCCTGATTGGATAAAATCGCTATCCCTTCCTGAAAACGCATTTTCTGTTCACTAAAGCGCTGGAGAGACAGAGACAGGGAGAGACACCTGTTCCTGAACAAACACTCCCCAGCTAAATGATAGATTAGGAACCAAATAGACCTTTATGGGTCTGTAACTCTGAGAGTGTACAAATGTACACATATGTACACTCTCAGAGTTAAATTAACATTGATTTTACGATGTAAATTGGGGTCACAGAGTTAGAAATGCCATTAAATTGGGGTCCGTAGCCTAATACATGTCAAACAGGGTATCCAAAATTAAAATGGTTGAGAATCACTGCTATAGAGCCGTAAAAATCTCCTCTTATGGGGGTCCCTGGCACATCTTTTCAAATGGGGGTCCGCACGCTAATAAGTGTCAATCTGGGGGTCCTTGACATGAGAAAGTTTGAGAACCACTGCTCTGCTCCAGGGGCCATCAGGGTTCTTTGAGGAAGGGTCCATTTGGTTCCATTTGCAAACTCTCAGAGCTATAGGAGTCTTTGAAATAATAATAATAAAAAAAAACATAGTTTGAGAACCACTGCTCTATGGCCATGATGATTACTATCAGAAAACACAGAGCTATTTAACGCTCATGTTAACAACAAAACAGCGTTAATTAGAGAAGAAGGCATTGTTGTGTTCACCCAGAAGCCAGCTGTCTCGGGGGTGTATAGGAGCTGCCATGGTATTATCACCTGTCTGCCTCAGTGTCACGTGACTCTGCAGGCTCCTTGGAGAGCTCATTATCTCTCAACCCTGCAACACCTTGCTGTAGTTACACTGGGTTCATGTGTAGCTCTGCTGTATTAGGTACATATGATGCTGTAGTTACACTGGGTTCATGTGTAGCTGCATTAGGATACATATGATGCTGTAGCTACAACGGGTTCATGTGTAGCTACATTAGATACATATGATGCTGTAGTTACACTGGGTTCATGTGTAGCTGTATTAGGATACATATGATGTTGTAGCTACTACAACCAGTGGTGGAAAAAGTACTCAAATTCTTTACTTAAGTAAAAGTCCCAATACTGCAGTATAGAAATACTCTGTTACAAGTAAAAGTCCAGAATTCAGGCCTAGACCGTGGCGTCGCGGTCTAGGCACCCTGGTTGAAAATCCTTAATAGCAGTGTGCCGCGGGTTCGCGTCCCGTTCCCGTCGGCCTTTCCTGCATGTCTTCCCCCCATCTCTCTCCCCATTCTTCCTGTCAGACTACTTTCCCTGTCCCTCTTCAATGAAAAATAATAAAAAACTACCAAAAACAAATCTTAAAAAAAAAAAAAAAGTCCAGAATTCAAAAATTGCTTGAGTAAAAGTAAAAGCATTGGCATCAAAATGTATTTAAAGTACATACTAAGTACAAAATAAATCACTGCATATGGAGCCAGTGTGCAAACGTTTTTCCTCCTTTTGAAGATTTTTCCCGAAGGTCAGCACCGCACCAAACCCTTGTTGTGCATTATCATTCCTGCTACACTATGCAACAAAGTAGCATTCATTTATGAAAAGAAAGCACGGCCCCCCTCACGCATTAGAAGGACATTCTAATGCGTGAGGGGGGCCGTGATTTTTCTATTACTCTTTTCATTCATTTTATATATTTTCTATGTTTATTTTATTTGAAAGTGAAATATCCCTTTAACCCTTTTAGACCGGGAACGCATCTCTGTCATTTTTTTGATTTCTTTGGGCTATTCGAAAATAGCAGATCTACAAGCTCATATGAGCTTGTAGATCTGCTATTTTTGGGGGAAATCGTGGAAAACTGTATGCAAATCTTTGAATATATATTTTTTTTAAAGTGAACATTTGTAACTCAAATCTTTGCTTCTGGTGATTCTACAAATGTCTTCTAAATCCTAACAGTTTTTAGAAAGAAAACGTATGTTGTATAATATCAGTGGTTATCAAAAATGTAATGTGTTTGGCCGTAGACCCCATATAAAAATGTTTTGTTCCAGGGACCCCCAGAAGTTGTAACGGAGTTAAAAGTGTTCGCTTTAAAAATGTATATATATATATATTCAAAGATTTGCACAGATTTTCACGATAACATTTTTTTTTGCAGATCTACAAGCTCGTAGCTATGAGCTTGTAGATCTGCTATTTTTGGAAAAGCCAAATAAATCTAAAAATGACACACAGATGCGTTCCCGGTCTTAATGGGTTAAGATATAAATTCACTTTGTGAATCAAGCCTCCACACATAATCCGCGACTCAATACCGGGCGCGACTGACATGTTGTTTCGGGAGGTCTAAGCGCTTCTCATCTACAGCTGTAGAACAAATTCTATTTGCTTTTTTTTGCTACACGGGGCGACGCACGCAGGCCTGGGCAATTGTGCCACTAACCAGCCGTCGCAACGGCTTCCTGATGGAGATGAGATTTGTTGGGTAAATGAATTTCTCCTTGAGGGACCATAAAGTTGTGAAACAGAATTGAAAGGCGGAGGAGTAATGATGCGGAAAAATGGCGCGGGCCAGGCCCCGTTGCCATCGGAATCGGGTGCGGGGGGCGGGCGGCGTATGTGCCGTGCCGTGCGTGTCCCCGCCTGCCGCCGCTGCTGTGAAATGAAAACGCTAGCTCGTCAAGCGGACCGCTAATCTACATATCGATGCTGTCGGGGGGCAGAAAACTCGTATCTCCATGTTTTAACTTTTCATGATTTTTTCCTTTTTTCCTAAATTAATGCCATACTTCCTCACAAAAAGAGCATCACAAAAAAAGTACTGAAAATAGCCGGGTGAGCTTGTAGATCGGTTTATTTTCAATACTTTTGGAAACATTTTTTTAAAATATATGTATATTTTTGGGGCTTTTCTGGCATTACAGGCCTAGACTTTCGTCATTTTAGGGGCAAGGCCACTTGGCCTTTGGTGTAATGAATTGAATTCAAGGGTTAAGGATCATTTTATATTCAATATATAGACTATCTGCAGTGAAATAAATAAATTATGGTATTTACAATCTGATCCATGCTCAGCCCTGCACCAATCAAAGTCACTGGATTGGTTTAAAGATGGGGACTCGGGGGGGAGTTAAGAATTCATAATCTCAACATAAGACACTAGGTGCAGGGGTCTTCAACAGGGGGACCGGGACCCCTAGGGGGTCCTTAGAGTTACTACAGGGGGTCCGCCAAATCTTTGTTGTGTGATATGATTTCTTTTTTTTACCGTAACCACTTGAACCCTAGCATGCCTTTTTCTGGCGGAGAACTTTAGCCAAAAAATAGCAGATCTACAAGCTCACAACGCCTCGCGCTTGTAGCTTGTAGATCGGCTATTTTTTGGCAAAGAGATATAGGCGTAGAGGGGAAAAAAGAGCAGACCAAGTAAACAAAAAAAAACACAATTTTATACAATATAGAGGGGGGTCCCTGCTTCATCTCTCTCTCAGCTAGGGGGTCCTTGGTCCTGAAAAACGTTGAAAGACCCCTGCACTAGTTTCTACATGACAAGAGAGAGAGAGACACCGGTGTTTCGACAAGAGCTTGGGACTAAACAAGAACAACATCCGTTGGTTTCAATTCACCAGAACACAGGTTTTTCTTGTAAACGCGTTCGGACATACAAGGTTTCCCCTCGACAGCGTTGACATGACATAACATCGTTTTCCCAGCACAACCCTCCTCACGTCCAACGACACAGGCCTGTCTTCTCCCCCTCCCCCCCCCCCGTCCTCCCCCCTCCTTGTCAGCCAGGCAGAGGGATGCTAGATGACTAGATGTCATACATGGAGAATCAATTAGGTCGACCATCGGTTCAGCTTTACTTCATCTATTATGGCTGAACCAAATGAGAGGCAACGGCCCGTCACACCCAGCAACCTGTTCCATCTATCTATGTGTGTGTGTGTGTGTATGCAACCATGGCTGTTTACACCCCCCACCCTCTGTCTGTCTGTCAACCTCTTCCATCTATCTATGTATGTGTGTGTGTGTGTATGCATGCAACGATGCCTGTTTACACCCCCACCCTCTGTCTGTCTGTCTGTCTGTCAACCTGTTCCATTTATCTAGCTCTGCAACGATGCCTGTTTACACCCCCACCCTCTGTCTGTCTGTCTGTCTGTCTGTCTGTCTGCCCCGTCACAGCCTGCAACCTGTTCTATTTATCCATGTATGCAACACTGCTTGTTAACACCACCCACCCTCTCTCTCTCTGTGTCTCTCCATCTCTCTCGCTCTATGTCGCCTGTCTGTCTGTCTGTCTGTCTGTCTGTCTGTCTCTCTCTCTCTCTGTGTCTCTCCATCTCTCTCGCTCTATGTCGTCTGTCTGTCTGTCTCTCACTGTGTCTCTCCATCTCTCTCGCTCTATGTCGTCTGTCTGTCTGTCTCTCACTGTGTCTCTCCATCTCTCTCGCTCTATGTCGTCTGTCTGTCTGTCTCTCACTGTGTCTCTCCATCTCTCTCGCTCTATGTCGTCTGTCTGTCTGTCCGTCTCTCTCTCTCTCTCTCTCTGTGTCTCTCCATCTCTCTCGCTCTATGTCGTCTGTCTGTCTGTCTCCCACTGTGTCTCTCCATCTCTCGCTCTATGTCCGTCTCTCTCTCTCTCCCCCGTCTCTCTCTCTCTCTCTCTCTCTCTCTCTCTCTCTCTCTCTCTCTCTCTCTCTCTCTCTCTCTCTCTCTCTCTCTCTCTCTCTCTCTCTCTCTCTCTCTCTCTCTCTCTCTCTCTCTCTCTCTCTCTCTCTCTCTCTCTCTCTCTCTCTCTCTCTCTCTCTCTCTCTCTCTCTCTCTCTCTCTCTCTCTCTCTCTCTCTCTCTCTCCCTCTCTCTCCCTCCCTGATGACTTCTCCTGCTGCTCCAATCAGAGGTCCAGTCTCCCAGCCTCATCATGTCTTACAGTGTGAGAGGTGGAGGAGGAGGAGGAGGAGGAGGAGGAGGAGGGTGATGTCATTGAAATGAAAAACCTCCCCGGGAACAACAACGCTGTTTTATTACAGCTCAGATTCAACCTTGACCCACGACTGTAGAAAGCCAGGCTTTAAATAGATCTGTAGTTTTTATTTTAAAGGAAGAATGGTGCATGATGGGAGGGAGCACTCTGGTGCAGGCACTCAGGCTGTCAGTGTGTCCCACATGATTACAACATGGAGTCGGAATGGAACTCCAGACCTGTGTTGCATCAACGTTGTCATCCTGGCTCTACACTCTTAACCCATTGAGACCTGAAGCCGATTCTACACGTCTCCTAAATCTCAACAGTTTTCTGAAAAACGTATGTTTCTATATCAGTGGTGCTCAATCTTTTTCATGTCAAGGACCCCCAAAATGATATGTATTTGGCCGTGGACCCCCATCAAAAATATTTTGTTCCAGGGACCCCCAGAAGCAAAGATTTGAGTTAAAAATGTTCGCTTTCAAAATATATATTTTCAAAGATTTGGACACATTTTCACGATTTTTCAA
>NC_139942.1:50875094-50957594 GCF_963454915.1 Gymnoscopelus microlampas | reverse complement strand
TGTAGTGTAGTATGACGACGTAGGGCATTAAACTAGGAAAACTCGACTTGGAATGGAAACGGATAAAAAGGAAACAATACACATAAATTAATCATTTAACTAAATCAATATCAATCCTTCTTATTGATTAACAGTTAAACGGCTAACCATTAGCATCCCTATAGTCACCTCTAATAGTTATATATAGCACCATTTGACAAAAGGAGCTATACAGCATCTTTAAAAGCCGGGAACGCATCTGTGTCATTTTAGATGTCTTTGGCTATATTCAAAAATAGCAGATCTACAAGCTTATAGTGTCGCGCTATGAACGTGTAGATCTGCTATTTAAAAAAAATCTAGAACATTTGTGAAAATCTTTGAATCCGTATATTTTTTAAAGCGAACCCCCATCTCAAAATACGTTGTTACAGGAACCTCCTGCTTGTATATCTGCTATTTTTTGAACAGCCAAAGACATTTTAAAATGACACAGATGCGTTCTCGGTCTCAATGGATTAAGAATGATAGGCGCTGCTACAGTATATAGCAATAAAAGAGGTTTCCCCCCTATGATTATTTACGAGCCAAAGAACCACTTTGTGTGCTATTTATCACCTTTTCTGTTCAGTGCGGTCCGTGGTTCTCAATCTGTTCTGGATCAGATTCAGGGCCCACTTGAAAAAAAGGTCTGCCATGGTAAGTGGTCAAATGGGTGGGCCGCCTTTTCAGAGCATTGTCTATTTTAGCGATCAATCAGATCAGATCGTGTCGTGGCTTTTGGATCGATAACACAGTGTTCCTATATCGTCTCTGACGGGTGGAAACCTAATGTGTCCAAAAAAGCAGCAGATCTACAAGCTCAAAATGTGGAGCTTGTAGATCTGCTACTTTTGATACTTTTGTGTGACATTGCAGTATGATCAAGTAGGTCATTAATTTACCAAAAAACACAAAAAGTTGAAATATGGAGATAGAGGTTACTGCCAGACAACAACGATTTGGTATTCGGTATCACGATAATAAAAAAGGTTTTAAAGAAACTAAATACCATGATATTTGTTTACATTTTATTATTTTCTAAATATTAATGTTATTTTATCAATAAAAACGTTGCGTTTTGCCAATTATTTGGGGGCCCTCCAGCCCCACAGGTTGAGAACCACTGGTTTAGTGTGTACCATCACCTAGTAACTAGTTCATTTAATTCCTGTGTCGCGTGTCCCCCCCCCCTTATACAATTCAAACATATACCGAGAGGAGCGTTTTGGCTCTAATGCAGCTGCACCAACTAGGAAGAGAGAGAGAGAGAGAGAGAAAAGAGAAAGTGTACATCAAAGGGTTCCTATGATGTGAAACCAAAGCCCCTCCGCTGGGAGCAGACCTCATCCCGCAACGACAGCTGTGATAGATCGTAATGACGCTCCAATTGGAAAGAGGAAAGGGACCCGGCGAAGGAGACCTGTGTTTGAACCTAGAGGAATGCATCTAGAACCCCGTACATGATGTCACTACCACTTTAATAATAACCTGGAGGATGTACCACAACATGATGTCACTACCACTTTAATAATAACCTGGAGGATGCACCTAGAACATGATGTCACTGCCACTTTAATAACAACCTGGAGGATGTACCAGAACATGATGTCACTACCACTTTAATAATAACCTGGAGGATGAACCAGAACATGATGTCACTACCACTTTAATAATAACCTGGAGGCTGCACCTAGAACCCAGTATGTGATGTCACTACCACTTTAATAATAACCTGGAGGCTGCACCCATAACATGTCACTACCACTTTAATAATAACCTGGAGGATCGATGCACCAGAACCCAGTACATGATGCCCCATATCACTTTAATAATAACCTAGAGGATGCACCAGAACCCAGTACATGATGCCACTACGACTTTAATAATAACCTGGAGGATGCATCAGAACCCAGTACATGATGCCACCACTTTAATAAGCTGGAGAACCAACCGCGTAGGTTGTTCAAATCCACCGTGATGCATCCGGTTTTGTCGAGCGTCTATACAAACACAATTGGCCCGTGTTTTGGGGAGGGAAGCCGGGCGGGGAGGGTGATATTTGTCACTGCACTGTCTGCAACATCCTTTTGTAAGCCCTGTGTTTAACCTCCTATGACTGATTATATGTTTTAACCACGCAGCACTCTGGGATTCCCTGTGAATGAAAAGGGCAATACTAATAAAATGTGTTATTATTATTATTACTGCACATATTCCTACGGGCTGGGGGCGGAGCCTGTCAGCAGGGAGAGTGTTGGGTGGGAGGAGTATGACGAAGGCTTTATGTCCTCCTGGTGGGGGCTCCTCACTGACTGGGCAGGTGAGTCAGTATGGATATAACAGCAGTGACAACACAAATAAATGTGCGTGGGGAGGAAAAGCATTCTGCATAACGACTAAATTGGGGAGAAGAAGTGGTAAAAGGCAAAAGAATATTAATAATAATTGTTTTTAAATGCAATAACCTGGACAATGCACCGGAACCCAGTACATGATGTCACCACCACTTTAATGAGCCTGCAGCTCACATCACTGACTAGATCAGGGGTGGGCAGCATTTCTTTTATACCAGAGCACCCTACTGACTTTGCTAAGTGAGCAATTATGCTAAAACTGTGTTCATTTGTGTTAATTTGATAGACATGATGACAGATGGCTTTTACAATGGACTATTTTCCAGGCCAGAAGGCCCGGGTCCTTGCTTCACGACACAAGAACGTTCCGTTACAATTTACAATTACAACGTTAGGTGTTTAGCAGATGCTCTTTATCCAGAGTGACTTACAATGAACTTAACAAGCAAGATAAACACATGTTGATCATATGCAGAGAGACAAGTGTAGTGCATCAGTAAACTAGGATCATAGGTAAACCAAGAACCTAGCTACCTATCAGTCTAAACCAGTGGTTTTCAACCTTTTTCATATCAAGGTCCATTATTTATTGGGCATTTGAGCCACGGAACCACCGTTTGATGAGATTTAGACTCTCAGAACCTTATATATTTTGTTATCGTTGGATAATATTTTGTCAAAATAACAATTCTTTATTTCTTCTACATTCTCTAATTGCGTAGACTTCTTGTAAATTAAGTAATGAATTTTGGGCGGGAACCCCTTTTTGTAACTATACCTTTCAGAACGGTTCCTGTTGCTATGTACAGTATATAGCAACATACATTTTTTTGTAATTTTTCAATAAATATTTGACGTTTTTTCAGAAAACTTAGGTCAGGATTTAGAAGGCGTTTTTAGAATCGGCCTCAGGTCTAAATGGGTTAACAATAATTTAGCTCTTGACTCGCTCAAGAGTTAAAGATCTAACAATGGTCCATTTCGGTACCAACTCTCCATCATTTAGCTGGGGACTACCTGGAAACTCCTTAAGGACCACTAAACAACATAACATCAAAAAATAATCTGTACATGAAACTATAGAAACTATTGGATGCCCAGCCAGGTCAACAATGAACCTGGCATCTGTCTAAATAGACATGCCATCTAAATGACATTTTTAACCTTCGCATAAGCCTGCATGGTCGTCAAGGCTAGGTCAAGTGCTATGGGCTAAAGGTGGAGTACTTGATGTCACTAGCACTTTAATAAGCTTACAACTCACTGATCACTGATTACATCAGGGGTGGGCAGCATTTCTTTACCAGACGGCTACAGTATATATTGACTTCATTAAGTGAGTGGAGGGGGGCGGCACACAATGGAATGGACCATAAAATGAAATGTAAAACACATAGTGCTTAGTGTTAATTTGATAGACATGATGACAGATGGCTTGACAATAGACTGTTTTCCAGGCCAGAAGGCCTGGGTCCATGCTTCACAGCACAAGAATGTTATGTTACTTACTAAATGACTTAACAATCCACTTCAATGCCGTATCAAACTTTTACATTAGCCTACAAGTGTATATCTTGCATCCAAATAATTGGCAAAACACTAAGATTTGAATGATAATATAACAATATTAAACTGCATTAGAATCAGAATAACTATTCCCCACGAGGCAAACATATTTTCTCTGGCAACAAGAAAACGACAACAATGTTTAGTAGTTGTATTGTTTTGAATTGAAAGCTATAGACCATCAATTTTAACAACCTGCTCGGGGACTACAGATGAAAATGAGCTCTTAAGACAAACAAACAAACAAACAATGTTGCTTTTGAAATGAGTCTGAGAATTTGGAATGGCTTGTTTGTGTCTGAAATGGATGGCAATGAGTGAGGCTGAGAAAGCTTAAAGAGCTCTGTGTGTATGTGCGTGTACGTGCGTGTGCGTGTGTGTGTGTGTATTTGAGTGATCTCTGCCACACAGTTAAATCCTCCACTTTGACAGGGCTACAAATGGAGCCCAATGGACCCTTTGGTTCTGTTTTTACCCTGTCGAGAGTTACAGTAAATTAACACTGCATGATAAATGATATATATTGATGGAAGTGGTGTGTGTGTGTGTGTGTGTGTGTGTGTGTGTGTGTGTGTGTGTGTGTGTGTGTGTGTGTGTGTGTGTGTGTGTGTGTGTGTGTGTGTGTGTGTGTGTGTGTGTGTGTGTGTGTGTGTGTGTGTGTGTGTGTGTCTCCACGTGTGTAAAAACAGATAGTGGAAAATGGTGTGGTGGAAACAAAAGACCAGCAGACACATGGGACCCAGGAGAAAACCCCATCTGTGAGGTGAATGATGATATAGCACTGTGGTTGTGTTTTTCCTGCTACTTCACATATAGGCTGCAACATTCATTTGAAGGGCAGCATGAATAAATAAAAGCAAAACCAAAATAGGCAAGTGATGCATAAAAACTGCCCGATTAAAGCCCCACACAACAACCAATAAGCCATCTGAAAACGTGTCAGGCCCCAAATCGATGTAGCATTAAATTGCAATGCCTGTATGCTTGAGCGCTCGCCCTAACGGCATCAAAGCCTATACGCCGGACAGCCTATTGCTTGTAGCCTAATTAAACATATGGCAATGCCTTGCCTAAGGGCACAGAGTGAAAACTCCAGGTCCTAGGCTTAGATCAGTACGTGGCTTTCACACATTTTCATGTCAAGGACCCCTAAATGTATATGCATTTGGCTGTGGACCCCCCCCATCTGAAATATTTGGAGTCAGGGGACCCCCCATACAAGACTTGTGTTGTTAAAATGCTTCAAAAACATCAAAATTTTATTTTTTCCCCCAAGATTTCTTCTTGAACTTGTACAGTCATCGGGCTATTTTCAAAAACCAATAGGGTTTAAGTGGTTAAAGTGACTGTGATGCTGGATTGAACATAATTTGACTGGGGGCTGTGAGGGGGGGGGGGGCTGTTACCCCCTCAAGGGCCCCTAAGGGGGCCCGAACCGCACTTTGAGGACCACTGCCTTTAGACTGTTTTTTACTGATTGATTGAATAAATACTTAATTAACAGTTTGCACACAAAAAAGCACAGAAGTACAGTTCCATACAAAAGGATGCTAAAAATGATTAAAACCCAAGAAAGCACTGTATGTCTTGTTTCCATTGGGGTCCTGTGTATTCAATTCATGGACACATTTAAAGACAAACGATAATATACAAATAATATGCAAAAAAAACATCATATAAACGAGTTTAGTTGTTTACTGTACCTACAGGCTTCATTTAAAATACAAATAAATAAAACTCAACTCAGCCTAACAGACACAGAGCCAAACAGATGCTGCTCCACACACACAGCCTGCAGACACTCTCTTATTATATAGTCTGTAGGAGGAAGGAGGTGGTTCATAATAATAAAAGCGTCTCTTTGACCACCTGGTGCCTCATCGGGCGATGAAATATCGATCTTCCGTCTCGATTTACGATTTGATCGGGCCATCAATTGACGCTAATGTAGGGATGTGTTTGACTTAATATGTTTGGAGGAGATCATAAAAAACACCGTTTTATGACCGAGTGCGGAGACAAAGAAAGGCGATCGCTCTCTGCCATGCTGCCATGCCAGTCTGCCAGTCTGGCATGGCAAGGGTCTCTCGCTACCCCCCCATGTCGCCCGCAAACAATGAGGACTCGGAGAGAGAGAGAGAAGGCGACACCACGCACACACGCACTCTCCTCCGCTACAGTGTCTTCAACAATAAAACCCAGCGCCTTCCTTTTCCGCACACGCCACGCTGCACACACAAACACACACCACCAGCAGAGTGCGTGCTCACTCACACACAAATACAACAAAGCGATCTTGAAACAAAAGCAACCACCAACCAACAACACATGACTATGGATGAGGCGGCTCCATAGGAGGGCCTGCCAGTGCCTTTAATCCGAATCAAATGCAAAGTTTCCACCACAACGTGTCTGATCTCTGTCCCCGGTGTGCGTTCAGTTGACACACAAAGAAAGGATGTTAGATTATGTGAATAAAAACACAAGATCTTTGGGGAGGACGGAGAACGCAATGCAAAGCGCACATCGTGCGCTTTGCATTGCGTTCTCCTTCCAACCCCAAAGATCCTGCACATTCAACAACCAACGCAAAACATTCCCAACAACAAACAACCAACAACCAACACAACGCAACCCATGCACCTTGCTACATTGTATCGCAACCACCATGCACCTTGCTTCATTGTATCGGGTTACCGTAGGCTATAGCCTTACCTTGGTGAGGAGAAGCGCTCTCCCTCCGTCCTGCTGCTGCTGGCTCTGATCTGGCTGCAGGCTGCTTAGATTCATGTGGATCTATTTATTCATGTCTGTCTAGTTCTGCTATAGTAGATTCATGTGGGATCTCCTCCTCCTCCTTCTTCCTCCTTCTGCTGCTCAACAGACAGCGGTGATGATAATCCAGTGGTGTCAGCGGGAGGGATGCACACATCGCCCGGCCAGTTTTATAGCCTCCTTTCTCCTCTATACTAGGACCGACGACGGGTCACCTTTTTTACCTATGATGATCGGCTCTGGTGTCGGGGAGGGAGCAGCATTTCTCTCGGCTCGATCGGCCTCCTCCTCTTGGATCCACACTGCTGGTTGATGTCACTGATACTCCCTGACTGTGTGGTGTTGTCCTTCTCCTCCTCCTCCTGTACTGCTCTCCTCTCTCCTGGCTTTCTCTCCTCCTCTTTTTTCGCTCCCTCCTCCTCCTCCTCAACACACCGGGGCCCTGCTCCTCCCCTCCGATCCCCCCCCCCCTCCTCCATGACGTGATGCAGTCAAGATCTCCAATAGCAACCGTATCCCACCACCACATCCCCACCTTTCCACCCCCACCCCCCCTCTCTCTCTCTCTCTCCATCCTTCCCATCATCATCCTCCCTCCCATCCCCCTTCCATGCATGCAGCCCTGGACCAGTGGCTGTATGGTGTCTCTGTCTGTCTGTCTGTCTGTCTGTCTGTCTGTAAAAGCAATTATGGGAAATAAGGTTGGACACAAAGCTAATAGATGTCAGTGATTCTCAACCTTTTGAATTTCAGCGATCCCCATCAGTTTGGTATAATATAAATCTGAGAACATTTTATAATCTGTTGCACTGATGCTGTCCAGTTGTTTGAGTGTTGAATGTTTTAATGGACCACAATGGAAACAATGGAACATGGCAAAACAATTGGAACAATGGTAAAAAGTCTTAATTTCCCTTTTTTTCTTTGGTCAATAAAATAAAATAAAATATTCACCATTGAAACCCAACACACTGTAAAATTGTCTGTTCATTTAACTCTGAGAGCATATTTATGGGTCAATTTGTACACTCTCAGAGTTACAGACCCCATAAGGGTCCATTTGGAACCCTGGTGGACCCCAGACCTGACATTGAGAACCAGTGGGTTACAGTTAAGAAAAAATATAGAATTGTGTAAATTCTCCTAAACACAGATCAACAGATAGTTGTAAGTAACAGATATCAAGTCAAAATTTGTGAGCATAAAGCTGCATGTTTTACATGTGTCTCCTTGCAAATATTATAGGCAAGAGAGTAATACATTCAATAAGAATGTATGCTATATTTGTCTTCATAAAATAAATGTACCAATGCATGGAGCCGATAACACAAATGTTATGCAAGAGGATAATAGAGTAACCTATAAGGGGAACAATTTGCCAAGTGAGCATATAATGGGCGTGGCAGCACATTTGATAACCTGTATTATTATATTAATTTGATATGCTATGTTGATGAATTGAATACATAGGACCACAATGGAAACTTTTTTTGTGTTATCCTGTTATCTTTAATGTCTGACTGTACCACGTGCTCTTTACATTTCTGACTAATAAAGTACTAAATCAAAGTTCACAGGGTATTAACATACTGTATGCCACGCAAAGACAACCATAATGTGTTCACATTGTAGCATTATATCACACAATAACCAGTGTGTGTGTGTGTGTGTGTGTGTGTGTGTGTGTGTGTGTGTGTGTGTGTGTGTGTGTGTGCGTGCGTGCGTGCGTGCGTGTGAGAGAGAGAGAGAGAGAGAGAGACAGACAGACAGACAGACAGACAGACAGACAGACAGACAGACAGACAGACAGACAGAGAGAGAGAGAGAGAGAGAGAGAAAGTATGGGGGGTTTGATAAGGGGCAGGTGTGTCGACTGTCCCATTATCACAGACAACACAAAGTAAAGAGTTTGTTTAAATGCGGTTTAAAATAAACTGATACGTACATATCATGGTGGCACTTACTTTATTATTAGTAGAAGTCCATGATGCACCTCTCCTCTCTTATTCCTCTGGACGAGGCTGTCTCTCCTTCTTAATGTAGGCTAAAGAGCTGTTGTGTTCCAGTCTGTTACAGCTGTAGGTCTGCTAACTCTTTATACATGCTAATTAAAGACGATAAACAGCTCTTTTCCCCACATAAGATACGTTTGAAAATGTTTTGAAAGAACAAGCAGGAAACATTCATGTCACGTGACCGCCGCCATTGTGGGCAAAGTAAACAAAGTACAGTGGAGGGAAAACTAAATGTTTTTCTTTTTGTTTACTGAAGTAAAAGTATCGATACTGTAATGTAAACACTCTGTTACATGTAGCCAGTGCTACGAAAAGCGCGCGCAGAGCTTTCACCTGATATCGACCCTTCAACCCACTACGCATGCGCGAACCTTAGCAGACCTACAAGCTGACAGGGCGTCTCGGAGGAGACGCCCTGTCAGCTTGTAGATCTGCTATTTTCGGCCTATGACACCGACTGGCGTTGTACGGCAAAGTATAAATCAGGATTCTTCAGCCCACTGCCTCAGTGGTTCTCAACATGTGGGTCGGGATCCCCAGGGGGTCCCCATATGATGTTGGAGGTCTCCAGATGACAGTAAATTGACAATTTAAGGACTTTTAAGACCTTTTTAATGCCAAAAAACTAAAGAAAGATATAGAAAAAGACCATTACTGCATCAAAAGTAATAAACAAACAAACTATACTATAAAAAACTGGTCAAACATTGGCCAAATAGTGAAAGAATATAAGAAAAAGGCAAAAGTTGTGAAAATAGCCGATCTACAAGCTCACAAAGCGAAGCGAGTAAAACTAAATGTAATTCTTACAATTCCAAGTGCTTGTCAGGGTAGGGGGGGTTATTTTGGGGGGTCACAGCCTGAAAAGGTTGAGAACCACTATAGGCTACTCAGGAACAGTTTTTAGGAGGAAACTTTAATAGGAGCATAATTAACTTTTAAAATAACTATTCTGACTAGTTTTAAGGAAGTAGCCAATGTGTAACCCTGAGACAAATTATGAATAATTAAATAACATAAATAAAATAAAAATAAGTAGCCTACAACAAAAAATAAACTAAGAAATGCTCAGGTGATGCACTGCCCTATAAGCCAAAAGTTATTAGCATAAAGCTGTTTTACATTTGTGAGAAGAACATAGAATATTAATTATTTTAGAATAGATTGAAGACAAATACACTTTTAATTCAAAGTAAGCAAGAGCTGTCATAGGTAAGCCATATGCCTATATGGTATAGGCTACAGTACCTTATAATTTCATATTATACGAGCGACACACTTGTCACCTCACAAATATTAAGCAAGAGTATGAATATAAATGAATCGTGTATCAATATTGCTCTTCTCAAAATAAACACACCGATGCATTGAGCCGAGAACTGTTCTCCTCACAAATATATAGGCAAGAGAGTCATATAGATGAATAAGAATGTATTTATATTCTCTTTATATTCATATGAAAGTACTTTACAATATCCTCATGAGGTATAAAAAGCATACACGAAAATGTAAGAAAAAATAGGAACCATTCAAACACCAGAAAGACCAGAAGAATTCATTATAAATAGCGGAAATGGCAGATCTACAAGCTCACAGTGCGTCACATCGCAACACAATGAGAGCTTGTAGATCTGCTATTTCCGCCAATCATCAGATGCAAAGTAGGCTATGTAGGGCTATTTTGTGCATGGAAGGGGATCTTTGTAAAAAAAAAAAGGGGGGGGGAAATATATGGTATTGCCGGCTGCAAATAGCAGATTTACAAGCTCACACAATGCGTCACATTTGTGACGCGTTGTGAGCTTGTAGATCTGCTATTTACTGCAGCATGACACCAGAACGCCAACAGAATATAAATCAGGCCTAATAAGTGTTTACAAAATGAAGTCTTTCCCAATCCCAGTAAACAGGTGCATGTTTTGGTGATGCTGCCTGAGGTGGTGTTGTTGTATCCTAAGATGAACCTGCAGCAGCAGCAGCTCTGTGCAGAGTGAGGAAGGCTTAGTCAGTCATCTTCAACCCCCCCCCCCCCCCCCCCCCCCCCACACACACACACACACACACACAACCACACACAAACACATAAAACCCTGCATAGAGTCAGCAAAACTGCCTACCTGCCGGATATATATATATATATATGACTGATCTCCGGCAACAACAAAACATCACTTTATCCCATAGCGTTTATCCCCTGTAAGAATGAGCCAGAGGGACCAAAGTGAAAAATTTGATTTATATTTTTCTGTTCATAATTGTTGCCATAAACCAGAATCAGTTTTACTGTCACATCACATGGTGTAAATCAGTGGGGCTGAAATTCAATTTTGAGCAAGAAGCTCCATCATTTTGTTGATAACACATTATCAAAGATATCTACAAAGATTACTACATAAGTGAGTGGAGGGTAGACAATCAAAATGGGCTATAATTCTTGTTATTATGAATAGCAGTAGTATCCAGTTATCATAATTAATTATCCTGTGCATACATACACAGTATTTCAGGTGTCTAGGAAGAACAAAGCACTTAAGTTATATGCAGCAATGTCTTTGTCTGTACTGCCACCTAGTGGCTATAGAAGGGAGCTGCCACCCCTAACGTGCCATTTCAGGGTAGAATTTCTGCTGCTGTCACACACATTTTCCTCTCTATATTTTTGTCGTGGGTGGGTGGGATGGTTGGGCTACAAAAATAGCCTGCAGGCCACACTTGGGGGTTAAGAACGTCTTCTAGGAGCATGTTTTTCTTGAATGGGGAGTTAGCTATGGTCCATCTTGCGACACACACACACACACACACACACACACACACACACACACACACACGTTTTAAAAACATCTTCAAATCCAAGTCCAGCAGGGGATCTGTGGTCAGTTCTCTGTGTAATAATACATGTATTTCTTCATGAGTCGTTACATTACGTTCACACCAGTAACACGGTGACAACAGTAGACTCTCTGCTATAACTGGAGCAGCCCCACAAATAGCCATCATCATAAAAACAGTACAGCATTAATAGGCCCACCTGCTCAGTATCTAGGTAGATTAGATCAGTGTTACATCAGCGGTCCATTTGGTTACATTTGCATTTTGCACACACACACTCTCAGAGTTACAGACCTGCAGTAAGGGTCCATTTTGGGACCCCTGCTGGTCCCTGGACCCCACATATAGAGACATTTTCATGTCAAGGACCCCCAATTTGAGATCCTATTTGGCTGCGGACCCTCATCTGAATTTGTTTTGTGCCAGGGACCCCCTTAAAGAGATAGTTCACCCAAATAATTACTTATTTTCTATAGTCTTCCCAAGGAGACTTGAATTCATGGATTATTTTTTTGTTTTTGTTGCATTCCTAAGCCAATAAATTGATGACGAGCAGCGGGTTCTGGTAGGAGACGCTAAGGAGACTCTTTGTGTCTCCTACCGGAACCCACTGCTCGTCATCAAATTTTTGACTTAGGAATGCGACAAAAACAAAAACAAATCCATGAATTCAAGTCTCCATGGGGTGAGTAATCGATTGAAAAAAAGCATTTTGGGGGTGAACTATCCCTTTAAGAGAAGATTTGTGAGAAAAAAAAATATTCAAAATCTTTCACAAAACAAAATGTTCAATTATTTTCTGAAATAGTCGATCTGAGATTGTACTGTAGATTGGCTACGTTCAAATAGCCACTGTACATGGGGTTCTATCAAGCTGTATTTACATATCACAAGGGGTTTTCTCACTCAGTTTCAAGAGCCATGTGGTTTTTCCTGGGCGGAGCGAAGCCATCGTCACGTGACTTCAGTCTGTGTTTTGTCTATGACTCTGCCACCCTGTGACCCATGGTGACCTTTATCAACTATTAGCCTTGCTACTATTCCAGTTTTCCCATGCCGACGGTGGGGCGAAAGCGCCCCTGAAATAGCAGAGGTGGGCGGCTCTGTATCCACGCAGCCCCCGCATGCAGCGCTGACGGTAATTATTGCACATCGCTATATTTATACTGGAAGAGTTGCGGAAGCGTGAAAGATCGAGTTTCTGTTATCTTTTTATTCCTGGCTGTGACAGGGCCGTGTTTGACACGCGGAGATGTAAGAAAGTATGCAATGATGAACCTATAATAAGTCTGATTATGAGCGCCAGAGAGCGTAGAGGCAATAAAACATGATACTGTATAAATCGTTCAATGATGATAATAAAACCTGATATGTTTATATATATGTTATATTATTATCTATGTCTTAGCTGAAATGTAAAACCAGTGGTGGACATAGTATTCAGAGTTTAAATAAAACCAAGGTTGCAGAACACAATATGAAAATACTGTACGGTACTGTAAAAGTACATAAAATATACGTCTACCATAATAAAAGCGCTAAAATCTTTCAAAATGTGTTATTTAAAAAATAAATAGTACATCTACAAGCTCACAACATCTCACATTGTTGCGACATAAGTTTTCATATAATTGTGGTGGAGTAAGAAAAGGACATTATTTGCCCCCTGAGATGTATCATAAAATGTAATGTAAAAGTACTTGAGTACAAAATTGTACTCAAGTACAGTTCCTTTCCACCACTGCTTATAGTGGATTTTAGATTTTAAGTTCTGTGAGTGTCTTGCAATCAGCAGCAGAATAATTCTGTGTTTTTAGTGGCACCTGTCTTTTTAAACCTGGGTTCATGCAAGCTGAATAAACATTGAACTGCTTGGTATGCGAACATTTTTGGGGGTCTGAGCAACAGTGTGGCAACTCTGGCGAGTGGCAACAGCAACCCCCGAGTACGACTCATCAGTTATTTGCAGAGATTGTGTGTCCCGTCCCGTCGACACAACCCTTTCAATCCATCTAAATATAAGGATGTCCCGTAACATGAGTGGCCCTGCAGGGAAGCTAACTAGTCACCCAGAATGGCTACTCATTCCCTTCCAAGATATACACCACCCAGAAACACACATGGGCAACATGCGGCCCGGGGGCTTGAACCGGCCCGTGGACCATCTCAATCTGGCCTGTGACCTACTCAAAGGAAAACGAAACAACCCCCCCCTCCCCCAGTGACCTATGAAGAGTTTCATATTGGACACCTGGCAGGACATTAGTGGGCAAATTTAAACGTTGATAATGCGTTGAGGTGGATTGTTTTATGTAAGTATGTGTCACCTCAGAGTACACTAGAGTGACACGTGATCTGTTGTAAAGCAATGGGTCCCGTCTATCAAATTAGTGCATTTTTTTAAACATAATCCAGTACTATGCGTCTCACGTTTCATTTCAGCTGTCCAACGTGTGGCCCTTTTCTCACTTAAAGGGCATGACCTCTTGGGTAGAGGTTTGGGTTGCGTAGTTACCTTGCCATGATGTAACTCCAAAGGTGGACGAGAAATCTAAAATAATTGCTCCATTGATTAGAAATTGATAATTGAAAATATGCTCCTCATTGACTTACATTGTACGCTGAAACAGCTCTCAAAGTCACTCTTTTAGCACGTAAACGAACACAAACAAAGTCGATTCAGACAATATAGAACATCACCAAATCCAGTACTGTTTTCTTTTTTTGTAAAGATGTTAACTTCCTGTTGATTTTACAATTTGAACATCCAGAACAAAAATGGCAAAATCAACAGGAAGTACAATTTTGGATTAAAAAAAGCAAACAGTACTGGGTTTGGTGATGTTCTATATTGATACTGTAAATCAATGAGGAGCACATTTTGAATTATCAATTTCTAATCACTGGAGCAATTATTTTTGATTTCTTGTCCACCTTTGGAGTTACATCATGGCAAGGTCTTGCCCTTTAATGGAGTTAAAGCTGTCCACCCCTGACCTGGAAAAAACTCACAGATCAACAGAGGGAACCTTTTCTTTTCAGCAGAGGATGGAGGGTGTGAAAAGGTTTCCTGCTGATTCAGGACCAGGTACAACAATGGTCCATGAGTGTGTGTCAGGTGAATGCAGTCAACTACCTGGGAGGACAGAAAAACAATAAGGATAGGTTTGGGAAACATAAGGTTGCTGTCAGGGCAGAAACCTCTTACCTCCATATTCTAACCGTTTGTGTTTCTTCGTAAATACTTGATCATACTACAGCTTCACACATAAGAATCAAAAGTAGCAGATCCACAAGCTTGTTTCGAGCTTGTGGATCTGCTACTTAAGCTATTTTTGAATTTTAGTCCTGAAAAGTAACAATTTTGGACACAATGAACTTTCCACCCGACAGAGAGGATAAACTACAGCCTTTTGAAGAGATATTTGACCCCATCTTAAACTACATGAATCCAGGCATCCCTATTCTGGGGCAAACGTTCTGTGGAAAACAGCTGCTCTACAAGCTCACAACATGTCACGTTGTGAGCTTGTAGATCAGCTATTTCCAGCTAAGAGGTTTGGTTTAAAAGGGGGGGAAAAAGGAGCAGACCAAGTATAGACCCCTGGGGAACCCAAGTCAATGAAGTATATAGGGCATTAGTCTCTATCAGAGGTTTCTGCCCATCCATACATCTGGTAACATCTAAATTCAATGTCGGGGCTACAATTTGTTCTGTAGGGTGCTCCTTCATATTGAGACCGTATCAGGATCGGTTCCCAAAGCAATGCGCATAGGTTTGTTAGCAGACGTTCTCACTACTGCTCCAGCCCATAATATTCAATTTAATGTCAATGTTACCTATAAATTAGTAAGTTAACATGAGGTTTTACATTGGTCCAGAAACATAACACAGGAGAACGCTTCAAGCAATCTATAACACACACACACACTACACACAAAACCGTCTGGTTATTGTGATTCTGAATTTTATTCATTATCTCCAACACAGTTTTTTTGTTCTGAGGTTATCGTCATCACCGGTTAAATGAATCAATCGATCAGTAGAGAGACAGAGACAGACAGAGAGACAGACAGAAAGAGACAGAGAGAGACAACAGTTCATAGCCAGATGTGTCAGTTCTAGGAATCAGAGATTTTCAAAGTGCATTCAATGTTGGTGGTGCTTTGACAGAAAAACCAAAACATTTGTGATCAAACCAAATAAAGCCCAAGATATTACCACCAAAGAAATAAGACTAAGATACTGGTATGGCCGGACAACGGAGAGCCATCCGTACCATTGTCATGAACACTGTGAGAGAGAGAATAAAGGGGGTAAAAAAGAATTCATTTTTAGCTGTGTTCCCAAACTATGAAAACAGCCAAGTTTGTCATCAGATGACACATACTGGAAGTACGTCTGTGTGCCAGTGTCGATGACAATGACAGTACCAGGGTACATTTACCATTCAATGAAGCTCATTTGGATATATAGGCTAAATTCTCAAGAAAACATTCCAAGTCAATGCAACCCAATAAATTATTATTATTTTTGTTTGCTTCTCCAAAAGAAATGTTCATATTTTGCATCTTAAAAACACTCCTGTATGATACAAGACTGTTGCTCTGTAAGTTCTGGTTGATGTTTGCTTTATGGTAAGCAAATTAACGAGAATATCCAGAATTTGCATAGGTCAGATACAAAACCAGAGCCCACATATTACCAATGTTTTGACCAATATTGTATCGGTGAAAAATTAATTATAATTAATTTGAAAAACTTTTGATTTGATTCTAGTTTTTTTCATTTTTTTTTTCAAAAATTGAGAATTCAGCTGAATGACAAGCAGATCTGCAATTTTTTGAACCTTTTTTTTTTTTTGAACATTTTTGCCAATAATGACATTGTCCAAAACAGGGACACCAGGTTGAAAGTGGGCTACTAATCGGGACACAATTGCTGATACTGATGTCGTAAAAAAAGTCAAATAACAAGCCATACATACATGGGTCTGTACCAAACAAGTAGATTTAGAGACCGGCAGAGAATAGTGGTATACGTATGAATGTACGTTTAGGATATCACTCATCATTCACACTCTGATCCTAGTCCTAGAAACGCTGCAAGCTGCCCAGTCCTGTCGCTGTCGTCTGAGAGACAGAACCAACGACCGGAGCTGCTCAGCCCACTTTCATAAAGTGTACAAGCAAGGCTCACATCCCCAAAAAAGCCACACAGTGCACGTTTGTTATAGCTCTCCTCCTCACAACAATAAAAGCACAAAACAGTCGCGTTCCAAACTGGCCAACAGCTTAATAGGCTACACTTTGAAAGAGAATGTAACCTTATGGCTCATATTTGACACAGTGTGGTTAAGTGGGGTTCTCTGTGACAAACCAAGCCTTAAGTCGGTGGAATATTCAAAATAATGCTACGCTGGCTTGAAAAATTGGCAGAACTGTCAAGCAGCGAAAACTGGAGTGGTTTTTCAGTCCCGACGATCAAACTGGTTTTGGTTTTCCGTGGATAAACTTGCATCACAACAAACGAGCTATCGTGTTCACTCTTCATTCCCTCATGCAGGTTATCTTTTGCCAAAAGTGTGATTGGCGTCTATCAATGATAATAAAATCCCATCTCTCACGCAAAGCCAGCCGTCACCCAATACATACAGGCACTGCCACATACCGCAAAGCAGGGGTCTTCAATGTTTTTCAGGCCAAGGACCCCTTAGGGGACAGAGAGATGAAGCAGGGACCCCCCAAAACTCAATAAAATTGTGTTGCATTTTAAACTTTTTCAAAGATTTAATAGATGGCTTCATTGACTACCATCAGTGTTGTGTAAATTCATGTTTTGTTTATTTCAGACATTTAACCACTTAAACCCTCAATACAAGCTCACAACGCCTCGCAGTGCAAGGCGTTGCGAGCTTGTAGATCTGCTATTTTCGACCAATGTTATCACAGAAAGATTTGGCAGACCCTGCTGTAGTAACTCTTGAGGACCCCCCCTAGGGGTCCCCGGACTCCCCTGTTGAAGACCCCTGCCGTAAAGAGTCTTCCCTTTATGACTGGGAAAACAGAAGAAAGAAAAACAACCAAATGCATTAAAGCCTAAAACCAAGTTAAAGTTTCAAATTGCAATAGAAACCTACAGCGTCACATTAAAAGTGTCCATGATAAATCAATCAACAACGGATAGAAAGGAGGACTTTCTATTTACTTTTTTTACGCACCAGAGAGCAGTTGGTTTATTGCTGTGCTCCATCCGAGAAAAGAGGAGGATTTTATTGATGGGGGGGGTTGAGGTGTGGCAACACGGAGAACGGGGTGATGGCAGGCTGATATCTGGGGCTGCAACGATCCATTACTTTCTTAGCGATCAGTCTATCAATTACTTTTTTGATGAATCGAATCACATTTTTAAAAACAAGTTTTTTTTTTTAAATAATATCGATGAATTGAACATCAATTGAATATCACTATCAATTGAATTGCACATCAATGAGTCAGGTTTTATTATACCTTCATCGCACAACTGTGTCGTGCAGATATAGTGAAAATAGCAGATCTACAAGCTCTGCTATTTTCATGATTTTTGAAAGTGTTTTTTTCCTTCTTTTTTTTTACATTTTCACCTATATGACGTGCCCAAAATAGGGATCGATTACCAATTGATTATTTGAATAAATTATTGATTATCTTTTTTTTAAATAATGGATTAAATCGATCACTTTTAAGACCTGGAACGCATCTGTGTCATTTCTTTGGCCATTCAAAAATAGCAGATATACAAGCTCATAGCGCGGCACAGAGTGCCGCGCTATGAGCTTGTAGATCTGCTATTTTTGAAAAATCTTGAGAAAAAAAAAAGTTTAAATCTTTTTCCAAAAACTGTTAGGATTTAGATTTTTTTTAAGAATCGCCTCAGGTCGTTGCAACCCTGCTGATATCAACGGGGGAGGGGCGGGAGGATAAATAAAGGGTTTGGAGAGGAGAGGGGAGGAGGCTGGTTGTGGTTGTGGGGGGGTGCTGGGGGGGCGTGGGGGATAGTGTGTGGAGGAGGGTCAGTGGAGCTCTATGAAGGCCTCCATCTCCTCTGAGATGAGCCCCTTGTAGGGCAGTCTGTGTCTCTCGATGGCGCGCGCCGCCAGGCACTGCAAGGTGACGTAGTTCAACGGGTACAGGGCCTGCTGGTTCCCCCCGCCGCCTCCTCCGCCGCCGCTCTGCTCGTCCAGCAGCTGGAACGCCGTCTTCTGGTGCGCGTTGGTGGCGTCGAAGTGGGCGCCGCCGCGCACCAGCAGCGCCATGATCTCCGGCGAGCCGTTGGCGGCGGCCACGTGCAGCGGCGTGTTGTTGTCGCAGTCGCGCGAGTCCACGTCGGCGCCGCACTCCAGCAGCAGCTGGGCCACGGCCACGGAGGGGAAGCGGCCCACCGGGTAGCGGCCCACCGACGTGGTGTCCTTGTCCACCGCCATGTGGAGGGGCGTGTAGCCCAGGCGGCCGCGCGGGTTCAGCTTCAGCAGCCGGTAGACCGTCTGCTTCTTCTGGTGCTCCTGCTCGCCACTGCACTCCAGCTTCTCCAGCAGGAAGATCAGGTGCAGGATGATGGACAGGGCCTTGGTGAACTGGGGGGCCTCCGGGGGGTTGTCCCGCTGGGCCACCGCACGCTCCACCTTCATTTGATTGATTGATTGATTGAATACTTTATTAGTCAGAATTGTAAACAGCACAGTGGTACAGTTAACCCATTAAGACCTGAGGCCATTCTTAAAAATGTTTTCTAAATCCTAACGTTTTTTTGAAAAAAAAAAAAAGATTTCCAAGATTTTTCAAAAATAGCAGATATACAAGCTCATAGCGCGGCACTCGGTGCCGCGCTATGAGCTTGTATATCTGCTATTTTTGAATAGCCAAAGAAATCTAAAGTGACACAGATGCGTTCCAGGTATTAATGGGTTAAGGCTGAAAAGATAACACAAAAAGTCCTGGGGACTTGTTTCCATTGTGGTCCTATGTATTCAATTCATCAACATAGAATAAAAAATGTACACAATAACACATGTCATCAACAAATACAAACACTGTATGTCCCTTTCAATGGGAAATTTACATTTTCCTCCTCTTGTGGTCTCCTGCAGTGGTGTGTTCTACCGTTATACGCTGCATACGGCGTACACAGTCCAGATTATTTTGGGAAGAAGCGTTTACAGTCTAATAACCATTTCATCCATTGAAAACGCGAGAGCGTATACCCACGACCACGCGCACCGTATCGTATACCCTCCGGAAAAACCTATAACACGCCACTGGTCTCCTGATGGATGTTTTGAAAAGGAACTCAGGGCGTTCCACATTTTGGTGGCAGAGTTAGAGTAGTGGAATGAGAATGAGAAAATGTTTGCTCTAAATGTGAGTGGTACATATGGTACCACCCTGTATGGTGTGAGGTTAGTGTACGGTCAAAGTCATTGTTCTGCTAAGTTGAGTCAAGTTCAAGATTCATTGGTGTTATAAAGTCAGTTGAGTCTTAAGTCATCACATGTTGTGACTTAAGTTCAAGTCTCAAGTCCACACACCTCTGCTGATAATACTACTGACACTGTAAAGTAGGGCTGACTAACCGGAAATATATCCAAACTGTCATAAAGGTCTTATAACAGAATTGTCGCGACAAAAGTTTTTTTTAAAAGTTTTGTTTTCTTTAGTTAGACTAACCGCTTGATCCCCCCTGTGTTATACTTTGTACAATGGTGGCGTGCACACATTGTGAAAATAGCTGATCTATTCACAACATGTCGCAGCTTGCTACAATTTTCCCAATGTTTCTTTTCTTTTAATCGTTCCTTAATCGGAATCGAGGCAAAAGTTGAAACAATCGTGATATTGATTTGAAGTCATATCGTCCCGCCTTACTGTAACGATACCAGAGTATGCATTCTGTGATGTGGTAACAGCATTGTGACTTTGTGATTGTGTGTGTATTTGCATACTTACCTGCCTAGAAGCACAGGGCGGATACAATGCTATGTCACAGGGACTGTGTTTTATTCTGCATAGTGCGGGCTAGTGTACAGGGTCTATGTATTATTGTTTTTTTGTTGATAGAAGGTTTTTGTGTGTGTGATGTTATCCTTTCCCTGACTCTCTGTTTTTTTTTTTTTGTATTTACTACCCTTGCTGTATCTTACAGCACTGATTCTCAGACCCCCATAACTCTGAGAGCGTACAAATGTAACCAAATGGACCCGTATGGGTCCATTTGGTTCCATTTGTACGCTCTCAGAGTTACAGACCTGTAAGGGTCCATTTGGAGTACTTCTCTCACTCTGTATCTGTACCCTAAATGCTGTGCTGACACTGACAGCTGACACACCTCGACACATTGCCGGGGCAGGGGAATCGAACCTGGGGGACCTTTCCGTTTCCCCCGGCGGCCTCGCAGGGCCTACTCAGCTTTACGGCCCGGTCTAACACTCACCTCCCTGACGCTCTTCCCCAGCACGCCCATCAGGTCGTGGAAGGTGACTCGCGTGGCCAGCGTTCCCTTCGCCCGGTCCTGGAGCACGAAGGAGAAGAGCTCGGCGAAGGACAGGAAGCTGGAGGCCGTCATGGGGCTGAGCGGGTCCAGGTTGCTCTGCTGCATGTCCAGGGCGTACTTCCACAGGCTGATGCAGCGCTCAAAGTTGCCCGAGTCGGCGTAGACGGCCCCCCTGTAGCGGATGTAGTAGGAGGTGTCGGGGTGCGAGGGCCCCAGGATGCGCTCGCGCACCAGCAGCGCCTGCATGCGCATCTCGTCCGGGTCCGTGATGAGGGCCTCCAGCTCCTCCACCGTGCTCACCTCCCGGGCGCAGTCGTAGGCCGGGATCGGGGGTCCCGAAGCCGGGGGCTTGGCCAGCAGGGCGTTCTTCTCCCCGGGTTGCCTCAGCTCCATGGCTCTCCTCCAGTAGCGCATGGCCCCCAGCAGGTCTCGCTTCTTGTCCACGAAGGTGGCCCCCAGGAGCTCCAGGGCGTCGATGCGCTCCTCCCTGGAAGAGCGCGGCTGGTGGGCCAGGTACTCCACTATGTTGGTGTGGCCCGTGACGCTGGCGGCGAGGAGAGGCGTCATGCCGTAGCCGTCCCTCTCCATGCGGGCGTTGCACTTCAGCAGCATCTTCATGATGTCCAGGCTGCCGGACTCGGCACAGTCGTGCAGGGCGGTGTTCCCCTTGACGCTCTTGCGGTTGACGTCGGCGCCGCGCTCCAGGAGGAACTTGGCGATCTCCTTGTGGCCCTTGTAGCAGGAGATCATGAGGCAGGTGTGCCCGTGGCGGTTGGCCACCTCCATGTCGGCGCGGTGCTCCACCAGGTAGCGCACGATCTCCAGGTGGCCGTCGAAGCAGGCGGCGCGCAGCGGCGTGGAATTGGTGAGCGTGGTGTTGTTGACCAGCGCGCCGTGCCTCAGCAGCGTCCGCACCACGGGCAGGTGGCCGGCGGCCGACGCCGCCCACAGCGGCGGCGCGCCCTCGATCGTCTCGCCGTCGAAGTTGACGGCGCCGCCGCCCTCCACCGCGGCCCTGCAGTGCTCCAGCAGGTAGTCCACCACCTCCAGGTGGCCGTAGCGGGAGGCCACCAGTAAGGGGGTCCCGCCCTGGGTCTTCTCCTCGGCCAGAGCCTCCAGCTCCTCGGCGCTCTTGTTGCTCAGCAACTTCTGGATAAGTTTCAGCTTGCCGTCCCTGGCCGCGTTGAACACCGCCGTGCTTATGTCCATTTTTGTTATCGTTGTGTTACTCTAAAGTCCGCGCCGACGCAGCGGCCTCCCAGCCGGTCATAATAAGAATGTTTTATTAAATCATATGATCATGTAATCTTTAGCCCGGGTCGGGTTTGTGTCCCGATGCATCTTTCTGCCATTTTGAGCAGGGAGCTGCTGTCAAGATGGCTGTGTCTGTTGTTTGACAGGTTCTATGTTTACACACACGCCGCAAAGCATTGTGGGAGATGTAGTTGTAAATGACGTTCCCTGTGACGTTCTTAAGCCTCGGTGGGCACAAATGACGTTATAAACAACTAGAGTTCCCATGATGCATGTCGATAGGATGACCTAACAACCCCCGTGGGTTCGCTTGTTACATGAGCCCCAACACACCGAGCGCACCGGCGTAAATGTAATATTATCTCTAAATCTATATTTATATCATTAATATCAGGAGTGGTAGCAACATTAGTAGCAAATAATACATTTATTATGATCATTAGTGATATTATTATTATCATTACGTTTCTTTTTGTGATCTAAAGACAAAAATGGTTGGATTTCATTGCTGTACTGTCAGCTGGCCAGTAGAGGGCAGCTGAACACGCCAGTCAGCAGAGCTCAGTCCAGCTGAACCATGGACTCTAGAGACATAAAAGATGCACTTTTATCTGAAATTACCACTTATAGTGACTTGTAACCACACTACAGTGTATTATAACAGTGATTATAGTGCATATAAACATTATTATAACATATTACAACTACAAGAATTGTTAAACAATCAAAACTAATCTCTGAGTGTCCATCAATTATAGGCCTAGGTCAATGTTTCCCAAACCAAGGCCAGGGGTTCTCAATCTTTTTAGCTCCAGACCCAAAGGCAATGTGTTGTGAGCTTGTAGATCTGCTATTTTCACTACCATTAAAACAGTGTTTTAGGCAGCGCACCCTGACTTGGTTGATGCACCCACAATCCTTAAGAAGAAAAGAAAATAGCCTATATATATATATCCACATGAAAAGCATCAATATTATTCATGCTCAAAAAATGATATTCAATACCAATATTCCAGAGAGCAGGACAATGTTCTTCACATTTTAATATAACTGACACTACGCTGCAATAACGTTTCAATGAACTGCAACACAGTTATGCAAAAACTGTCACTTTTAAAGAGCAAAGAGGCAAGGTGAAGGCAAGGATTGATTGAATAACTTTATTAACAGTTTCTAAGCAAGTACAATTAAGTAAGCAATGCTAAAATTATAACACAAAAAAGCCCTGTATTCAATTCATAATCAAGACATACAAGATGCTGTCATAACTTTAGCCACATTAAACGTTTTCTTTTGACAAAGCCTCACTATGTCACTTTTTTTAAATTAATAAAATGTAATTTTGTCCACTCTGTATGGTAGTGTATGTTAATACAATATAACTTACTTGGGGTGATTGTATTTTGTCTACCTGCTCTTCTATTGAGACACTTAGATTGTGTCAGAGGTCATATCTCAACTAGACACAGGATCTGACATGAATTTTTACCTGATGGTCAAGATTAAATTTATCCCCTGAGCAAGCAGGCCGGCTAAAAATGTCAGCACTTGCGCAGGAAACCGGGTTCAAATCCGGGTCAGAAGAGGAAAGTTACATGGTGCTGCTTTAATACAAGTATTTAAATTACAGCTGAAGAGCAATTACATTTTTCTTTTTAATTAAACATTTATAATTGCATGTTTTTATTTTGTGAAAAATCCCACTTGAAAGCATGACAGTGTAATGAAGTAATTATTACCAACATTAAACCACCATTAATTTATGCTCAGCTCCATCAGTTTTATTCAAATTAAATTTACTTTTTAGTGAATAAAACTGATGCTGCTGAGTAAGAGCAGAGTGTGGGATTTTTCTTCATGATTTTGTGCTCATGGTTGCTTCATTTGTCACTGTACAACACACCTGCATCTGAACGAAGTGGATGTGCAAATATTTTCTTTGCAAAGAGTTACAGACTGGTAAGGTTTGGTTCCTAACACATTTAGCTAGACACCCACTTGAACCCCCTCAAGGACCCCTGGGGGTCCCCGGACCCCACTTTGAGAGCCAATGAATCCAGGATTATTGTACAATTGTATTCTATGGTTCAAGAGTTTTAGGTCAAAACGTGAAGCCTATTACAATGTGGGATGGAGGTTCCTCCTGAGCCTACAAGAGTGAGTGCGCAAAGTGTCTTGGCAATCGGATGCTGCGTTCATGAATTGATGGATTTTGTGCAAAACAAGCTCCTCCTGCAAACTCTGAAAACCAATTGTAGCCTATATCGGAATGGAATCTGAACAAGTTTTCGGGATCAGGGCCCACTTGAAAGTCTTAAAAGTGTTCACGGCCCACCAATATGACCACTTTAAGGTCCACTTCACCTATCTTCATATAATTGGTCCTCACTAATGCTCATTATAATTTGGTGCCATTTTTGTTTACTCACTCTGTCTCAGAGGAGGGCTGTGGACAGTTCAGAAACCCGGCTACCAGTGACATTGTAAAAAGATATACAGACAGTAGATCTACAAACAGACCATAATAAGCGTTTTGTAAGCAGTTCGTAAAGGAGATTGAACATTAATGTTATGTACAAACATGTCATTTTTTGGTGGTTTTGTTGACCTTGGCATAGAGGTCGTTTGAAGAAGAAGATTTAACGGTAGCGTAGGTCACCTTATCTTCATCATCATCAGCATGTGTCTTGGCTCCTCCCACTGCAGCCCTCATCTGATTGGTGTGGACGACAGATGCGTAGGTCAGACTGTCATCGGGGTCCATCTGGTTGGTTGACGGACCGGGGCGGCTCGCTGTTGTTGTGCTCTGATTGGTTGAGGTCAGGGGAACGTCATTGGTGGGCGTGTTCTTCCTCTTGACAACGAAGCAGATCACCAGTGCTGTTGCCATGACTACAACCACAACCACCACAACAATCACCACGGTGATGGTGACATAACTCTTCCTCTGGTCTTGTGCTGAGGAGAGGAGAGGAGGGTCACTTAACTTTGACACTAAACTGAAGATGATATTTGTATATGTTACAGGTAGATTGGCATTCCAGGTAAATTGGAAAAGAAGCGCTTGTTTTCACCGCCCCCCAAGCAATTCTGTAGAACCAACGCTAGAGGGCAATGCACGCCAGACATGAGTCACACCACACACGCACCAGGCGCCTGGAGGCACTCGGGCGCGCCTCCTTGGCCTCAAGGTCTGCTGAGTCGGCGCGCCTCCGTCATGGTCCAAAACTATACTTTATCGGCGAAAAAAAAGTAGTCCGCGGTTGTTTGAAAAAGTAATGTCCCAAGCGGGAGTCAAACCCAGACTCCCAGTGATTGTGGATGGGGAGTCCAATATAAGTGCGCCACTGAGGCCGGTATGTATGTATATCCATGTTGTCGTTGTCGTCGTCCTCGCATCGCAGCCCCGCCCCGAGCCTAAAAACAAGCGATCCACTTCCAATCTCCCTGGAATGCCAATCTACCTGTGACATATACATTAAATGAACCAGGCTTTTGGCGCTCGGGTGGTGCAGTGGTAAAGTCCCTGCCCACCACCACAGAGGTTGTGGGTTAGAATCCACCGTGGTGCATCCGGCTTTGTGGTTCGTCTGTGCGAACACAATTGGCCCGTGTTCGGGGGAAGGAAGCAGGTCGGGGAGGGTGATAAATGTCACTGCATGTATGGGCTGGGGCGGCACCTGTCAGTGGGGAGTGTTGCACGGGAGGATGTAACAGTGACAACACAGAAATGTGTGTGGGGAGGAATTAATTGGCATAACGACTAAATTGGGGAGAAAAAGGGGGTAAAAAAATTATTACTCTAAATTTAGGGAAAAATAATAATAATAAAGAAGCACCATTAGCAGGGCGGAATTTTGATACCATAGTGCACTTGGTGATACAAGCGCGAAATTTGGCACAGATGACCTTCATATGACCCTAATTGATAATCAACCTCTGGCCACGCGGAATTCCTAAGATTTCAAGATGGCCACCACCAGTTTTCAAAATGGCTGCAACTGGGCCAATGTGTTGGACTATATCGCTTTGCTGGGGCTTATTTTAATATAAGAGAATATTTTCTGGAGGTATTCCTACCAAGTAAGATAAAAAATAACATTAGGTTCCAATATGGCGGCATATTTTCCAATATGGCTGCCGATAAATTGCAGAAATGTGCATCTGCTTATGGTTTATCCACATGAGCTTGTAGTACATGTATTTGTATTAATTATCATACACAGAATCCATTTATGGAACATTTGAAAGTGATTTATTAGCTTGGTAAAGCTTAGTGCTTACTTTTTGTTTTGTTATTAAGTCATTATAAACACATTCTCATTTACAATGGTGGCTGGGCAAGTGACAGGCCAGTGTACTAGCAACTGCAACCACAGAGGGGTGTGCAGATAAGTCCAAACTTAAAGCATTTTCAGTGTCCAGAACATGCTTTTTTACATCCACATCATGTCAGCTTCTGGCATAATTTGGCAAACAGGACTGCACAAGAGTGACTGGCCCCATATATGTCCTGTTTGGAATGCACTTCACTTGCATTCACTTCCTTGTAGGAACTACTTCTATGAAGTTCTATCGTACATGAGTACTATGAACTCCTCAATGACTTGCATATGTTTATCATTTATTGCAACAGGTGTTGAACCTAATTTGGAGAAGTTGTTTGCCATGCTGACCTTTTTCCCTTTCCATGGAAGGACGAAACTGTGTGGCATCCCCTGAATGCATGAAAGAAGCAAAGACCTGATGACTTTGATTCAATAGCTGATGCAATTTCATGAACGGGATCCATCTGAGATCCTTCCCTCCTTCCAAAGGCAATCCACAGCTAATTCAAGCCAAGTCTTTGAACAAGTGAAACTGTTATGTCAACAATGTCAGTATCTGAGGCAGAGCTGCTGAGGATAGCATCTGACACATCATGATTCGCAGCTCAGATACTGACGTTGTCATAGCAGTTGCACTTGTTCATATTAAGTAAGTCTGAGACTTATTGTCAGTATCAGCTGAGAACGCAGGGGTCTTATAGACCCCCTGGTATTGCTGAGGTGGAGCGCTACACTCACTGTACCTACTCATACACTGATCCTGATCGAACCCATGACCATGTGATCCGAAGGTGAAAGCTCTACCGACTGAGCTACCCAGACACAAAGACTTGGCTTGAAAAAGCTGTCGAAGGACCTCAGGATGGATCCCCCTTCATGAAAATGCATCAGCTATTGGATCAAAGTCATCAGGTCTTTGCTTCTTTCATGCGTTCAGCAGATGCCATACAGTTTTGTCCTTCCATGGAAAGAGAAAAAGGTCAGCACCTGTTTAAGAAAATATCCCTATATATATCTAAGTTTTTGTATTTATTGGTGAACATATTGAAAAGTCTGTTGCCCTAGGTCATTAAAAAGCTACCAAATCACTTTAAAATGTGCTATAAATTGATTCTGTGTATGGTAATTAATAAAAAAATACATGTGCTACAAGCTCATGTGAATGTACATTTATGCAATTTATCGGCAGCCATATTGGAAAATATGCCGCCATATTGGAACCTAATATATATTTTTTTATCTTACTTGGTAGAAATACCTTCAGAACATATTCTCCTATATTAAAATAAGGGGAAAATCAAAGATTTACAGCCCCAGCAAAGTGATATAATAAACTGGTGGTGGCCATCTTGAAATCTTAGGATTTTTGCGTGGCCAGAGGTTGATTATCAATTAGGGTCATATGAAGGACATCTGTGCCAAATTTCGCGCTTGTATCACCAAGTGCACTATCGTGTATTGAAAACGGCAAAATTCCGCCCTGCTACATGTTAAAACGGACCCCATATCACTACAACTGACACCACACAACTGTAATGTAGTGGTTCAGTTGTATGTGGAGTCAGTTATTATTATACTTTTATACTTTTTCTCCCCAACTTAGTCATTATGCCATTTAGGCTAATTCCTCCCCACACACATTTGTGTGTTGTCACTGCTGTTGTATCCTACTGACTCACCTGCCAGTGAGGAGCCCCAACCAGGAGGACGTTGTCTCTCTCTCTATCATACTCCTCCTGTCCCCAGCCCGTAGGAGTACGCGTAGTGACAAATAACACCCTCCCTGCCCGGCTTCCCTCCCCCGAACACGTGCCAATTGTGTTCCAGTGGTAACCAACCTTTTCAAGCACGTGAGCACTTTTTATTCCAAAGTGTAAGCTGAGATCTACCACTACAATATGTTCCAAAAAAAACTCCAGCAAGTAAGACATCATATTTACTGTTGCAATTTCTGACAGACTCGATCTCTTTGCATACATCCACACAAAAGATAGTAGTCTAAATATAAATGAACAAAATTACGCATTTTGGGGGAAAAATGTATAAAAATGCAGAAATATTACGAATCTTGCTGATTATTATAGACGCTCAACAAAGCCGGTGGATTCAAACCCCCAGCCTGGGTGGGCAGCTAATTTACCACTGCACCACTCAAGCGCCTTATGTGTAATCAGTTATAATGCAGTGTCAGTTGTTGTAATGTAATGTGGTCAGTTGTGGTGTCCAACACACAACTCATCTCCTACCTGGTGTTTGTTGGATGGTAGAGACAGTGGACAGTGAATCAACAGGTGGTTGTTGGATGGTAGAGACAGTGGACAGTGAATCAACAGGTGGTTGTTGGATGGTAGAGACAGTGGACAGTGAATTAACAGGTGGTTGGATGAACGAGGCAGTCGTAGAACGAAGTGGTGTTCCAGTGGGAGGGTTGTTTGTTTGTGTCGTCTTCAAGTCTCCTGGGAAGTCAATGAATGTCTGCACTTTTTTGTCAACAATCAGCTGACATCTTCTGAACTTCATCCGGTTGTTGTCGATGGTCAGCTTGGTAGAACATCCTTTCGTGTCTTTTATCAGGGTACCATTCTTCCTCAGCCAGCTCAGCTTAACACAGCTTTCATCATGTTGAAACAGAGAGCATGTTAATGTCTGTTTTGTCCCTCTGTTTCCTCTGGTGATGTCCAGTACAGACAGATCAGACTTGTGTTCTCTCTTCCCAGATGGTCTACAGGTATAACGACCAGCATCTTCAGCTGTGATGTCTTTAACAGTCAGGGAGCAGTTAGACTCCAAACTCATTCTGTCTGCTTTCGATTTTGGGTTTAGTTTACCCCTTTCAATCAAACCATTCTTAGCCACAACAGCACGCGTTGAATCTTCTTTTTTTTTTATAATTCCACCTAGTTGATTTACAGCCAGGATCATCAGGTAACGTGTTCTTACATCTCAGATTGACAGTATCTCCAGATCTTCTGTAGAGTTTAACATGGTCCTTTAGGTGAGTTTTGTCGACTCCAAGCAGCAGAATGAAAAACAACTGAATCCATTTGATCCCAGACATTCTGATCTGAACTGTCTGTCTGTCTGTATATCTGTCTCAGTGTGTGAGTGAAGCTGACTGGAGAGCAGCACTAGTTTTGTGGTTGAAGTTCCTTCCTCAGTCATTCTGCAGAGGTAGAGCTTCCTTTGCAAACATTCAGTTTACATGTAGAATAGACTTTAATGTCTCAGTATTTATAGACTCTAAAGCCTGAATAGCAAATCTCAGTGTGTGTTTATTGATTATAGGCTCTTTATGGTCTTTGTGATGTACAGCATATATACTTCATAACCTTCCATATTCAAAATAGTAAATGTATAGGCTATGGATCCTTTATCCAAAGTGCTTTACAGTGTGCATTACATTCACCCAGTCATTCACACATATTCACACAGAGGACACCATGCAAGACTCCAACCTGCTCATCAGCAGCAGTTGGGGGTTCAGTGTCTTGCTCAAGGACAGCTGGGAATCAAACCAGTTACCTTCCATTTCCCAAGCGTCCGCTCTACCTTCTGAGACTCTGACACTCTCTTACTATGTTTTACACAATGTCATTATTTAATTTCGTTTCACCTTCTTCTAAAGTAATTTAGAAGGAGAAATTAGTCAGGGATTACAGTAGCACATTTTAAATCTAGACCCAGTCAACCAAAAGTGTACGTACTTCATATATTGGTTAAAAATATGTATGATAATGATCAATAGATTAGATCTAAAACCTAATAATGTTGACCGTTTAACGTGATAAAAAACAGTTATGGGTGTGACGAGCATGTGTGACAAGCATGAGATAGAGGTGTTAACCACGACCTAAAAACACTTCAGACTCACATGTCTCAGAGACACTGAGAACTACTTCTGTGTGACACTGACTGTACATTTAGTTCTTTGTAGACATTATTAATCCATTAATGAGGCCGATTCTACAAATGCAGATTTAATAGCTAAATCCCACAGAGTGTCTGTGTGTGTGTGTGTGTGTGTGTGTGTGTGTGTGTGTGTATGTGTGTGTGTGTGTGTGTGTGTGTGTGTGTGTGTGTGTGTGTGTGTGTGTGTGTGTGTGTGTGTGTGTGTGTGTGTGTGTGTGTGTGTGTGTGTGTGTGTGTGTGTGTGTGTGTCCCAGGGTCCCCAGAGGGTTTTTGCTATTTTCACGACCTGCTAGTTTCCCAAAGTAAACAGTGTTTTAGGCAGTGCACCCTGACTTGGTTGATGCACCCTCAATCCTTAAGAAAATAAAATAGCCTATATATATATATATATATATATCCACATGAAAGGCATCAAGATTATTCATGCAAATAATGATATTCAATACCAATATTCCAGAGAGCAGGACAATGTTCTTCACATTTTAATATAACTGACACTACACTGCAACAAAGTTTCAATGAACTGCAACAAAGTTATACAAAAACTGTCACTTTTAAAGAGCAAAGAGGATGGATGAAGGCAATGATTGATTGAATACTTTATTAACAGTTTGCAAGCAAGTACAATTAAGTAAGCAATGCTAAAATCATAACACAAAAAAACATGTATTCAATTCATAATCAAGACATACAAGATGCTGTCATAATTATAGCAACATTAAACTTTTTCTTTTGACAAAGCCTCACTATGTACATTTTTTTAAATTAATAAAATGTAATTTTGTCCACTCTGTATGGTAGTGTATGTTAATACAATAAAACTATACGCTTGTGGTGATTGTATTTTGTCTACCTGCTCTTCTATTGAGACATTTAGATCATGTCAAAGGTCATGTCTCACCTAGACACAGGATCTGACACAAAGGTTTACCTGATGGTCAAGATTAAATCTATCCCCTGAGCAAGCAGGCTGGCTAAAAATGTCAGCACTTGCGCAGGAAACCGGGGTAGAAGAGGAAAGTTACACAGTGCTGCTTTAATACAAGTATTTAAATTACAGCGGAAGAGCAATTTATTTTTAAATATAAATTATTTTAATTAAACATTTCATTTATGCTCAGCTGCATCAGTTTTATTCAAATTAAATTGACTTTATTTCATTGAATAAAACTGATGCTGCTGAGCAATAGTTACAGACTCATTTAGCTGGAGACCCACTTGAACCCCCTCAAGGACCCCTGGGGGTCCCCAGACCCCACTTTGAGAACCACTGCTTAACAGGCACAGTGTTGGAGGAGGGAGAAATGCCTAATTTTATACTATGAGAAGAGACTTTTTTTTTACTATGGGTTCCCAGATTGTGAGAAGAGAGGTTTCTCTTCACTTTATTTTAATTTAGCTTTAGCTTTGTACTACCTTTTGGTCATGTGCTGCTGAGAAACATCTACAAATAAAAACTTTCAAATTGCACAGATCGATGCAAACGTGTGTGAGATGCATCAACTACGATCATGGCCAACTGTGGAGAATAACTTAAAATCTTGTTGTATGTTGTTAATGTAAATGTAATGTTTAACTACCTGACATAGGACAGTGGAGGGAGAGCTGAAAACCTCACACCTGCGGTTTTATAAAGACATCGGGCCAGAACAGACAGGAGAGGAAATCCTTTGTTGCCGCCTTACATGCCAGATGGCATTAAGAGCAGTAAGACTAATGTTTAACTAGAAAGTGCGCTACTCTGAGCGCATGCATCCGCAAGGCCAGATTGCCTACTCAGGGCCCACACATTATTGAATTAAAATCTGTGGCACAAATGGCCGGGGCCTATATTATGTGGAGTTGCGTCATGAGCCAATGAATCCAGGGATTTTTAAATGTACAGTATTGCTATTGAACAACCTACTATATGGTTCAAGCCTATTTAAAAAAAATGTGGGATGGAGGTTCTTCATGAGCCTACGAGAGAGTGTGCGCAGAGTTTCACAGCAATCGGACACTGCATTCATAAATTGAGGGATTTTGTGCAAAACGGGGCCCTCCCACAAACTCTGAAAGCCAATTGTATCCAGTCGGAGTGGAATCTGAAAAAGTGTGACGGATAAACGTGAACACAGAAATAATATGTACAGATTTGTATGCGTTTTCTGGATCAGGGCCCACTTGAATATCTTAAAAGTGTTCGCGTCCCACCCATCTGACCACTTAAAGGACCACTTCACCCATTTTCAACCTATCTTCAATTGGTCCTCACTATTGCTCATTTTGTCTACTCACTCTGTGTCTCAGAGGGCTGTGGACAGTTCAGAAACCCGCCTATCAATGACATCATCGGTAGAAAGCTATGCAGACAGTACATCTATATACAGACCATAATATAAGAGTTTTGTAAGCATTCCTAAAGGAGATTGAACATTAACTTGTTGTGCAAACATGTCATTTTTTGGCTGTTTTGTTGACCTTGGCGTAGAGGTCGTTTGAAGAACGAGATTTAACGGTAGCGTAGGTCACTTTATCTTCATCATCATCATCATCATGTGTCTTGGCTCCTCCCACTGCAGCCCTCGTCTGATTGGTGTGGACGACAGACGCATAGGTCAGACTATCATCGGGGTCGATCTGGTTGGTTGACGGACCGGGGCGGCTCGCTGTTGTTGTGCTTTGATTGGTTGAGGTCAGGGGAATGTCATTGGTGGGCGTGTTCTTCCTCTTGACAACGAAGCAGATCACCAGTGCTGTTGCCATGACTACAACCACAACCACCACAACAATCACCACGGTGATGGTGACATAACTCTGTGCTGTGGAGAGGAGAGGTCACTTTTTACACTTTGACACTAAACTGAGATGATATAACCTTTCTTTGCAGAAGCACCATGTTAAAACGGACCCCGTATTATTACATTATAACTGACACCACACAACTGTAATGTGGTGGTTCAGTTGTATGTGGTGTCAGTTATTAATATACTTTTATGCTTTTTCTCCCCAACTTAGGCATTGTGCCAATTCCCGCCTCCACACACACATTTGTGTCACTGCTGTTGTATCCTACTGACTCACCTGCCAGTAAGGAGCCCCCACCGGGAGGACGTAGTAGAGCCTCTATCATACTCCTCCTGTCCCCAGCCCGTAGGACGTAGGAGTACGCGTAGTGACAAATAACACCCTCCCTGCCAGGCTTCCCTACCCCGAACAGGCACATACAGCACATATAGACCAATGGTAACCGACCTTTTCAAGCCCGTGAGCACTTTATATTCCAATGTCTAAGCCAAGATCTATACCACTACAATATGTTCCAAAAAAACACCATGAGTAATACATCATATATATTTATTGTTGCAATTTCTGACCAACTCAATCTCTTTGCATACATCCACACAAAGGATAGTAGTCTAAATATGAATAAACAATATTTTTGTCTGTGAGGGTCTGTTATAGGGGTGTCATGATTCAAACTCATTTCACAATACGATACACGATATTGGGCTGACGATATCAAGACGATATTATTATTATTATATATTTTTTCAATTATCATCAACATTGGCCATCATCTTCAGTTTAAAAGTGCTTTACTTATATATATATATCTTTTTTTTTAAAGTTAATACTGCATAAATATAACCTCATAGTCATATTCTTGTCATCAAAAGCCCCCCCCCAAAAAAAGAAGGCTTGTCGGTCGGCTTTGACGATCGACATTTAGATTGCGATCGACCGGTTATAGACGCTCGACAAAGCCTTTGCACCACGGCGGATTTGAACCCCCAGCCTCCGCGGTGGTGGGCAGGTACTTTACCACTGCACCCCTTGAGCGCCTTGTGTGCTGTCAGTTATAATGCACGGTCAGTAGTAATATAATATGGGTCAGTTGTGGTGTCCAACACACAACTCCTCTCCTACCTGGTGGAGGGTTGTTTGTTTGTGTCGTCTTCAAGTCTTCTGGGAAGTCAATGGATGTCTTGTTTTTGCCTTCAACAGTCACCTGACATCTTCTGAACTTCATCAGGTTGTTGTTGATGATCAGAGAGGTAGAGTGTTCAGAGCTAAAGTCATCTTTTATCTGGATACCATCCTTGTTTAGCCAGCTCAGCGTAGCATAGGTATCATCATATTCAAACAGAGAGCATGTTAATGTCTGTTCGGTCCCTCTGTTTCCTCTAGTGATGTTCAGTACAGACAGATAAATCTGTTTTTCCTTCCCAGATCGTTGACAGGTATAAAGACCTGCATCTTCAGCTGTGATGTCTTTAACAGTCAGAGAACAGTTAGAATCCAAACTCATTCTGTTTGCTTTAGATGGGGTTAGTTTACTCATTCGAATCAAACCATTCTCAGCCACAACACCAGGAGAGGCTGAATCTTTCCCTTCATAAAGCCATGTAGTTGATTTACAGCCAGCAGGTAACTTTCTGTTACATCTCAGATTGACAATATCTCCAGATCTTCTGTAGAGGTTAACACTTCTCTGTAGGTGAGTTTTGTCGACTCCAAGCAGCAAAATGAAAAACAACTGAATCCATTTGATCCCAGACATTCTGATATGAACTTTCTGTCTGTCTGTCTGTATATCTGTCTGTCTGTCTCAGTGTGTCAGTGAAGCTGACTGGAGAGCAGCACTAGTTTTGTGGCTGAAGTTCCTTCCTCATTCATTAACGTCATGTCATTCTGCAGAGGTAGAGTTTCCTATTAAACATTCAGTTTACATGTAGAATAGACTTTAATGTCTCAGTATTTATAGACTCTAAGCCTGAACAGCACATCTCAGTGTGTGTTTATTGTTTATAGGCTCTTTATGGTCTTTGTGATGTACAGTATACTTCATAAGACCCAACCTTCCATATTCAAAATATTAAATGTATAGGCTATGGATCCTTTATCCAAAGTGCTTTACAGTGTGCATTATATTCACCCAGTCATTCACACATATTCACACAGAGGACACCATGCAAGACACCAACCTGCTCATCAGCAGCAGTTAGGGGTTCAGTGTCTTGCTCAAGGACAGCTGGGAATCAAACCAGTTACCTTCCATTTCCCAAGCGGCCGCTCTACCTTCTCTTCTCTTCTCAAGACTCTGACACTCTAATACTATGTTTACACAATTTAATTGTTTCATTTCATTTCACCTCCTTCTAAAGGAATTTAGAAGGAGAAATTAGTCAGGGTGTACAGTTGCAAATGTTAAATCTAGACCCAGTCAAAAGTGTACGTACTTCATATATTGGTTAAAATATTTATAATAATGATAAATAGATTAGATCTAAGACCTAATAATGTTGACAGTTTAACGTGATAAAAAAGAACTAACAGTTATGGGTATGGCGAGCATGAGATAGAGGTGTTAACCACGACCTAAAAACACTTCAGGCCCACATGTCTCAGAGACGCTGAGAACTACTTCTGTGTGACACTAACTGTACATTTACTTCTTTGTAGACGTTATCAATCCATTAATGAGGCCGATTCTACAAATACATTCTAAATCAGTAGTTCTCAAACTTTATTTGTGCCAATGACCCTCAAAAAATTTCAAACACTTTTAAAACAATGTTAAAAAATAGCAGTTGTACAAGATCGCAGCGCGGCACAAAGTGACGCACTGTGAGCTTGTATATATGCTATTTTTGAATGGCCGACGTTAAATAAAAAATTACACAGATGCTTTCCCAGATTTAATAGCTTAATCCCACAGTGTGTGTGTGTGTGTGTGTGTGTGTGTGTGTGTGTGTGTGTGTGTGTGTGTGTGTGTGTGTGTGTGTGTGTGTGTGTGTGTGTGTGTGTGTGTGTGTGTGTGTGTGTGCGTGCGTGCGTGCGTGTGTACACAATTGATTGTGGTTGTAGAAGTCCTCTTGGGTCAGGGTGGGATGTGTCAATGACCACGTGGTTCCACCAGTACCACACATCTTCAGTTGTACCATGACCTCATCGGGTCCTAAACAGTCCTGTTAGTAGCGTCTAAGTCAGTGGTTCTCAAACTTTTTCATGTCAAGTCACTTCAAACAATATATAAAAGGTTTGCAGAAATTTTAAAGATTTTTCAAAAATATCAGATATACAAGCTCATAGCGCGAGCTTGTATATCTGATATTTTTCAATAGCCAAAGTATAAAAGGTTAAAGTGGTTAAAATTATTGTGATGCTATATTAACACTTTTTCCTGGGGACCCCCTGGAACCCCCCCCCAAGTACCCCTGGGGGTCCCCGGACCCCACTTTGAGAACCAATGGTCTAAGTCTATTTTGTCTATTCTTTGGAGTTCAACACGTCTAGTTAAAAGCAGACTTACAGTATCAGGAGGGAAAACAAAACCACATAGCCAACGTGGAATGGACGCTTATGGGTCTGTAACTCTGAGAGTGGACAAATGTAACCAAATGGACCCGTAAGGGAGTTAAATAAATACAGAGAATTTCAAAGTGTAGCTCAGCATCCCAGAGATGAAAAAAAGGTATCAAATGAGGGTCCATGGTCTGTTGCATATCAAACTATAGGGTCCTTCAAATGAGAGAGGTTGACAATTCCTGTGTCTCAATTCAGAGGGTGCATCCTACAAAGTGCGGTGCCTAGGTAGGGTGTTTTTAAATCTTTAAAGGTTTTGGCAGCATTGAATCAGAGCTTCTACCTCCCAATAACTGTACATGGGTCTTGAGGTCTACTGACCAATCACTTCTTAAGATCCCACCAACAAAACTGAGGACTCGGGGAGATGGATAATTAACCGATGTGGTGCCCAAACTGTGGAACTATCTTCCACCCCATGTTGGAGCGTCTCAAACCCTGTCTGTGTTTAAATCACGTTTGAAAACTTGCGTATTCCTTGGTGTTCGAAAATTCAGACTGAGAGTTGCTGTTTCCACTAGACATTGTGTCGATATGTTGTCCTGTTTATTGTGTATTGTTTTGCTTTTGTAATTTTTTGTATTCTTTTGTTACTGAGTGAAGTGTAGAGCACTTTGGTTCAACACTTGTTTTAAATGTGCTCTATAAATGAAGTGGCTTGGATTGGATTGGCGGGTAGGGCGGCCACTAAAAAAATAGTTTTTGCCCATCTGTCTGTCTGTCTGTCTGTCTGTGTGTCAGTGAGGCTGACTGGAGAGCAGCATTAGATTTTAATGGTGCAAAACCAACGTTTTGACGAGACACAGGTCTTCTTGAAACGAGCAGTTTGGCCTCTTTCTTTTTAAAAGTCTTCTGCAACGTGGTCAGCAACACCTCAGCTATATTGGTGTGCGCCCTTTTTAGCTTGTTGGTTTGCCAGTTCCTCCTTCATTAACATGTAATTCTGCAGAGTTTCCTCTGGACACGTCTCTTATAGGCTCTAAGCCTGAACAGAACATACAGTATGTGTGTGTTTATTGTATACATGCTCTATATGGTCTTTGTAATGTAGGCTATAGACTTCATATGACCCAACCTTCCATATTCAAAATGGTAAAATAAGTGGTGGATTTATATAGCACCTTTATCCAATTCACCCATTCACACACAAACAGCAGATGACACCATGCAAGGCACCAAAGGGGGGTTCAAGGGGGGGTTCCTAAGGATGTTGACTGTTTAACGTGATAAAAAGGAACACACAGGTTGACAGTCATGGTGTGGCATGAGTTAGAAGTGTTATAACCACAAAAAACACTTCAAACCTTTCACTCCCACATGTCTCAGAGACGCTGAGTAACTACTGCTGTGTGTCTCTGTTCCGCAATATGGTGGAACACTGACTGTACATTTATTAATTTCTTTGCAGACGTTATTAATCCCAATTCAATTCAATTTAACAATTTAAGAAAGAAATGGGTAAAGTATGTACAGTTTGAGGGGGGTACAGCATTGTGTTAAAGAGAGTTATGTCACATTGCAGCGTTATATACATGTTATATATACATATTATATATACAGGGTAGAAAGCTTTTTGAAACAAATGGCAGCAATTCTTTGCTGTCACTTTTGGAACAATTAGCAGCATTTTCCCCCAAACGATTTAAATAGCATACAAAAAAGCCTCAGATTTGAATTGTGTTGAAAGGTAGCAGCCCTTTGTAGATCTGCTGTTTTCACTACTTCTTAAAGTTATTTTCCTTTCTATGTCCTTTCTTTCTTTTTTACATTTATGGATTTTTTTTGCATTTAATAAAAAAAACTTGCGCACATTAAAAATGGGTCCGCAACACACAAATCGGTCCCGACCCACTGTTTACTTTGGGAAACAGTGTTTTAGGCAGTGCACCCTTCTACACACCAACTTGACTTTTTTCCAAAATGACTTTAATTCGATCGATTAGTCAACCCATGGAGACTTGAATTCATGGATATTTTTAAGTTTTTGTCGCATTCCTAAGCCCATAACTGTATTAAATGATTGGCTTAGGAATGCGACAAAAACTAAAAGATATCCATGAATTCAAGTCTCCATGGGATGACTAATCGATAGATAGTTGGGGGTGAACTATCTCTTTAAGAAAGACAAAAAATATTGCCTATTTATATTCACATTATAGGCATAAAAATGTATCATGCATAATGTTATTCAATATTCCAGAGAGCAGCACAATGTGCTTCACATTTTAATGAAACTGAAACTACACTGAAACAAGGTTTCAATGAACTGAAACAAAGTTATGCAAAAACTGTCACTTTTAATTAGCAAATGGGTGAAGGCAAGGATTGATTGATTGATTGATTGATCACTTTATTAACAGTTTGCAAACAGTAGGCTATAGCAAGTACAATTACAACAATACAAGCAATGCTAAAAGGATAACACAAAATTCTTTGATGGCTTGTTTCCATTGTGGTCCTATGAATTCAATTAATCATCGAGACAAACATACTGTACAATACAATAAATCATGCTTGGCCAGCCTTCACAAGTGGGGCAGTAGCCCAAGCCCACTGTGTGCTTGTGGAGAGGAGCAAACTATGGAGCATATCATAGAAGTTTGTCCTCTCCAAAGACTGAAAGGAGGATTAGTCACCCTCCATACAGCAGACCAGGAGGCAACTGCTTGGCTTAAGGACTTTGCATTCGCTAAGTAAAAAATAAATCATCATCAATACCAAGATCAATAAAAGGTGTAAATACAGAAAACAAGCTAAAAGACTAATTGCTTTATTTATTCCTGTTGTGACACACAGAGGCTTATTGGCAGAGACCCATCATCAGGGAAGATGGGGGAAATTATGTCATCATTTTAGCCACATTTGTGATTTTTGATTATTATTTTTCGGATTAAAATTATTTAAATTACAGCTGAAGAGCAAATTATTTTCTTATTTTAAATAAAGAGCAAAAAAAAGAGGAAAGAAAGGGGAGTCCCGCACATTGTCTTCACTTACACCAAAAATAATAATGCCGTTTCTTTGCTCAAGTTCATTACTCCGATGCACCAGTCCATTTCAGTAGTGAAAGGTCTTTTTACACTTTATTTTAAATAAGAAATGTACATTTACATTTTAAATACTTGAAAGCATTACAGTGTAATGACGTAATTGTCACAACCATGAACCACCATTATTATATTTCTCTCACACACTCCATAGAAACAGCTTGAGCACCCCAAAGAGTGCATGATGCACCCCACTTTATAAATCGCTGATGTAGGTCATTAAAATGCTATATTCTGTGTTATGATTATTGCTAAAACATTATGAATATTTACAAGTGCTTAATAACTATAATTACACTGTGTTATGAGCAGATTATAATGCATTAAGTAGGCCTGAGTTTATAATGCATTATAAACATGGGTTTGAACCCATTTTATACAGACAGTAGATCTATATACAGACCATAAAAGAAGCGTTTCGTAAATCAGTGGAATTTAAATGACAAACATGTCATTTATTGGTGGTTTTGTTGACCTTGGCGTAGAGGTCGTTTGAAGAACGAGATTCAACGGTAGCGTAGGTCACCTTATCTTCATCGTCATCACCATCATCTTCATCATCATCATCGTCACGTGTCTCGGCTCCTCCCACTGCAGCCCTCGTCTGATTGGTGTGGACGACAGAAGCGCAGGTCAGACTGTCATCAGGATGGATTTGATTGGCTGATAGATAGAGGTGGCTCTCTATTGTTGTAATCTAATTGGTTGAGGTCAGGGGAATGTCATTGGTGGGCGTGTTCTTCCTCTTGACAACGAAGTAGACCCCCAATGCTGTTGTTGCCATGACTACAACGGCAACAATAACCCTGGTGATGGTGACATGAGTCGTCGGGTGTGGTGCTGTGGAGAGGAGAGGAGGGTCACTTTTTACACTTTGACACTAAACTGAGCTGGTGATATTTGTATTAAATTAACCATCTTTATAGAAGCATTGTGTTAAAACTGACTGTATTACACTACAACTGACGCCACACTACTTTATTGTGGTTCAGTTGTGTGTGGAGTCAGTTATAATGCAGTGTCAGTAGTAAGGCAATCTGGGAATCCATCCGGGGAAAAAAAGGAAAACACATATTCTTTTAATGTAATGTGGTTCAGTTGTAAATGTATGTCATGTAGGTCAGTTGTGGTGTCCAACACACAACTCCTCTCCTACCTGATGGTTGTTGGATGGTAGAGACAGTGGACAGTGAATCAACAGGTGGTTGGATGGACGAGGCAGTGGTAGAACGAGGTGGTGTTCCAGTGGGAGGGTTGGTTGTTTGTGTCGTCTTCAAGTCTCCTGGGAAGTCAATGAATGTCTTCTTTTTGCCTTCAACAGTCACCTGACATCTTCTGAACTTCATCAGGTTGTTGTTGATGATCAGAGAGGTAGAGTGTTCAGAGCTAAAGTCATCTTTTATCTGGGTACCATCCTCGTTTAGCCAGCTCAGCGTAGCATAGGTATCATCATATTCAAACAGAGAGCATGTTAATGTCTGTTCGGTCCCTCTGTTTCCTCTGGTGATGCTCAGTACAGACAGATAAAGCTGTGTTTTCTTCCCAGATCGTTGACAGGTATAACGACCAGCATCTTCAGCTGTGATGTCTTTAACAGTCAGAGAGCAGCTAGAATCCAAACTCATTCTCTTTGCTTTAGATGGGGTTAGTTTTCTCATTAGAATCAAACCATTCTCAGCCACAACACCAGGAGAGGCTGAATCTTTATCTTCATAAAGCCACTTGGTTGATTTACAGCCAGGAGGTAACTTTTTGTTACATCTCAGATCGACAGTACCTCCAGATCTTCTGTAGAGGTCAAAAGGGTCCTGTAGGTGAGTTTTGTCGACTCCAAGCAGCAGAATGAAAAACAACTGAATCCATTTGATCCCAGACATTCTGATCTGAACTTTCTGTCTGCAGCTTTCTGTCTGAGCTGTCTGTCCGTCTGTCCGTCTGTCCGTCTGTCCGTCTACAGTATCTGTATATCTGTCTCAGTGAGGCTGACTGGAGAGCAGCACTAGTTTTGTGGTTGAAGTTCCTTCCTCATTCATTAACATGTCATGTCATTCTGCAGAGGTAGAGTTTCCTATGTAAACATTCAGTTTACATGTAGAATAGATTTTAATGTCTCTGTATTTATAGACTCTAAGCCTGAACAGCACATCTCTGTGTGTGTGTATTGTTTATAGACTCTTTATGGTCTTTGTTTCAGTAATGTGGTCTTTGTACAGTAATTATACTTCATAAGGCCCAACCTTCCATATTCAAAATAAAGGTAAATGTATAGGCTATAGATCATTTATCCAAAGTGCTTTACACCCAGTCATTCACACACAGACAGCAGAAGACACCATGCAAGACTCCAACCTCCTCATCAGCAGCAGTTAGGGGTTCAGTGTCTTGCTCAAGGACAGCTGGGAATCAAACCAGTTATCTTCCATTTTCCAAGCGGCCGCTCTACCTTCTGAGACTCTCTTACTATGTTTGCACAATTTAATTTTTTCATTTATTTCACCCCCTTCTAAAGTCATTTAGAAGGAGAAATTAGTCAGTGTGTACAGTAGCAAATTGTAAATCTAGACCCAGTCAAAAGTGTACGTACTTCATATATTGGTTAAACATATTTATAATAATGATCACTAGATCTAAGACCTAATAATGTTGACCGTTTAACGTGATAAAAAAGAACTAACAGTTATGGGTATGACGAGCATGAGATAGAGGTGTTAACCACGACCTAAAAACACTTCAGACCCACATGTCTCAGAGACGCTGAGAACTACTTCTGTGTGACACTAACTGTACATTTACTTCTTTGTAGACGTTAATGAGGCCGATTCTACAAAGCCATTCTAAATCAGTAGTTCTCAAACTTTATTCGTGCCAAGGACCCTCAAAAATGTTCAAACTTTTAAAAAATGTGAAAAAATAGCAATGTACAAGATCGCAGCGCGGCACTGTGAGCTTGTATATCTGCTATTTTTGAATGGGAAACGCTAAAATAAAAAATGACACAGATGCTTTCCCAGCATTTAATGGCTTAATCCCACTGTGTGTGTGTGTGTGTGTGTGTGTGTGTGTGTGTGTGTGTGTGTGTGTGTGTGTGTGTGTGTGTGTGTGTGTGTGTGTGTGTGTGTGTGTGTGTGTGTGTGTGTGTGTGTGTGTGTGTGTGTGTGTGTCATCTTGGGTCAGGGTGGGATGTGTCAATGACCATGTGGTTCCACCAGTACCACACATCTTCAGTTACCATGACCTCATCGGGTCCTAAACAGTCCTTTTAGTATCGTCTATTTTGTCTGTTCTTTAGAGTTCAACACGTCTAGTTAAAAGCAGACTTACAGTATCAGGAGGGGAAAACAAAACCACATAGCCAAGACCACTGGTTCTCAACGTGGGGTCCGGGGACCACCGGGGGTCCAAATGTACGCTTAGGGGTCTGTAACTCTGAGAGTGTACAAATGGAACCAAATGGACCCGTAAGGGAGTTAAATAAATACAGAGGATTTTAAAGTGTAGCTCAGCGTCCCAGAGATGAAAAAAAAAGGTATGAAATGAGGGTCTGTGGTCTGTTGCATATCAAATTATAGGGTCCTTCAAATGAGAAATTCCTGTGTCTCAATTCAGAGGGTGCATCCTACAAAGTGCGGTGCCTATGTAGGGTGGGTAGAGCGGCCACTCAAAAAAAATGTTTGGCGATCTGTCTGTCTGTCTGTCTGTCAGTGGTGTAAAAAGTACTACATTTTTGTACTTTGTAATAAAAGTATCAATACTGCAATGTAGAAGTCCGGAATTCAAAATTTACTTGAATAAAAGTACAAAAGTATTGGTATCAAAATACACTTAAAGTACAAAAGTAAAGGAACTCATTATATGCAGAATGTGCCATTTCACAAGTATACAATAAAATGTATAAAAATCTTTTGAAAATCTCTCTCTCTCTCTCTCTCTCTCTCTCTCTCTCTCTCTCTCTCTCTCTCTCTCTCTCTCTCTCTCTCTCTCTCTCTCTCTCTCTCTCTCTCTCTCTCTCTCTCTCTCTCTCTCTCTCGCTCTCTCTCTCTCTCTCTCTCTCTCTCTCTCTCTCTCTCGCTCTCTCTCTCTCTCCTCTCTTCCTGTGGACACGAACATTAGACATGCAACCTCATCGGGTCGTAAACAGTCCTGTTAGTATCTCTAACAGAATCTCTAAATACTAAGTCTATTTTGTCTGTTCTTTTGAGTTCAACATGTCTTGTTTGAAAGCAGGAGGGGGAAACAAAACCACCTTTACTGTAGCCAAGACCACTGGTTCTTGGCTACAGTAAAGGTACCACCAGGGGTCCAAATGGACGCTTAGGGGTCCATTTGTACACTCGCAGAGTTACGGTGTACGGTGTACAAATGGACACTGATCATAAACCATATGAGATTGGCTATGATTTCGATCCGGAAAATATTTACATAAATAACAACTGCCAGTACTACACTGATGATCTGTTTCAGGGGTCTTCAACAGGGGGTCCGGGACCCCTAGGGGGTCCTCAGGGTTACTACAGGGGGTCCGCCAAATCTTTATGCAAAATGATTTTTTTTTTACCTTAACCACTTGAACCCGCATCCTTTTTCTGAGGAGAACTTTAGCAGCGCGAGGCGTTGTGAGCTTGTAGATCTGCTATTTTTGGCAAAGAGGTATAGGTGTAGAGGGGAAAATAGTCCCTGCTTCATCTCTCTCTCAGCTAGGGGGTCCTTGGGCTGAAAACGTTGAAGACCCCTGATCTATTTAGAAATGTCGAAATGGATGGTACATTTTCAATCATACACTTTAACAGTAGACGTCTGAATAGAAACTTCCGTAAAATTAAGAAATATCTGGCCCAATTCAATAAATTCCATGTCATCGCAGTCTCTGAAACCTGGCTGAATGATGAGAATGAATGCAATGTGGATTTAGAGGGGTACGAACTGTTCACCTCTAATAGGAAAAACAAAACAAGAGGAGGAGTCGCCTTGTATTGTGGATGCAGTCCTAAGATGTAGCGTGGTACAAAGTATGACATATAACATAGATCATGTTATGGAATGCCTTACAGTTGAAATCGTTTTGGACAAATGTAAAAATATGGTCATAACATAAGTTGTGTATAGAACACCTGGAACATGCCTCGACACTTCTAACAACAAACTAGACAATATGTTTGGCAGCCTTAATAATAACAACGTGCACATGATGTGACGACTTTAATGTGGACCTGCTTAATCCACATGGAAAGAGAAAAACAACAGATTTCGTTGATTCAATGTTCAGCAACAGTCTATTCGCTGTCACCACTAAACCTACCAGAATAACAACAGACACAGCCACATTAATTGATAATATTTTTATAAATACATTGGAAAGCCAAGAAACAGCTGGACTGTTAATTAATGACACCAGTGACCATCTCCCAGTCTTTGCCATTTTCCACCATCACCTTAAGATGGAAAATAAAAGCAGAAACAACAACTATAGGTTAATCCGAGAGAACACCTAAAGCCGTTACTGCCCTCAAGGTGGACCTTAGAAGACAGACCTGGAATGAGGTCTATGATACTGATGACCAAAACAAATCTTATGACGCATTCCTGTCAAAACTACTTGAATGATATGATAAAAACTGTCCTCTTAGAAAAACACAGAACAAATACAACCATAAGCAGCAAACTCCCTGGATAACCAAAGGCATTGAAAACGCCTGTAAAAAGAAAAATACACTTTATAGGATATTTATAAAACAAAGAACAATAGATGCAGAGAAGTCTGAATAGAAACTTCCGTAAAATTAAGAAATATCTGGCCCAATTCAATAAATTCAATGTCATCGCGGTCACTGACACCTGGCTGAAGAGCTCAACAGCTAAAATGAAATATCCAAGCCACATGGAAAACATTAAATAACATAATTAGAATTGTGGAGGTATGGGGGAACACACGCAAAACAATCACCAAACCAATCTACATGATACAAAAGAAAGCAATAAGAATTGTAACTCAAAGTGACAACCTTACCCACTCTTCATCAGTACAAAAACTCTAAAATTAGAAGATCTAGTGGATCTAAACACAGCTGTAATCATGCACAAGGCACATATACTTCCACCCTGCATGCAGGAGCTGTTTGAAGCTAGGGAATCCCAGTATGCACTCAGGGGGGCGTGTGCAAGGACCAACACAAAAGGCAGGTGTATATGGGTAAAGGGGGTTAACTTATGGAATAACTTAGACAAAGAACTACAAATGTGCAAAACAGTCACTACATTTAAAAATATGTTCAAAAATAAGTTATTAAACAAATATAAAACATTATGATAAAGTATTCCAACAGTTAGTAAAAATGAAAAATGTACAGTAGACAAAGTTGACTTAATACAGGGATTAATGCATATAATATGTGCATTAATTTGTATAACCTGAACTTGGCACCAGCTTTGTCCAGACATTATGAATTGTATGTAGGCCTATATGTACGAAATATAAGTAATGTGTATGTATTATGTGTAGGGATGTCCCGATCCGATCACGTGATCGGGGATCGGGGCCGATCACGTCATTTTCAAAAGATCGGAATCGGCAAAAAAAGATCGGGGATCGGGAATTAAAAAAATAAAAAATAAAAATATTTTTTTAAATATGTTATAATAAAATATTTTTATTATTGTATTTAACGTTCTTAAAGTCATCATTAACAGCGTCATATGGAGAAGTGTTCTCCCTCGGTAAAACACCTCGTAATGAGAAGTCTCTCGTCTCTGTCTGTAACGTGTTGTATCTGCAGGCTGAGCTCCCCAGCCCTCCCCTCTCCACGCGCGCGCGCGCGCACACACACACACACACACACACACACACACACACACACACACACACACACACACACACACACACACACACACACACACACACACACACACACACACACGGTGGCCCCGTGGCGTTCATAGGGAGACGCACGCAGGAGGAGTAGCGCTGGTCGTCAACGTTTTAAAACATCTTGGATAGAGTAGACCACTGGATAACTGGTCATCTTACATCTCAAATAGTCTACTACTAACCTTTGTTGCTGTTGTCATCTCAAATTGACCAGCCAAACTAAAATCCACCATTTTAGAGAGTTGCTCCAACTTCCTTGGATTAGATAAGAGTGATCAGATGCGATGCGTTTTCAACACAAATGCGCATATTATTGCCAGTCAGCTGTGTAACACTAGCTGGTTAATGATGGCTCGTTGAGGCTGTATGCGCATTTGACCACATAGCAATCAACATCACTAATTAATGTCAGCTGTGTGTGTGTGTGTGTGTGTGTGTGTGTGTGTGTGTGTGTGTGTGTGTGTGTGTGTGTGTGTGTGTGTGTGTGTGTGTTTAATGTCCAACTGAATGTTTTCTGTAGTGTAGATCAGGGGTCTTCAACGTTTTCAGGCCAAGGACCCCCTAGCTGAGAGAGAGATGAAGCAGGGACCCCCTACTCTATATTGTATATAATTGTGTTTCAGATAAACTTTTGCGGCTCTTTTTTCCCTCTACACACCTACTGTATAACTCTTTGCCAAAAATAGCAGATCTACACGTTGTGAGCTTGTAGATCTGCTATTTTTGGCTAAAGTTCTCCTCAGAAAAGCGATGCTAGGGTTCAAGTGGTTAATGTAAAAACAAATAATCATATCACACAAAGATTTGGGGGACTCCCTGTAGTAACTCTGAGGACCCCCCCGGACCCCCTGTTGAAGACCCCTGGTGTAGATATCAAGTAATTCCCTGTAGAGCAGGGGTCTTCAATAGGGGGTCGGGGACCCCTAGGGGGTTCTCAGAGTTACTACAGGGGGGTCTCCAAATCTTTGCGTGATAGGACCTTTTTATTTTATTTACATTAACCACATGAACCCTAAAATCCCTATATTCTGAGGGGAACTTTAGAAGAGGTAGAGGGGAAAAGAGCAGACCAAGTACAGAGCCTAGGCTCAACTTTACTAAGTACTGAGAGTTTGACATGTCTGATAAATACACTGATGACAGTGCTGTTAAACAAGTCTATGGAGCTATCTATGAAATTTATGAAAAGGTTTAATCTGCAACACAAATGTTATACAATATGTAGTGGGGGTCCCTGCTTCATCTCTCCCTTAGCTAAGGGGTCCTTGACCTAAAAAAACCTTGGGGACCCCTGCTGTAGTAATCAGAGTAGACCCTCTCCCTCAAACTAAACTTAAATTACTTCTAAGTTCCACTTCTCCCCAAAAGGACAACTTTATTTTCCATCCTGAATGACAGTCTAATATTATTATTGTATTTTGGCTATGTGCGATAACTGCAAGCCAATGTTCAGAGATTCAGTATTTGTCTTCATTTCTTTAATTAACATTTATTTTGTTGGTAATTCAACTGTCAGCCAGTGGTTTTGAGACATATTGTCTTTTATTGCTACAAAATAAATGATAAAAATAAATTCTACATGCATAAATTATAATATATATTTTTTTAAATGAAAAGATCGGATCGGGAAAGATCGGGATCGGCAAATACTCAAAATCAAAAGATCGGGATCGGATCGGGAGCAAAAAAACGTGATCGGGACATCCCTAATTATGTGCTTCTTTTTTTTACATAGTTACGTGCTTGTGTGAGTGTATGTACTGTATATGTATGTGTATAAGTGTGTAAGCATGATATGAGTGTATGTGCTTTGGTGTGTATGTGTGTCCATGAAAATCTGTGTGTGGAGCTAGAACCATATTCTGTGACCAAATAGCCACAGAGTATGGTATGGTGAAGCATCAAAGGTACATCTGTGTGTAGATATGGACTCGTATTCTGTGGTCAAAAAGACACATGTGAACCATAGAAACCATAGAAATATGAACCATAGAAACAAATTCTATCAAGTGAAACCTGACTTGTTTCCTGTCTCTGTTCTTGGACAGTCTCTTGCTTGGATCCTTTTGAATTATCCAATGCTTTCAGTTTCGTTACATCAGTGTTTTAAACTGATATTTCGTTTTTGTTTTGAAACTTTTGTTACAATTTTGTTACCTTCGAATAGTGTATGTAAGCTATCTGTTGCTTAGATTTGTCTTAGTTTTGTTAAACCAATGTTTGCTTAGGGACTGGTCGTTATTTAGTTACCAGGGTGGGGGTCCAGTCTGTCCAGATGTACCCCCCCAGACCTCCAAATATTTTTCTCTTTTCCTCCTTCCTCCGATCAGAAAGTCAGTTTCCATATGCAACAGAAAACACTGCATACAAAGCTTCATATCTGCATGAAAGCATCAAATAACCAAAGTAGACAAAATAGAGGCTAACTAACCACAGAGTGCAAAGAAAGAGTTGCATGTGAGAGAGACCACACATCTGGCAAACACAATAACGCACGCACGCGCGCACCCCCCCCCCTGACTGTGCGTGTCTGTCAAACACCAGCAGTCAGCAGACGCATGCGTTATGTGCGTAATGAGCGCATGCATTGATAGACAACAACATTGTTTATTAGACCAGGGGTCTTCAACGTTTTCAGGCCAAGGACCCCCTAGCTGAGAGAGAGATGAAGCAGCCAGGGACCCCCTCTATTTTGTATACAATTGTGTTTCAGATAAACTTTTGCTGCTCTTTTTTCCCTCTACACCTATAACTCTTTGCCAAAAATAGCCGATCTACAAGCTTGTCTATGACCTTGTAGATCTGCTATTTTTGTCTAAAGTTCTCCTCAGAATAGGGATGCTAGAGTTCAAGTGGTTAATGTAAAATAAAAAAAGAATCATATCACACAAAGATTTGGCGGACCCCCTGTAGTAACTCTGAGGACCCCCTAGGGGTCCCAGACCCCCTGTTGAAGACCCCTGTATTAGACGTTATCAACATTTATATAATAGTGCTTTGCAATCAGCCTATTATTATTAGAGCCACACACACACACACACACACACACACACACTCAGCTGTCACATTCTCTCAGAAAGCACTGACTGCAGTCGGCGCTGCCTTATATCCAACCCAAACACAGCATCCAGGGCATATATAAATGAACGCTATTAAAGCGCTGCACGTTGTATATTTGACTTACCAATATGATTAGTGCTTTCTTTTAAGGCGAAGTCCTTTTAAGGTCGGAAACATCCAATTGATGCAAGGGGCGATTCAATGGAAGTCAGATGGTTCAGTCTGTTGTCATGAATCGATGCACTCCCTCCCCAGTCTATTTATGGCAATTTCCAGTTTGCAAAATGATCTTTCCCCACTATGTCAACATTGGAAAAGGCATGAGCTGTCGTTCTTTCAGTGGTAGGATATGAGCAGCTCTCATATTTAGCCTACATTTGATGAGGAAACTTGTCCGACATCTTTGCTCTGTTTAGACACAAGACAGTCTGTAAATAAAGTCTTGGTATAGCCTAGGCTACTTGCAGTAGCATCCGTTTGTGTTGGTTGAAATATTGAAGACATTTTCAGTAGTTTTGCTATATTTTTGTCTCTGCTGTTCTAGCTGCTTTGGGCACGGATGAGATATTTCCGCATACATAGCCTACTCATTTTGAATCATCCGCTCCGCTGCTAAACGTGCTGCTGCGTGCTACGTGGGGGAAAAAACGCCAGATATATATATTTTTTAAAAGCAAGCGAATGTGCCCGCACAATGCTATTTTTTCCAGACCAATTACTTATACAATTGGCCAATCTGGCAACACTGTCTCTCTTGTTAACTGCGTCTGGAACGTAAAACAGAAGTGTGGGAGATACCATGTCGAGTCACACCATACAGGGTTAGATAGGGGAGTATAACAATATGAAAAACAAAAAAAACTGTGTTGAAATGAAATACAAAATTCAATAAAATAAAGTTTTATGACCCCCCCTAAAGCCAAAATAAAAAAAAAACAATACAGAGTATACACTTTGTAAATACAGTATGTTTTCTAAATATATTATCAATAACATCTTTGCTTTCGGCCTGGAGGCTGTGACTAGGATTCTTTGACTTGGCTCTCTGGCGTCTCTAAGAATGTAAGTTTGCTAGAAGGATCATTAGTTTCCCCGGCGGGTCGATAGTCCATCCATAGTCCCCCAAGGTCAAGGTCCACACGTCCATGGCACCGCACCAACCTCTCAAGGAGGAGACAGTGGTCAACCCTCAATAGATTCAGTTCTGGACATGGTCCCTGCTTGACCAGCCTTCACAAATGGGGCAGTAGTTCACAACGTGTCGCAATGCAACTCTGTGAGCTTAGATCTGCTATTTTCACTACTTTTTAAAAGTAGCTTTTCTTTTTTTACATTTATGGATTTTTTGCATTTCTTTTGCAAAATAAATCTAATTATTTGTGAATTTATTATTTCTTTTTGAAAAGCTTTTGAAATAACAAACAAAATGGGAAAAAAAGGCATATTTACTCACAATAATTAAAAATAGGTCTGCAACCCACAAATGGGTCCCGAACCACTGTTTACTTCGGGAAACAATGTTTTAGGCAGTGAATTTTAGCCATTTTTTTAATTACAATTACTTAAATTACAGCTGAAGAGCAATTTATTTTCTTATTTTACATAAAGTGCAAAAAAAGTGCAATTTTTAAAAATGCATATACAATGTTTCGGTTAATGTGTGGGACCCTTTTTTTTTGCTCTTCTTAAGTTCATTACTCCGATGCACCAGTCCATTTCAGTAGCAAAATAACTTTTTTCACTTTATTTTAAATAAGAAATGTAAATTTACATTTTAAATATTCCACTTGAAAGCATTACAGTGTAATGACGTAATTATCACAACCATGAACCACCATTAATATATTTCTCTCACACATCCCATAGAAACAGCTCGAGCACCGCAAAGGGTGCATGATGCAACCCACTTTAGGAGTAGCTGATGTTGGTCATTAAAATGCTTTATTCTGTGTTAAATGATTATTGCTAAAGCATTATGAATATTTACAAGTGCTTAATAACTATAATTACACTGTGTTATGAGCAGATTATAATGCATTAAGTAGGCCTGAGTTTATAATGCATTATAAACATGGGTTTGAAGTTGAACCCGTGTTATACAGACACTAGATCTATATACAGACCATAATAGAAGCGTTTCGTAAATCGTGGAGATTAAATGACAAACATGTCATTTATTGGTGGTTTTGTTGACCTTGTCGTAGAGGTCGTTTGAAGAACGAGATTCAACGGTAGCATAGGTCACCTTATCTTCATCATCATGTGTCTCCTCCCACTGCAGCCCTCGTCTGATTGGTGTGGACGACAGACGCGTAGGTCAGACCGTCATCAGGGTCGATCTGGTTGGTTGACGGACCGGGGCGGCTTGCTGTTGTTGTGCTCTGATTGGTTGTGGTCAGGTGAATGTCATCGGTGAGCGTGTTCTTCCTCTTGACAACCATGCCATGACTACAACCACCAGAACCACCACAACAATCACCACTGTGTTCCGGTCTGGTGCTGTGGAGAGGAGAGGAGGGTCACTTTTACACTTTGACACTAAACTTATGTTATTACATTTAAATTGAATACTGCGAGGGCCGGCTGGGGGGGGGGCGGTGTTGATGGGCGGGCCGGCCGGTGGACCACGGCCACGTCACTACACAGACATAACCATAAACAAACCTTATATGCCCATATATAGGCATATATGGAGATCTGGTTGTCCGCAACCACAGATCCAACCACTATGCCCATATATGATTAAAAAAACATTTTTATTTAGTTTTAGTCATAGTCTTTTGAATAAAATTCTGTTTAGTTTTAGTCATATTTTAGTCACCAGAAATGTTTTCCTTTTAGTCCAGTTTTAGTTGACTAAATCTACAGTTGATTTGGATCTACAAGCTCACAATGACACATTGTGAGCTTTTCGTGAGTGAAAAAGGGTAGTCGACAGACATTTTTTGTCATAGTCGACGAAATCAACACTGGCTAAAACTGACCCCATGTTACATTACAGCTAACACCACACAACTGTAATGTGCGTCAGTTGCATGTTGAGTCGGTTATAATGCAGGGTCAGTTGTAATGTAATGTGGGTCAGTTGTGGTGTCCAACAAACAACTCCTCTCCTACCTGGTCTTTGTTGGATGGTAGAGACAGTGGACAGTGAATCAACAGGTGGTTGTTGGATGGTAGAGACAGTGGACAGTGAATCAACAGGTGGTTGTTGGATGGTAGAGACAGTGGACAGTGAATCAACAGATGGTTGTTGGATGGTAGAGACAGTGGACAGTGAATCAACAGGTGGTTGTTGGATGGTAGAGACAGTGGACAGTGAATCAACAGGTGGTTGGATGGATGAGGCAGTGGTAGAACGAGGTGGTGTTCCAGTGGGAGGGTTGGTTGTTTGTGTCGTCCTCAAGTCTCCTGGGAAGTCAATGAATATCTGCACTTTGTTCCACCTCGTCACCTGACATCTGACCTTCATCAGGTTGCCCATGTTGATGGTCTGAGTGGTAGAACATATAGACCAAAGATCGTTTTTTAACAGGGTACCATCCTCCTTCAGCCAGCTCAGTGTAGGACAGCTTAGAAGATCATATTTAAAGAGAGAGCATGTTAATGTCTGTTCTGTCCCACTGTTTTCACTGGTGATGTTCAGTACAGACAGATTAATCTCTTGATCGTGTCTTCTATTCTCAAATCGTCGACAGGTATAACGACCAGCATCTTCAGCTGTGATGTCTTTAAAAGTCAGAGAGCAGTTAGACTCCAAACTCATCCTGTTTGCTTTAGAAGGCTTTAGTTCACTTTTAATCTTACCCTTCTCAGCCACAACAGAAGGAATTCCAAATGTTTCTTCATAAAGCCATGTAGTTGATTTACAGCCAGGATCATCAGTTGACATGTTACATGGCAGATTGACAGTATCTCCAGATCTTCTGTAGAAGAAAACAGGGTCCTGTGGGTGAGTTTTGTCGACTCCAAGCAGCAAAATGAAAAACAACTGAATCCATTTGATCCCAGACATTCCTGTCTGTCTGTCTGTCTGTCTGTCTGTCTGTCTGTCTGTCTGTCTGTCTGTCTGTCTGTCTGTCTGTGTGACTCTGACTGGAGAGTATCATTAGTTTTTAATGGTGCAAAATCAACGTTTGGACCAGCTACAGATCTTCTTCCTGAAACGAGCAGTGTGACGTCTTTCTTTTTTTTTTTTAAGTCTTCTGCACTGTACAGCACATCAGCCATATTGATGTGTGCCCTTCTTTGCTTGTTGGTTTACTAGTTCCAGCAGTTTCCTGTGGAAACGTAATAGACTTGTCTCTTATGGGCTCTAAGGCTGAACAGAACATACGTGTGTGTTTATTGTATACACATATATGGTCTTTGTAATGCATAGACTTCATATGCCCAGGGTTAGGCTTCCATATCATATCAAAATTGTCAAATAAGTGGTGGATTTATACAGCACCCTTATCCAAAGTGCTTTACAACGTGCATTACATTCACCCATTCACACACACACGCACGCACGCACGCACGCACGCACGCACGCACGCACGCACGCACACACACACACACACACACACACAGAGACACACACACACACACACACACACACACACACACACACACACACACACACACACACACACACACACACACACACACACACACACACACACACCGTTACCGTCACGTCTTTCTAACCAACACTTGCGTGTACAAAGTAAGTTTAAACTGTTGTTTTTAACCTCAGCAACAACTGTACTAAAGTGTCTTCACATTTCAGTCTTTATGTTTCTTCTTTTTCCTTTTCTCTCTCACAAATCTCTCCTCGTTCTCTCGTCCTCTCTCCTTTTTCCTCACTCTCCTCTCCTCCCCTCTTCTTCCTCTCCCCCACGGCCAATGACCTTAGGTGATACTACCTGGAACCCTCACATCCAATTCACAGCACCCACTCATACCCACATTCACACAACATAAAACCACACTCCGTAGTCCGTAGTCTTTTATCAGTTAAGGTATTTGGTTTTCATATTTTAATTTGATGAGGACATCAAATCCTTTAGAAGGGGGAGAGTGTAGCCCAGGTGATAAGTCACTAACTTCTTTAGGGGTAAAAATAAATTAGTCCAGGAAACTGAAAGTAATTGTGTGCGTGTGTGTGTGCGTGCGTGCGTGCTTGTGTGAACATAATCAACAGTCAATCAATAAACAATAATACAAATAAGAATAAGACATATTTTCATCATTTAGACATTAATTATTTGAAAAACAGCTTTTGACTAACAAATAGAAGTACCCACCACCCACATACCACCCACTGAAGACTTCCATCTGCTCAATGCAGTGTGTGGACAACAACATCCACTGCTATTAATGTTATAGTAGACACATGAAGACAAAACAAACAAAAAACTGTCATGTTGAGAAATGTAAATGTTATGTTATAGTATGATATTTATTTTGTTTCAGGATTTGTTTGTTTGTTAGTTTGTTTTTTTTACTTAAAATGACTCTACACACATTGAGTTGCAACAAATGCAGTAACATTGCAGATTTCACATTATGTAATATGCAGTGCTGAGTCAGAGCTATATGCTAACAGACAGTGCTGAGTCAGAGCTGTGCTAACAGACAGTGCTGAGTCAGAGCTATGCTAACAGACAGTGCTGAGTCAGAGCTATGCTAACAGACAGTGCTGAGTCAGAGCTATGCTAACAGACAGTCACATAAACATATGGGCCAAAAAGAATGATAACTCTCTTACACAAACTGGAGTGATGGAGCTGTCAAGCTCTGATAAGAGGTGTAATAATACTGAAAATAAGAAATGCTATTTTTTATTATTATATTTTATTTGTACTTTTGTACAATTTTATTATTATTATATTACTTTTTAGTGATCTTTACACATCACATTTTTAGGACTTCAGTACTGTACTGCACTGTGTCAGCTGGCCAGTAGAAGGCAGCAGAACACCTCAGTCAGCAGAGCACAGTCCAGCTTGTTACAACTTACAACCTGGCTCATAGACCCTCTTAACAGACGACGTCACACTGGTTGCAAGCGTCATACTGGTTGCAAATGAAACCCATTCTGTCAGGTCTCACTAGTAGCCCAGGCGTTTCGGGCCATATTTTGATGGAATCGTGCACTTTACGATACAAGCATGAAATTTGGCACACAGTTAGAGCATGCCATAAGGATCATTTTTGGCTATAGGGCCATCGCAGATTTGTCCTGTGGTAACCATGGCAGCCATTTTCCAAAATGGTCTCCATCTGCTGTTATTTTACCAATAACTCAGGTGCTAGACCACCTAGGATCTTGATTCTGGTGACTAATCCTACATTTTCAAGTATGAGGAATACAGTGGTACTATTTAGAATAGTCTTGTGGTAACCATGGCAGCCATCTTTCAAAATGGCCACCACCTGCTGTCATTTTACCAATGACTCAGGTGCTAGACCACCTAGGATCTTGATTCTGGTGACTAATCCTACATTTTCAAGTATGAGGAATACAGTGGTACTATTTAGAATAGTCTTGTGGTAACCATGGCAGCCATCTTTCAAAATGGCCACCACCTGCTGTCATTTTACCAATGACTCAGGTGCTAGACCACCTAGGATCTTGATTCTGGTGACTAATCCTACATTTTCAAGTATGAGGAATACAGTGGTACTATTTAGAATAGTCTTGTGGTAACCATGGCAGCCATCTTTCAAAATGGCCACCACCTGCTGTCATTTTACCAATGACTCAGGTGCTAGACCACCTAGGATCTTGATTCTGGTGACTAATCCTACATTTTCAAGGATGAGGAAAACAGTGGTACTATTCACAACATGCTAGTAACTACCTAACTAACTACAGTACATGAGGAGGCTGATACTCGTGTCATATTACACCTAGAAGATGCTGTGAAGAAAGGGTATAGCAAGGTGACAATACGCACAGTAGACACGGATGTTTTGGTCCTGGCAGTAACGTCAGCCCAACGCCTCCACTCGACTGAGCTGTGGGTTGCTTGTGGAACTGGGAAAATTTTCCGTAACTTAGCAGCTCATGAGATGGCAAGGGCATTAGGCCCAGATCGATGCTTAGCCTTACCCATGTTCCATGCCTTTACTGGATGTGACACAGTGTCTTCTTTTGGAGGCAGAGGCAAGAAGACGGCATGGGAGACCTGGAAAACCTATGGTGACGTCACACGTGCCTTCAGTTCCTTAGCTGCCATCCCAGACAAAATAGATGACTGGATGGAGCCTCTGGAGCGTTTTGTGGTATTGCTCTATGACCGCACTAGCGGCCGGGCATCAGTGAACGGGCACGGAAGCAGCTATTCACCCAGAAGGGCAGAACAATTGATGGACTCCCCCCAACACGAGCTGCACTGATTCAACATACAAAGAGGGCAGCCTACCAAGCTGGCCACTGTTGGGGACAGGCGATGGTTGCAGCCCCTGAACTCCCATCCCCAGGTGAATGGGGGTGGAAGAGGAAGGAGACAGGTGAATACAAATAATTGAATCCACTTCTTTACACTTGTAAACCTGTGATCTGACAATAAAGCTGATTCTAATTTTGACAGGAGGATGGGAAGTGCACTGGACCACACAGAAGCGAGCCTGGCCTTTCGGGAACTCCTCCGCTGTGGTTGCAAAAAGGGATGCAGTGGACAATGCAGATGTGTTAAGGCAGCACTTCAGTGTACTGCCCTTTGCTACTGTGGTGGACTGTGCAACTAACATTGTGTAGATTATCTGGCTTTATTGAATAAACCCCTTAACAGACGACGTCACACTGATAAGAACCAGTCTGCGCGGAACCAGTATCCGCACAATGAAACCCATTCTATCAGGTCTCGCTAGGACGCGCCTCACTAGCCAACACACAAGAGGGGGTTGGGGTGTGCTGAAATCAGCGCACCCCGAAACAACAGGTTGAGAATTGATTGCGTGAAACAATCACCTGTGCGTCCAGTCTCAATGTTGGTAAACAAATAATTGGTCTATATGCCATTAGGCTATGACTCATGAGTACTCTGCCTTTGTTGTGTCTTATAGTCCATTGAAAATAATTATGCAATACTACTACTAATAAAAGAAACAGTGAAGTACTGCATTCTTGACTCTCACGTGTCAGTTTGAAAACATCTACTGTACTACATCATTACATATTTTGATGGGTTTATTATTATTTAATTAACTGAATGCCAGATATATGTAGTTAGGTAGTAGAATGTTGTAAATAGTACCGCTGTATTCCTCATCCTTGAAAATGTAGGATTAGTCACCAGAATCAAGATCCTAGGTGGCCTAGCACCTGAGTTATTGGTAAAATAACAGCAGATGGAGGCCATTTTGGAAAATGGCTGCCATGGTTACCACAGGACAAATCTGCGATGGCCCTATAGCCAAAAATGTTCCTTATGGCATGCTCTAACTGTGTGCCAAATTTCATGCTTGTATCGTAAAGTGCACGATTCTGGCCCGAAACGCCTGGGCTATAGGGCGCGCAGCACTAGCCAACACACAAGAGGGGGTCGGGGTGCACACCCTGACCCCGAAACAACAGGTTGAGAATTGATTGTGTGAAACAATCACCTGTGCATCCTGCATCCTGTGCGTCTCAATGTTGGTAAACAAATAGTTGGTCTATAGGCCATAACAAAAAGGAGGAAGACACATAAAAGTGTATAAATAATGTATTCATTTACAAGAAATGAACTCAAACTCATAACAAAGAATGGCATGGAGTATATTCAGTGGAATCAGTAGTGTCAGCAATGTATGGATGTGTGATCAATGTAGTGTGGTGTGTTGAATGGTGCAAACTTAAGGTTAACTAAAGAAACGCTGCTGCTGCTGCCATCAGGGAGGGAGGTAGACACTGAGTGTGACAATTTTTATAGGGCACAATGAGAACACTGGCCAGGTGCTCCCAATGCACCTGATTGGCACCCCTAATTACTCAGTTTATAGGACCTGTGGGAAGACAAAGACAGATAAGGGAATAGGCCTGGCTATTTATGAAATGATTTTGAAAAAATGTTTGAATTCTTTGTGAAATGGGTTAGGGTTAATTTATTGATTTTTGAAAATCTTTTGAAATAACAAACACATTGTAGGAAAGCGGGGGAAAAGGGATATTTACTTACTTGCAATGAAAAAAGGTAGGATATTCAAGGTAGGATATTCACATAAAATATAATCCCAAAAATAATCAAGTGAAAAAGAAGGGAAGGGAATGTCCGTTTCGCCCGTGTAAGGCTTCATCCGTAAGGCTTCATCCGGTCGAATCTGATGAAGCCTTACACGGGCGAAACGTTGTTCATTATTTTTTAGTGAAATAAATGTTTACTTGAGATCCATAACAATGGGTCCCTGTTTACTTTTGGAAACAATGTGCAGTGCAACAATTCTACGCACTGACTTGGTTGATGCACCGCCAATCCTTAAGATGAAAGAGAAAATAGCCTATTTATATCCACATTAAAGGCATCAAGATGAAATTCATCTGATGAATCATATTCAATACCAATATTCCAGAGAGCAAGACAATGAGCTCTCACGTTTTAATGAAACTGAAACTACACTGCAACAATGTTTCAATGAACTGCAACAAAGTTATGCACAAAATGTCAGAGCAAAGAAGATGGGTGAAGGCAAGGATTGATTGATTGATTGATTGATTGATTGATTGATTGATTGAATGCTTTATTAAAAGTTGCAACCAGTACAGCAAGTACAATTATGCAAGAATTGCTAATATGATAACACAAAAGGACAAATCAAGACAAACATACCAGACCAGACATACAATACAATAAATCGTCATCAATACCAGGATCAATAAAAGTTATACTGTATCCAGAAAACACTTTCTGGTAACAAGCTAAAGCTAGAAGACTAATCTAGGTCCTGTTGTGACACACAGGCTTATTAGCAGAGACCCATTATCAGAGAAGATGGGGGAAATTATGTCATAATTTTAGCCACATTAAAAATGTATTTTTTACATTTATTACAATTATTATTATTACAGCTGAAGAGGATTTTATTTTTTATATAAAAAAAATCCCACTTGAAAGCATTACAGTGTATTGACGTAATTATTACAACCATTAAACCAACATTAATTTATTTCTCTGACACACCCCCTAGAAACAGCTTGAGCACCCCAAAGGGTGCCTTCAACCCACTTTTGTATTCCCTGAATTACAGGTAATTAAAAATGTTTCATTCTGTGTAATAATTATTGTTAAGGTATCATGAATATTTAAGAGTGTTTATAACTATAATTTCACTGTGTTATGAGCCGATTATAAGGCATTAAGTAGGCCTGAGTTTTATAATGCGAAATAAGCATGGGTTTGAACCCATGACTAGATCTATATACAGACCATAATAGAAGCGTTTTGTAAATCAGTGGAGATTAAAGGAGATTAAAGATTAACTTTTTGTACAAACATGTCATTTATTGGTGGTTTTGTTGACCTTGGCGTAGAGGTCGTTTCAAGAACGAAATTTAACGGTAGAGTAGGTCACAGTATCATCAACATCATCACCATCATCATCATCATCATGTGTCTTGGCTCCTCCCACTGCAGCCCTCGTCTGATTGGTGTGGACGACAGACACATAGATCACACTGTCATCAGGGTCTGCAGACACTGTCATCTGATTGGCCGACGGTCCAGGGTGGGTCGCTATTGTTGTGCTCTGATTGGTTGAGGTCCGGGGAATGTCATTGGTGGGCGTGTTCTTCCTCTTGACAACGAAGAAGATGACCAATGCTGTTGCCATGACTACAACCACCACTAGCACAACAAACACAACGGCGATGGTGACATCACTTTTGTTCGGGTTTGATGCTGTGGAGAGGAGAGGAGGGTCACTTTTTACACTTTGACACAAAACTGAGCTGATATTTTCATACATTAAATTAACCAGACTTTTCTTTGTAGAAGCATTATGTTAAAATTGACCCTGTATTACATTAGAACTGACTCCAGACAACTGTATTGTGGTTCACTTGTATGTGGAGACTCTTTTTTTTTTACCCCTTTTTCTCCCCAATTTAGTCGTTATGCCGATTGATTCCTCCCCACACACATAGAGACACACGGCGGACTACAAATTCATGCCGACAATTGAGACAGCGCCCCCACTCGAGGTCCGTTAGAACGATGCACTGCAGCTGTCAATGCAATCCCTATATGAGAGGCATCGTAAAATACCGTAATTTCACTGGTTGAATACTGAGGCTGTAGCGATCTTTTTTTGTTTGATTTGTCCTTTTTAATGTGACATTGATACCTGCCATCTCAATATACAACCCACAATATACTATAATATACTCAATCAGTGTGTCAAAAGTTCTAGCAACTGAAATCTAAAGTTTAAGTGGCCGCATGGTATATACGTCACGGACGCATCCCTTGAGGTTTTCAATACCCAGATACGTTTGTTTCTCTCATGTATCACTTTTATAGGCTATTTATTTTTGTACAATTATCCAAAAAGCATCTTGCAAGACTATTTGTATATTAATATTAAACTGAATAATTCACTAAGTAGTTGAAAATGTCAGGATATGTCACTCCTCCATTTCCCCAGCTTACATTCAGGCAAGTTAATACAACGGTAAACCCACACGTTTTGATTTTTCATGTACAGTCGGAGCTTCGCGGTAGGAAGAAAATTAATATAAGCCAATCAGATGTTCAAAATATAGACATGAACAAAGTCAGTCGGGATTGGGATGAGAATTAGCCTCTTCAAAGTCGGCGCTCGGCGCTCGTAGAGAGTGATGTCACTGAAATGTGACTATTTGTCTGTCTGCCGTCTCCCCTCTGCTGTGTTATCATTATGGGTAACCCATTCAAGTGGCAAATTAAATGTGAAACACATCAACAGAAGATATGTTGATAAAGACACTCTATACATTTGGAAACATATTTTTATTCAACTCTATATCTTCTCCAGTTCATGTAGGATCATTGTAACCCATTGAGACCTGGAACTGTCTCATTTTTAGATTTGAGCTAAAAATCATTATTTTACACTTTGGGCAATTCAAAAATAGCAGATATACAAGCTCATAGCGCGGCACCGAGTGCCGCGCTATGAGCTTGTAGATCTGCTATTTTTGAAAAATAGTGAAAATGTGTGCAAATCTTTGAATATATATATTTTTAAAGCGAACATTTTTAACTCAAATCTTTGCTTCTGGGGGTCCCTGGAACAAAATATTTTGATGGGGGTCCGCAGCCAAATGCATTTAATTTTGGGGGTCCTGGACATGAAAAAGATCGGCTTCAGGTCTCGATGGGTTAAAAGCAGGTTAACTCTCATATCCTCTCATAGGGATTGCATTGACAGCTGCAGTACATCGTTCTAACGGACCTCGAGTGAGGGCGCTGTCTCAATTGTGGGCGTGAATTTTGTAGTCCGCCGTGTGTCTCTATTTGTGTGTGTTGTGACTGCTGTTGTATCCTACTGGCTCATCTGCCAGCGAGGAGCCCCCACCAGGAGGACGTAGAGCCTCCGTCCTACTACACCAGCCCGTGGGAGTACACTTATAGTGACAAATATCACCCTCCCCTCCCGGCTTCCCTACCCCGACCAATGGGCCAATTGTGTTCCTATATAGACGCTCAACAAAGCCAAATGAGTGGATTTGAACCCCCACCCTCCGCGGTGCTGGGCAGCTATTTTACCACTATGCCCCCCGAGCACCTTATGTGTAGTCAGTTATAATGCAAGGTCAGTAGTAATATAATATGGGTCAGTTGTAGTGTCAACTCCTCTCCTACCTGGTGGAGGGTTGGCAGGAGGGTTGGTTGTTTGTGTCGTCTTGAAGTCTCCTGGGAGGTCAATGAATGTCTGCACTTTGCCTTTAACAGTCACCTGACATCTGACCTTCATCAGGTTGCGCATGTTGATGGTCAGAGTGGTAGAACATATAGACTGAACATCGTTTTTTATCAGGGTACCATCGTCCTTCAGCCAGCTCAGCGTAGCACAGCTTGTCATATCATATTCAAACAGAGTCAGAGAGCATGTTAATGTCTGTTCTGTCCCACTGTTTTCTCTGGTGGTGTTCAGTACAGACAGATAACTATGTTGATCACGTGGTGTTGAATTCACGAATTGTCGACAGGTATAACGACCAGCATCTTCAGCTGTGATGTTTTTAACAGTCAGAGAGCAGTTAGAATCCAAACTCATCTTGTTTGCGTTGGTTGGCTTACCAGAAACAACAACAATGACGTCAGGAGACTGTGTAGTTTTTTTTTTATAAAGCCACGGAGTTGACATACAGCCAGGATCATCAGGTAACGTATCGTTGCATCTCAGATTGACAGTATCTCCAGGTCTTCTGTAGAAGACAACAGGGTCCTGTAGGTGAGTTTTGTCGACTCCAAGCAGCAGAATGAAGAACAACTGAATCCATTTGATCCCAGACATTCTGATCTGAACTTTCTGTCTGTCTGTCTGTCTGTCTGAGCTGTCTACTGGAAACCAACGTTTTCAACCTGAAACGAGCAGTGTGTCCTCTTTCCTTCTTCCTTAAAAGTCTTCTGCACCGTCATCCACCTCAACAATATTGGTGTGCGTCCTTTTTTGCTTGTTGGTTTGTCAGTTCCTCATTAATTAACATGTCATTATGCAGAGAGTTTCCTGTGAAAACATTCAATGGAGAATAGACTTTAATGTCTCTGTATTTACAGACTCTAACGGTGCGTTTTAACAGCGGGCGATACTGGGCGATGCCGGGCAACATCGCCCAAAAAGAGAAAGAAAATCCATCTTTCATCGCCCCCCCCGCCCACTTCGCCCGATCGCCGGCTCTCATAGACTTTCATTATATTTTTGGACGATGTCGCCCAGTATTGCCCGCTGTTAAAACGCACCGTAAGCCTGCAGAGCACAAATCTGTGTGTGTTTATTGTTTATACTGTATGCTCTATATGGTCTTTGTAATGTATAGACCAACCTTACATATTCTGAATGGTAAATGTATAGGCTATAGATCCTTTATCCAAAGTGCTTTACAATGTGCATTACATTCACCCAGTCATTCACACACAGACAGCAGAGGACACCATGCAAGACACCAACCTGCTCATCAGGAGCAGTTAGAGGTTCAGTGTCTTGCTCAAGGACAGCTGGGAATCAAACCTTCCATTTCCGCTCTACCTTCTGAGACTCTGCCACTCTAATACTATGTTTACACAATTTCATTTTTTCATTTCATTTCACCTTCTTCTAAAGTCATTTAGGAGGAGGAGAAATTAGCCATGGTGTACAGTAGCACATTTTGAAATCCAGAGAAGCTAAACCATCTAGACCCAGTAAACCAAAAGCGTACATACTTTATATATGGATACATATATTTATGATAATGATCAATAGATAGGACCTAACAAAGTTGACTGTTTAACGTGATAAAAAGGAACTAACGGGTTAACAGTCATGGTGTAACGTGCATGAGTTAGAAGTGTTGTAACCACAACCTAAAAACAGTGTCAGACAGTGCCAGACATGTCTGCTGCTGTGTGTTGTTAACAGTACTTCTGTTCCTCAATATTGTAATGTTTCGCGTAGTGAGATGGAATCGAACGCCGGTCTCCAGCTCGGCAGAACGGCAGATTATCAAGCAATGCCAAGAGAGCTACTGTAGCTCCTTTGGAGGAGCAAGTTACGGCCGGGCCTTTCGTGGGTCGCTACACTATGGTGGGACACTGACTGTACATTTATATAATTTCTTACCTTATTAATCCCTGTGTGTGTGTATGTGTGCGTGTGCGTGTGCGCGTGCGTGCGTGCGTGCGTGCGTGCGTGCGTGCGTGCGTGCGTGCGTGCGTGTGTGTGTGTGTGTGTAAACAAGTGATTGTGGTTGTAGAAGTCCTCTTGGGTCAGGGTGGGATGTGTCAATGACCACGTGGTTCCACCAGTACAACACATCTTCAGTTGTACCATGACCTCATCGGATCCTAAACAGTCCTGTTAGTATCGTCTGAGTCTATTTTGTCTGTTCTTTAGAGTTCAACACGTCTTGTTAAAAGCAGACTTACAGTATCAGGAGGGGAAAACAAAACCACATAGCCAAGACCACTGGTTCTCAACGTGGGGTCCGGGGACCACCAGGGGTCCAAATGGACGTTTAGGGGCCCCTAACTCTGAGGGTCGGTTGCACCAAGAGGGATTAAGCTTTAACCTGGTTTAAATCAAGGTTTATCTATTAATCCAGTTGCACCAAACTTTAAACCTAGTTTCCACTAACCAGGTTTAGTTTTAAACCATCCTTTTAATCTTGGTTTTCATTTTCACAGTAAACCTGGATTAATGTTAATCCTGTTGCACCACTACTTTAAACTCCAATTTAAATGTCAGTAAGGGATTAATTCTAAACTTGCAGTACAGGTGGTTTAAATGTAAACATGGCAGCATATATCAGATGGCTTCATGAAAACGAAAGAGTAGCTCAAAGAAAAATAAGGGACCGTCTAAACCCAGTCAAATGTTATGATAATGCTGAATTTAAAAGGCGGTACAGATTCAGCAAAGAGTCTGCAATGAGAATAATTGATAAAATTGGGCCTGCAATTATCTCAAAAGTGAATAAAAAAGTAATTCTAATGATATTTGGCTCAAGAGAAGAAGTATTCCTTTTTATTTACAGCGCAAATCCAAGATGGCGGACACACAACAAAGTTTAATCCATGAAATAATCACTGTTTAAAGTTTTAATCACTGTTTAACGTTTTAATCACAGGTTAAGGATTTAAATCACAGATTTGTTAAGCAATGCTTAAAATTAAGTGGTGCAACACAACTCGAATTAAAATAAATCCTAGATCAACAAATCTTTGATTAACCCTAAACTAAGCTTTATTTAATCCCACTTGGTGCAACCGACCCTGAGAGTGTACAAATGGAACCAAATCGGCTCAGTGTCCCAGAGATAAAAAAAAAAAGAAAGGTATCAAATGAGAGAGGTTGACAATTCCTGTGTCTCAATTCAGAGGTTGCACCCTACAAAGTGCGGTGCCTATGTAGGGTGGGTAGAGCACCCACTCAAAAAAATGTTTCTCCTGTCTGTCTGTCTGTCTGTCTGTCTGTCTGTCTGTCTGTCTGTCTGTCTGTCTGTCTGTCTGTCTGTCTGTTTGTCTGTCTGTGGTGTAAAAAGTACATTTTTTTCACATAAGTAAAAGTATCAATACTGCAACGTAGAAATACTTACAAGTAAAAGTCCAGAATTAAAAATGTACTTGAGTAAAAGTACAAAAGTATTGGTATCAAAATATACTTAAAGTACAAAAGAAAAAGTGCTCATTATGCAGAATCTTTTGAAAATAGCCGATCTACAAGCTCACAATGCGTCGCATTGTGAGCTTGTAGATCGGCTATTTTCAAATGGCCGAAATGTACTGTATATGGGGCTGAAGTGGGTATTGTATGTTTTGTAATAATAATCAAAATCTACAAAGTAACTAACTCAAGTTTTCAAATAATTGTAGTGGAGTAAAAGTATAATATTTGCCTCTGAGATGTAGTGTAGTGGTAAAAGTACTGAAAATTGGAAATACACCAGTAAAGTAAGTAAGTAGTGTCTGTCTCTCTCAGTGTGCGTGTCAGTGAGGCTGACTGGAAACCAACATTTTTGACCAGATACAGGTCATCTTCCTGAAATGAGTTCTCTTTCTTAATGCACCGTGGTCATTACCTCAGCTATATTGATATGCGTCCTTCTTTACTTGTTGTTTTGCCAGTTCCTCTTTAATTAACATGTCATTCTGCAGAGTTACCTGTGGACACGTACAACTTGCATACAACACAAACAGCAGAGGAAACCATGCAAGGAACCAAGGGAGGGTTCAGTGACCTAGGAATGTTGACTGTTTAACGTGATAAAAAGGAACTAGCAGGTTGACAGACGTGGGTGTGACGTGCATGAGTTAGAGGTGTTATAACCACGACCAAAAAACACTCCAAACCTCATATGTCTCAGAGATGCTGAGAACTACTACTGTGTGTTGTTAACAGTACCTCTGTTCCCCAATATGGTGGATTACTAACTGTACATTTATTTCATTCATTTGTAGACCTTATTAATAACATAGTGTGTGTAGACGTGTAAACAGTCCTGTTAGTATCGTCTAAGTCTATTTTGTCTGTTTGAGTTCAACATGTCTAGTTAAAAGCAGACTTAAAGTATGAGGAGGGGAAAACAAAACCACCTGCTGTAGCCAAGACCACTGGATCTCTACGTGGGGTCCGGGGACCACCAGTGGTCCAAATGGATGCTTAGGGGTCTGTATTTTCTGATAGTGTACAAATGGAACCAAATGGACCCGTAAGGGAGTTAAATACTGTAAATACTGTACAGAGGATTTTAAAGTGTAGCTTAGCGTCCCAGGGATAAAAAAAAGGTATCAAATGAGGGTCCATGTTGCATATCAAACTATAGGGTCCTTCAAATGAGAGAGGTTGACAATAACAGGCCTTTCTATTGAATGACAGCAGAGTTCTACTACTGCTAAAACCTAAACATTTACCTGGTCAGCCCTCTATAGATTCAGGACTGGACATGGTCCCTGCTTGGCCAGCCTTCACAAATGGGGCAGCAGCCCTATAGCCCACTGTGTGCTTGTGGAGAGGAGCAAACAATGGAGTCACCATTTTCATCGGGGAAGGCAAGTCCATCATTTACACCACACCACTGTTACTGGTGAGTCGGTTCAGACACCACAGTATAGCTCCGCTGAGATCGTCATCATAGGACGATGATCGCTTTAATGACGCTAATTCATGTTCCCTAACACCTATAACAACCTACTTCCACCTGCTCAATGCAGTGTGTGGACAACATTCACTGCTATTAAAGTTATAGTAAACACATGAAGACAAAACGAACAAGCAAATAAACTCTCATGTTGCGAGAAGTTAATGTTATATGATATTTATTTTGTTTGAGTTTTTTTTTTTTCTTAACTTCTTTTCTCTACACACATTGAGTGCAACAATTGCAGTAACATTGAAGAGTATGCAGTACTGATTCCACCAGTTGTCAGAACTACAGACAGTCACCCAAATCTTTGGGCCAAAAAGAATGATAACTCTTACACCTACAAACTGGAGTGATGGAGCTGCCAAGCCCTGAGAAGGTGTAACTGAAAATATGATTTGCTATGCTCTGTTTTTTAATGGAAATATATTTTTATTTTTATATTTTATTTTTACTTTTGTACAATTTTATATTATTTGTATTATATTACTCTTTTTGTGATGTGAAATGTTTAGGACTTCAGTACTGTACTGCACTGTGTCAGCTGGTCAGTAAAGGGCAGCAGAACACCTCCAGGCAGCAGAGCTCAGTCCAGCTTGTTAGTTACAACCTGGCTCATAGGCCATAACAAAAAGGAGGAAGGCACACGGCTGGTTTCAACGTGTGTGAATAATGTATTTAATATTTACTACAAATTATCTCAAACTCATAACAAAGAATGGCATGGAGTATATTCAGTGGAATCGGTAGTGTCAGCAATATATGGATGTATGGTCAATGTAATGCGGGGCGTTGAATGGCGCAAACATATGGCTAACTAAAAAACGCCACTGCCATCAGGGAGAGAGAGATACTAACTGTGACCAACACCCAGCTTTTTATAGGGCACAATGAGGACACTGGCCAGGTGCTCCCAATGCACCTGATTGGCACCTCAAATTACTCAGTTTACAGAACCTCTGGGAAGACAAAGACAGACAGGGGAATAGGCCTGGCTATTTATGAAATTATTTTTGAAAAATGTTTGAATTCTTTGTGAAATTCGTAATTTATTTATTTTTGAAAATCTTTTGAAATAACAAACAAAATGTAGGAAAGGGAAAAAAAAGGATATTTACTCGCAATGGAAAAAGGTAGGATATGTACATCTCCACAGTTTTTTAGACACAGTGCTAGATCCAAAAATAATCAAGTGAAGAAAAGGGAATCACCGCATACGATAAACTGCTCTCCCGTCTTTATTTATTTAACCAAAAAGTAATGAACAATGTTTAGCCTGTGTGGGGCTTCATCCGGTCAAATCTGATGATGCCCTACACGGGCAAAACGTTGTTCATTATTTTTGAATAAATAAATGTTTAGTTGCAACCCATAAAAATGTGTTCACGGCCCACAAAATGGGCCCATACCCACTGTTTACTTTGGGAAACAACGTTTTAGGCAGTGCACCCCTTCTACACACTGACTTGGTACACACTGACCTTAAGATGAAAGAGAAAATAGCCTATTTATATCCACATTAAAGGCATCAAAATGAATCATGCATAATGATATTCAATACCAATATTCCAGAGAGCAAGACAATGAGCTCTCACATTTTAATGAAACTGAAACTACACTGCAACAACGTTTCAATGAACTGCAACACAGTTATGCACAAAATGTCACCTTTAAAGAGCAAAGAAGATGGGTGAAGGCAAGGAATGTCATCAAAAAAAAAAAAGGATTGATTGATTGATTGAATGCTTTATTAAAAGTTGCAACCAGTACAGCAAGTACAATTATGCAAGAAATGCTAATATGATAACACAAAAAGGCCTTAATGGCTTGTTCCCATTGTGGCACTATGTATTCAATTCATCATCCAGACAAACGTACCAGACATACAATACAACAAATCATCATCAATACAAGGATCAATAAAAGGTATACAGAAAACACTCTCTGGTGACAAGCTGAAACTAGAAGACTAATAGATCCTGTTTGATACACAGGCTTATTGGCAGAGACCCATCACCAGAGAAGATGGAGGAAATTATGTCATCATTTTATCCACATTAAAGACTTGTTTTTACATGTATTACCATTATTATTATTACAGCTGTAGAGGAATTCATTTTTTTATAATGCATTATAAACATGGGTTTGAACCCATGTTCTAAAGACAGTAGATCTATATACAGACCATAATAGAAGCATTTTGTAAATCAGGGGAGATTAAAGATGAACTTTTGGTACAAACATGTCATTTATTGGTGGTTTTGTTGACCTTGGCGTAGAGGTCGTTTGAAGAAAGAGATTTAACATCATCATCATGTGTCTTGGCTCCTCCCACTGCAGCCCTCGTCTGATTGGAGTGGATGACAGACATGTAGGTCAGGCTGTCATCAGAATGGATCTGATTGGCTGATAGACAGAGGCGGCTCACTATTGTTGTGCTCTAATTGTTTGAGGTCAGGGGAATGTCATTGGTGGCCGTGTTCTTCCTCTTGGCAACAAAGTAGACCGCTAATGCTGTTGTTGCCATGACTACTACCGCAACAATCACCCTGGTGATGGTGACATAACTCTTGGGGTGTGATGCTTTGGAGAGGAGAGGAGGGTCACTTTTTACACTTTGACACTAAACTGAGCTGGTGATAATTTTATATAAACGTTAAATTAACCAGATGTTTTGCTGTAGAAGAATTGTGTTAAAACTGACTACATATTACATTACAACTGACACAACACCACTGTAATGTGGTTCAATTGTGTGTGGAGTCAGTTATATTATGCAATGTCTGTAGTAATGCAATCTGGGAATCCATTCGGGGAAAAAAATAAAAAACATATACATATGTTTTAATGTAATGTGGTTCAGTTGTAAATGTATGTCATGTGGGTCAGTTGTGACTCCTAACTCCTCTCCTACCTGGTGGTTGTTGGGCGGTAGAGACAGTGGACAGTGAATCAACAGGTGGTTGTTGGATGGTAGAGACAGTGGACAGTGAATCAACAGGTGGTTGGATGGACGTGGCAGTGGTAGAACGAGGTGGTGTTCCAGTGGGAGCGTTGGTTGTTTGTGTCGTCTTCAAGTCTCCTGGGAAGTCAATGAATGTCTGCACTTTGCTGTCAAAAGTCAACTGACATCTGACCTTCATCAGGTTGTTGTTAATGGTCAGAGTGGTAGAACATCCATACTTGTCGTCTTTAATCAGGATACCATCCTCCTTCAGCCAGCTCAGCGTAGCACAGCTTTTATAATGTTCAAACAGAGAGCATGTTAATGTCCGTTTTGTCCCTCTGTTTCCTCTGGTGATGCTCAGTACAGACAGATAAATCTGTTGATCGTGTCTTCTATTATTCTCAAATCGTCGACAGGTATAATGACCAGCATCTTCAGCTGTGATGTCTTTAACAGTCAGAGTGCAGTTAGAATCCAAACTCATTCTGTTTGCTTTAGATTGGGTTAGTTTACTCATTTGAATGAAACCATTCTCAGCCACAACAACAACAGACTTTGCATCTTTATCTTCATAAAGCCACGTAGTTGATTTACAGCCAGGATCATCAGGTAACTTGTTGTTACATCTCAGATTGACAACCTCTCCAGATCTTTTATAGAGGTCAACATAGTCCTGTAGGTGAGTTTTGTCGACTCCAAGCAGCAGAATGAAAAACAACTGAATCCATTTGATCCCAGACATTCTGATCTGAACTTTCCCTCTGAACTGACTGACTGACTGACTGACTGATTGATGTCTGTCTGTCTGTCTGTCCGTCCGTCTGCCTGACCGTCTCTCTGTCTGTCTTGGTGTGTCAATGAGGCTGACAACTAAAGTTTTCGACCAGATACAGGTCTTCTTCCTGAAACGAGCAGTGTGACCTCTTTCTTTCTCCCTTAAAAGTCTTCTGCACCGTCATCAGCACCTCAACAATATTGCCGTGCTCGTTGGTTTGCCAGTTCCTCATCAATTAACATGTCATTATGCAAAGAGTTTCCTTTGGAAACGTTCAGTTTACATGTACAATAGACTTTAATTCACTTAGTCACTTAGCAGTGGTTCTCTAAATGTTTCAAGCCAAGGACCCCCAAATTGATATTTGGCCATGGACCCCCATCTGAAAAGGTTTTGTGCCAGGGACCCCCAGAAGAGGGGTTTTCTCCAAACATCTTCAAAATGTTAAGTATTTTTGAATAGCCAACTATAAATGGATGAAGTGGATAAGATGACTGTGATTCTATATTAACTACTTTTGCTGGGAATGTTCTGGAACCTTGTTGTGCTATGCTCTGTTTTTATTTTATTTTAATTTTATTATTATTATTATTATATTGTTTTTCTTTTTTGTAGTCTTTACACATCAAATTTGTAGTACTTAATTACTGTAATGCACTGTGTCAGCTGGCCAGTAGAGGCAGAACACCTCAGTCAGCAGAGCTCAGTCCAGCTGAACAGCAGAGACATGCTACAGTAGGCTACTGCTCTCAATCAACTGAAATGACCACTTATAGTGACTTTTAACCACACTGTAATGCATTATAACATTATTATTTATTACAACTACAAGAATTATAATAATAGCCTAATTTAAAATGAATTCTGTGAGTGTGACCTTTTAGGCCAGTGGTTCCCAATCCTTTTAGCCTGAAACCCAAAAGAGAAATTATCCCCGGCTAGGACCCAAAGTAGTGAAACTAGCAGATCTGCAAGCTTACAATGTGTTGCATTGTGCAGCGTTGTGAGCTTGTACTTCTTATTGCTTTATTTTACATTTTTGTATGTAATTTACCTGAATTTGTTGCGATTTAAAACATTTTTGGGGGGATTTTTGAAAATCTTTTGAAATAACAAACAAAATGTAGGAAAGAGAAAAAAGGCATATTTACTCATGACCATTAAAAATGGGTCTGCGACACACAAATGGGTCCCGACCCATTTGTTTACTTTGGGAAACAGTGGGTCTATTTAAATCCACATTATAGGCATCCAGATTAATCATGCAATTATTCAATATCAATATTCCAGAGAGCAGAACAATGTGCTTCACATTTTAATGAAACTTAAAACTAAACTACAAGAACGTTATGCAGAAACGGTCACTTTTAAACAGCAAAGAGGATGTGTGATTGATTGATACTTTATTAAAAGTTGCAGAAAGTACAGAAAGTGCAATTACATGAGCAATGCTAAAGGATAACACAAACCCTTGATGGCTTGTTTCCATTGTGGTCCTATGTATTCAATTCATCATCAAGACAAACATACCAGACATACAAATCATCATCAATAGCAGGATCAATAGAAGGTATAAAACAAGCTAAAAAACGAATCTACATACTGTTGTGACACACAGGCTTATTGGCAGAGACCCATCATCAGAGAAGATGGGGGAAATACTGTCATCGTTTTAGCTGTATTAAGTTTTTCTTTTATATTTATTGAAATTATTTAAATTACAGCTGAATAGCAATTTTGATATTTTATCTTAAATCAAAAATGTAAACGTAATATTTAGATATCCCACTTGAAAACATCACAGTAAAATGACATACTTATTACAACTATTAAAAAAACATTCATTTATATCTCACACAAACCCTCTAGAAACAGCTGGAGCACCCCAAAGGGTGCATGCACCCCACTTTGGTAATCCCTGATACAGGTAATTAAAAATGCTTTATTCTGTGTTTTGTATTTTTTTTATGTAACCTTTATTTAACCAGTAAAATCACACAGAGACAAAGTCTCTTTTTTAAGTGTGAACTGGCCAAGAGGCAGAATAAAATGACACGTCTTTGCCAAACATACACTACAAAACAAACATCAGTACAGGACATCCTCCATGATACACAGCAAATACCTAAAATATCTCCAAATGTGATACAGTTTAAGCAACATGAATAAAAGCTAATCCTACATCAATAGAATTCAGATGTACAAAATACAAAATGCAAGTGTTGGTATGTGAAAAGGCTCGAATGGCCAAGGCTCCAAAAAGTTGACAAGTCCACATTAATGCAGGTTTTTGTATTTACCTCCAAACGTGCAGAATTATTCACAGTGCATGAGATATTTTAAACAAATATGTCATAATGAAGTAAGTCAAATATGTTCATTACAATGTTTCCCAGGTGCCAATTCATTCACAGATCATTAACTAAAGCCAAAACATAATACCAACATAAACACACACCCCTACTCTCCAGTGCTTGGCCCATTCCAATCAACAGGATTGCCAGCACTGCAGAGGAGAGACAGGTGACCCCACAAACAATTCAACTTCCCCACACAGTCTCAATCAATAAACATTTAAAAACCCTTTCAGTCACTGATTGTTAGAATGTCTTCAGATATGTACATATAAGGACACATGCAATACAATACTACTAAATACTGTTAGGGTTAGTACATCTAAGGTAATCCTTTTAAAACATCTAAAGGAAATTAGTGATGCCGATTTCAGTCTGGTCTGATTATGAGTATTGATAAAGCATTATGAATATTTATGAGTTATAACTATAATTACACTGTGTTATGAGCAGATTATAATGCATTAAGTAGGCCTGAGTTTATAATGCATTATAAACATGGGTTTGAACCATGTTATCCAGACAGTAGATCTATACAGACCATAATAGAAGAATTTTGTAAATCAGGGAAGATTAAAGGAGATTAAAAATTAACTTTTTTACAAACATGTCATTTTTTTGTGGTTTTGTTGACCTTGGCGTAGAGGTCGTTTGAAGAACGAGGTTTAACGGTAGAATAGGTAACCTTATCTTCATCATCATCATCATCATCATCATCAGCATGTCTCTTGACTCCTCCCACTGCAGCCTTTGTCTGATTGGTGTGGACGACAGACGCGTAGATCAGAGCAACATCAGGATGGATCTGATTGGCCAACGGTCCGGGGCGGCTTGCTGTTGTTGTGCTCTGATTGGTTGAGGTCAGGGGAATGTCATGGGTGGGCGTGTGCTTCCTCTTGACAATGAAACAGATCACCACCAGTGCTGTTGCCATGACTACAACCACAACCACCACAACAATCACTACAGTGATGGTGACATCACTCTCGTTCTGGTCTGGTGCTGTGGAGAGGAGAGGAGGGTCACTTTTTACACTTTGACACAACTGAGCTGATGATATTTTTATACATTAAATAAATTCAACTTTTCTTTGTAGTAGCATCATGTTAAAACTGACCCCATATTACATTACAACTGACTGACACCACACAACAGATACAGTATGTATCTGTTGTACTTACGTGGACTTACGTGGAGTCAGTTATTATTATCCTTATTTAGTCGTTATACCAATTGATTCCTCCCCACACACATCTGTATGTGTTGTCACTGCTCTTGTAGCCTACTGACTACCCACCGGGAGGACGTAGAGCCTCCCCCGACCGGCTTCCCTTCCCCGAACACGGGCCAATTGTGTTCGTATGGAAGCTCTACAAAGCCAGATGCACCACGGTGGATTTAGTTTTTTAATACTTTTATTGCAATTTGTTCATATTAACGTTTATGTTGCAGCACATACAGTATATTATATCTTCTTGCAATTGTTTTGTTTTTATTTTCCTTTTCTTGTTATACACTCAGTGTTGCATACTAAATTAAAATGCAGTAAACAAAAAACATTATTACACAAATCAAACAAAGCAATTATACTAATACTAATAATGCTAAATTATGATAATGATAATACTAGTGATATTGATAATGATAAGTTAATAAAATAAAATAGGGGGTGGGGGAGTGTGTCCTCTATGCTGCGAAAAGTTAGTTGTCTCTATTTTTATGTCAATTCTTAAGATCTGACTCTTTTTCCTGCGTTTTTACATTTTTTTAATAAAAGACCATAGCCCACGCTTCCAATATGGAATCGATGCTGGGTCTCATTAGTCATTCCCCAACTTTCAAGTCAATGCCCCAATAATTTCTCCATTTACTCCATCTTCTATTAAACTCATGTTTAATAGAAGGCTCATCGTTTTTAATTATGAAAGTTACCACCACGTGGATTCGAACCCCCAGACTCTGTGGTGATGGGCAGCTACTGCACCACCCGAGTGTCTTATGTGTTGTCAGTTATAATACAGGGTCAGTTATAATGTTGTGGGTAGTTGTGGTGTCCAACACTACAACACCTCTCCTACCTGGTGGTTGTGGGGTTGTAGAGACAGTGGACAGTGAACCAACAGGTGGTTGGATGAACGAGGCAGTGGTAGAACGAGGTGGTGTTCCAGTGGGAGGGTTGGTTGTTTGTGTCGTCTTCAAGTCTCCTGGGAAGTCAATGAATATCTTCACATCGCCTTTAACAGTCACCTGACATCTGACCTTCATCAGGTTGTTTATGTTGATGGTCAGAGTGGTAGAACATCCAGGCTTGTTGTCTTTTATCAGGGTACCATCCTCCTTCAGCCAGCTCAGCTTAGCACTGCTTACATCATGTTCAAACAGAGAGCATGTTAATGTCTGTTCTGTCCCACTGTTTCCTCTGGTGATGTTCAGTACAGACAGATACAACTTTCGATTGTGTCTTGTACCATTCTCAAATCGTCGAGTATAACGACCAGCATCTTCAGCTGTGATGTCTTTAACAGTCAGAGAGCAGTTAGACTCCAAACTCATTCTGTTTGCTTTAGATGGGGTTAGTTTACTCATTTGAATGAAACCATTCTTAGCCACAACACCAGGAGTGGGTGAATCTTTTTCTTCATAAAGCCATGTTGTTGATTTACAGTCAGGATCATCAGGTAACGTGTTCTTACATCTCAGATTGACAGTATCACCAGATCTTCTGTAGAGTTCAACAGGGTCCTGTAGGTGAGTTTTGTCGACTCCAAGCAGCAGAATGAAAAACAACTGAATCCATTTGATCCCAGACATTCTGATCTGTCTTTCGGTCTCTGTCTGTCTGTCTGTCTGTCTGTCTGTCTGTCTGTCTGTCTCTTTGAGCGGTCTCTGTCTGTCTCTTTGAGCGGTCTCTGTCTGTCTGTCTGTACTGTACAGTATATCTGTCTCAGTGTGTGAGTGAGGCTGACTGGAGAGCAGCAGCACTAGTTTTGTGGTTGAAGTTCCTTCCTCAGTCATTCTGCAGAGGTACAGCTTCCTTTGCATTCAGTTTACATGTAGAATAGACTTTAATGTCTCAGTATTTATAGTATTTATAAACCTGAACAGCACATCTCAGTGTGTGTTTATTGATTATAGGCTCTTTATGGTCTTTGTGATGTACAGTATATATACTTCATAACCTTCCATATTCAAAATAGTAAATGTATAGGCTAGATCCTTTATCCAAAGTGCTTTACAATATGCATTAGCATCACCCAGTCATTTACACATATTCACACATCAGGAGCAGTTAGAGGTTCAGTGTCTTGCTCAAGGACAGCTGGGAATCAAACCTTCCATTTCCCAAATCAGTAGTTCTCAAACTTTATTCGTGCCAAAGTGGTTGTAGTAGTCCTCTTGGGTCAGGGTGGGATGTGTCAATGACCACGTGGTGTCACCAGTACCACACATCTTCAGTTGTACCATGACCTCCTAAACAGTCCCGTTAGTATCGTCTAAGTCTATTCTGTCTGTTCTTTTTAATTCAATACATCTTGTTAAAAGCAGACTTACAGTATCAGGAGGGGAAAACAAAACCACATAGCCAAGACCACTGGTTCTCAACCTGGGGTCCGGGGACCACCAGGGGTCCAAATGGACGCTTAGGGGCCCCTAACTCTGAGAGTGTACAAATGGAACCAAATGGACCCGTAAGGGAATTAAATAAATGCAGAGGAAAGGTTGACAATTCCTGTGTCTCAATTCAGAGGGTGCACCCTACAAAGTGCGGTGCCTATGTAGGGTAGGTAGAGCACCGACTAAATTTTTTTTTTTCTCCCATCTGTCTGTCTGTCTGTCTGTCTGTGGTGTAAAAAGTACATTCTTTTTTACATAATTAAAAGTATAAATACTGTAATGTAGAAATACTGACAAGTAAGTTCAGAATTAAAAATGTACTTGAGTAAAAGTACAAGAGTATTGGTATCAAAATATACTTAAAGTACAAAAGTAAAAGTGCTCATTATGCAGAATGTCCCATTTCACACGTTTTTTTTAATAAATGTATAAAATGTATAAAAATCTTTTGAAAATAGCCGATCTACAAGCTCACAATGCGTCGCATCGCGACAAATTGTGAGCTTGTAGATCTGCTATTTTCAAATGGCCGAAATGTACTGTATATGGGGCTGAAGTGGGTATTGTATGTTTTGTAATAATAATCAAAATCTACAAAGTAACTAACTCAAGTTCTCAAAAAATTGTAGTGGAGTAAAAGTATAATATTTGCCTCTGAGGTGTAGTGTAGTGGTAAAAGTGCTGAAAATTGGAAATACTACAGTAAAGTAAAAGTACTTCAAATTTTACTTAAGTACAGTACTTGAGTACATGTACTTAGTTACTTTACACCACGTCTGTCTGTTTGTCTGTATGTCTGTCTGTCTGACTGGAGAGCAGCATTAGATATTAACGGTGCAAAACCAACGTTTGGACCAGATATGGATCCTCTTCCTAAAATGAGCAGTGTGGTCTATTTCTGAATGCACCGTGGTCATTACCTCAGCTATGCATATATGCATCCTTCTTTGCTTGTTGTTTTGCCAGTTCCTCATTAATTAACATGTCATTCTGCAGAGTTTCCTGTGAACACGTACAACTTGTCTCTTATAGGCTCTAAGCCTGAACAGAACATACATTAAGTGTGTGTGTGTTTATTGTATACATGCTCTATATGGTCTTTGTAATGTATAGATTTCATATGGCCCAACCTTCCATAGTCAAAATGATAAAATAAGTGGTGGATTTATACAGCGCCTTTATCCAAAGTGCTTTACAATGTGCATTACATTCACCCATTCATTCACACACACACACACACACACACACACACACACACACACACACACACACACACACACACACACACACACAGCAGAGGAAACCATGCAAGGAACCAAGGGAGGGTTCAGTGACCTAGGAATGTTGACTGTTTAACGTGATAAAAAGGAACTAGCAGGTTGACAGACGTGGGTGTGACGTGCATGAGTTAGAGGTGTTATAACCACGACATGAAAACACTCCAAACCTCACATGTCTCAGAGACGCTGAGAACTACTACTGTGTGTTGTTAACAGTACCTCTGTTCCTCAATATGGTGGATTACTAACTGTACATTTATTTCATTAATTTGTAGATCTTATTAATATAACATAGTGTGTGTAGACGTGTAAACAGTCCTGTTAGTATCGTCTAAGTCTATTTTGTCTGTTCATTTGAGTTCAACACGTCTAGTTAAAAGCAGACTTACAGTATCAGGAGGGGAAAACAAAACCACCTATTGTAGCCAAGACCACTGGTTCTCTACGTGGGGTAGAGGACCATTTGGACCAGGGGTCCAAATGGATGCTTAGGGGTCTGTATTTCTGATAGTGTACAAATGGAACCAAATGGACCCGTAAGGGAGTTCAATACTGTAAATACTGTACAGAGGATTTTAAAGTGTAGCTCAGCGTCCCAGGGATAAAAAAAAAAGGTATCAAATGAGGGTCCATGTTGCATATCAAACTATAGGGTCCTTCAAATGAGAGAGGTTGACAATAACAGTCCTTTCTAATGAATGACAGCAGGTTCTACTACTGCTAAAACCTAAACATTTACCTGGTCAGCCCTCTATAGATTCAGGACTGGACATGGTCCCTGCTTGGCCAGCCTTCACAAATGGAGCAGCAGCCCTATAGCCCACTGTGTGCTTGTGGAGAGGAGCAAACAATGGAGCACATCACCATTTTCGTCGGGGAAGGCAAGTCCATCATTTACACCACACCACTGTCACTGGTGAGTCGGTTCAGACACCACAGTATAGCTCCACTGAGATCGTCATCATAGATAGGACGATGAGCGCTGCTTTAATGATGCTAATTCATGTTCCCTAACACCTACAACAACCTACTTCCACCTGCTCAATGCAGTGTGTGGACAACATTCACTGCTATTAATGTTATAGTAGACACATGAAGACAAAACAAACAAGCAAATAAACTCTCATGTTGCGAGAAGTTAATGTTATATCATATTTATTTTGTTTGAGTTTTTTTTTTTTAAACTTCAATTTCTCTACACACATTGAGTGTTGTCAGAACTACAGAGAGTCACCCAAACCTTTGGGCCAAAACTCTTACAGTACCAACAAACTGGAGTGATGGAGCTGCCAAGCCGCGAGAAGAGGTGTAACTGAAAATATGATTTGCTATGCTCTGTTTTTTAATGGAAATATATATCTTTTTTAATATTTTATTTTTACTTTTGTACAATTTTATATTAATTGTATTATATTACTCTTTTTGTGATCTGAAATGTTTAGGACTTCAGTACTGTACTGCACTGTGTCACCTGGTCAGTAAAGGGCAGCAGAACACCTCAGTCAGCAGAGCTCAGTCCAGCTTGTTTGTTACAACCTGGCTCATAGGCCATAACAAAAAGGAGGAAGGCACACGGCTGGTTTCAACGTGTGTGAATAATGTATTTAATATTTACTACAAATTATCTCAAACTCATAACAAAGAATGGCATGGAGTTTATTCAGTGGAATCGGTAGTGTCAGCAATATATGGATGTATGGTCAATGTAATGCGGGGCGTTGAATGGCGCAAACATAAGGCTAACTAAAAAAACACCGCTGCCAACAGGGAGAGAGAAATACTAACTGTGGGCAACACCCAGCTTTTTATAGGGCACAATGAGGACACTGGCCAGGTGCTCCCAATGCACCTGATTGGCACCTCAAATTACTCAGTTTACAGAACCTGTGGGAAGACAGACAGACAGGGGAATAGGCCTGGCTATTTATGAAATTATTTTGAAAAATGTTTGAATTCTTTGTGAAATTTGTAATTTATTTATTTTTGAAAATCTTTTGAAATAACAAACGTAATGTAGGAAAGGGGAAAAAAAGGATATTTACTCGCAATGGAAAAAGGTAGGATATATACATGTACGTTTTTTAGACACAGTGCTAGATCCAAAAATAATCAAGTGAAGAAAAGGGACCGCATATGATAAACTGCGGTGATTCCCTTTTCTGCTGTCTTTATTTATTTAACCAAAAAGTAATGAACAATGTTTAGCCCGTGTAGGGCTTCATCCGGTCAAATCTGATGAAGCCCTACACGGGCAAAACATTGTTCATTACTTTTTGAACAAATAAATGTTTACTTGCAACCCATAAAAATGGGTTCACGACCCACAAATGGGCCCATATACCCACTGTTTACTTTGGGAAACAACGTTTTAGGCAGTGCACCCCTTCTACACACTGACTTGGTACACACTGACCTTAAGATGAAAGAGAAAATAGCCTATTTATATCCACATTAAAGGCATCAAAATGAATCATGCATAATGTATGTAATATTCAATACCAATATTCCAGAGAGCAAGACGATGAGCTCCCACGTTTTAATGAAACTGAAACTACACTGCAACAACGTTTCAATGAACTGCAACAAAGTTATGCACAAAGAGCAAATAAGATGGGTGAAGGCAAGGATTGATAGATTGATTGAATGCTTTATTAAAAGTTGCAACCAGTACAGCAAGTACAATTATGCAAGAAATGCTAATATGATAACACAAAAAGACCTTAATGGCTTGTTCCCATTGTGGCCCTATGTATTCAATTCATCATCAAGACAAACATACCAGACATACAATACAATAAATCATCATCAATACAAGGATCAGTAAAAGGTATATATACAGAAAACACTCTCTGGTGACAAGCTGAAACTAGAATATTAATCTATGTCCTGTTGTGACACACAGGCTTATTGGCAGAGACCCATCATCAGAGAAGATGGGGGAAATGATGACATCAATTTAGCCACATTAAAGATTTATTTTACTTTTATTACAATTATTATTATTACAGCTGAAGAGGAATTCTTTTTTTATTTATTTCTTTAAACATATCCCTTTTGAAAGCATTACAGTGTAATGACGTAATTACCCCACTTTGGAGATTAGAGCTGAGTTTATAATACATTATAAACATGGGTTTAAATCCATGTTATACACAGACAGTAGATCTGCAGTATATACAGACCATAATAGAAGCGTTTTGCAAGTCATTGGAGATTAACCTTTTTTACAAAAGAATAAATGTCATTTATTGATGGTTTTGTTGACCTTGGTGTGGAGGTCGTTTGAAGAACAAGTTTAATAGTAGAGTAAGTCACCTTATCTTCATCATCATGTGTCTTTTGCTCCTCCCACTGCAGCCCTAGTCTGATTGGTGTGGACAACAGACACGTAGGTCAGACTGTCATCAGGATGGATCTGATTGGCTGATAGACAGAGGCGGCTCACTATTGTTGTGCTCTAATTGGTTGAGGTCAGGGGAATGTCATTGGTGGGCGTGTTCTTCCTCTTGACAACGAAGTAGACCAACAATGCTGTTGTTGCCATGACTACTACGGCAACAATCACCCTGGTGATGGTGATGGTGACATAACTCTTGCGGTGTGATTCTGTGGAGAGGAGAGGAGGGTCACTTTTTACACTTTGACACTAAATGAGCTGGTGATGTTTTTATACATTAAATAAACCAGACATTTCTTTGTAGAAGCACCATGTGAAAACTGACCCTGTATTACATTATAACTGACACCACACAACTGTAATGTGGTTCACTTATGTGGAGTCACTTATTACCATACTTTTTTTTTACCCCTTTTTCTCCCCAATTTAGACGTTATGCCAATTGAT